>NW_027253937.1:0-301885 GCF_044704955.1 Pristiophorus japonicus | reverse complement strand
CCAGACCCAGCTGAAGTGCGTGTGAATGTGAGGCTCAATGTGTGAGGGACCATTCTCAGGGTCCAGTGATCCAGACCCAGCTGAAGTGTGTGTGAATGTGAGGCTGAGTGTGTGAGGGACCAGTCTCAGGATCCAGTAATCCAGTCCCAGCTGAAGTGTGTGTGACTGTGTGGCTCAGTTTGTGAGGGACCTGCCTCAGGGTCCAGTGATCCAGACCCAGCTGAAGTGTCTGTGAATGTGAGGCTCAGTGTGTGAGGGACCAGTCTCAGGGTCCAGTGATCCAGACCCAGCTGAAGTGCGTGTGAATGTGAGGCTCAATGTGTGAGGGACCATTCTCAGGGTCCAGTGATCCAGACCCAGCAGAAGTGTGTGTGAGATGAGGCTCAGTGTGTGAGGGACCAGCCTCAGGGTCCAGTGAACCAGACCCAGCTGAAGTGTGTGTGAATGTGAGGCTCAGTGTGTGAGGGACCAGTCTCAGTGTCCAGTGATCCAGACCCAGCTGAAGTGTGTGTGAATATGAGGCTCAATGTGTGAGGGACCAGTCTCACGGTCCAGTGATCCAGACCCAGCTGAAGTGTGTGTGAATGTGAGGCTCAGTGTGTGAGGAACCAGTCTCAGGGTCCAGTGATCCAGACACAGCTGAAGTGTGTGTGAATGTGATGCTCAGTGTGTGAGGGACCAGTCTCAGTGTCCAGTGATCCAGACCCAGCTGAAGTGTGTGTGAACGTGAGGCTCAATGTGTGAGGGACCAGTCTCACGGTCCAGTGATCCAGACCCAGCTGGAGTGTGTGTGAATGTGAGGCTCAGTGTGTGAGGAACCAGTCTCAGGGTCCAGTGATCCAGACCCAGTTGAAGTGTGTGTGAATGTGAGGCTCAGTTTGTGAGGGACCTGCCTCAGGGTCCAGTGATCCAGACCCAGCTGAAGTGTCTGTGAATGTGAGGCTCAGTGTGTGAGGGACCAGTCTCAGGGTCCAGTGATCCATACCCAGTTGAAGTGTGTGTGAATGTGAGGCTCAATATGTGAGGGACCATTCTCAGGGTCCAGTGATCCAGACCCAGCAGAAGTGTGTGTGAGATGAGGCTCAGTGTTGAGGGAACAGCCTCAGGTTCCAGTGATCCAGACACGGCTGAAGTGTGTGTGAATGTGAAGCTCAGTGTGTGAGGGACCAGTCTCAGGGTCCAGTGATCCAGACCCAGCTGAAGTGTGTGTGAATGTGAGGCTCAGTGTGTGAGGGACCAGTCTGAGGGTCCAGTGATCCAGACCCAGCTGAAGTGTGTGTGAATGTGAAGCTCAGTGTGTGAGGGACCAGCCTCAGGGTCCAGTGATCCAGACCCAGCTGAAGTGTGTGTGAATGTGATGCTCAGTGTGTGAGGGACCAGTCTCAGGGTCCAGTGATCCAGACCCAGCTGAAGTTTGTGTGAATGTGATGCTCAGAGTGTGAGGGACCAGTCTCAGGGTCCAGTGATCCAGACCCAGCTGAAGAGTGTGTGTGAATGTGAGGCTCAGTGTGTGAGGGACCAGTCTCAGTGTCCAGTGATCCAGACCCAGCTGAAGTGTGTGTGAATGTGTGGCAAAATGTGTGAGGGACCAGTCCCAGGGTCCAGTGATCCAGACCCAGCTGAAGTGTGTGTGAATGTGAGGCTGAGTGTGTGAGGGACCAGTCTCAGGATCCAGTAATCCAGTCCCAGCTGAAGTGTGTGTGACTGTGTGGCTCAGTGTGTGAGATACCAGTCTCAGTGTCCAGTGATCCTACCCAGCTGAAGTGTGTGTGAATGTGAGGCTCAGTGTGTGAGGGACCAGTCTCAGGGTCCATTGATCCAGACCCAGCTGAAGTGTGTGTGAATGTGAGGCTCAGTGTCTGAGGGACCAGTCTCAGGGTCCAGTGATCCAGACCCAGCTGAAGTGTGTGTGAATGTGAGGCTCAGTGTGTGTGGGACCAGTCTCAGGGTCCAGTGATCCAGACCCAGCTGAAATGTGTGTGAATGTGAGGCTCAGTGTGTGAGGGACCAGCCTCAGGGTCCAGTGAACCAGACCCAGCTGAAGTGTGTGTGAATGTGAGGCTCAGTGTGTGAGGGACCAGTCTCAGGGTCCAGTGATCCAGGCCCAGCTGAAGTGTGTGTGAATGTGAGGCTCAGTGTGTGAGGGACCAGTCTCAGGGTCCAGTGCTCCAGACCCAGCTGAAGTGTGTGTGAATGTGAGGCTCAGTGTGTGAGCGACCAGTCTCAGGGTCTAGTGATCCAGACCCAGCTGAAGTGTGTGTGAATGTGAGGCTCAGTGTGTGACAGAACAGTCTCAGGGTCCAGTGATCCAGACCTAGCTAAAGTGTGTGTGAATGTGTGGCTCAGTGTGTGAGGGACCAGTCTCAGGATCCAGTGATCCTGACCCAGCTGAAGTGTGTGTGAATGTAAGGCTCAGTATGTGAGGGACCAGTCTCAGATTCCAGTGATCCAGACCCAGCTGAAGTGTGTGTGAATGTGAGGCTCAGTGTGTGAGGGACCAGTCTCAGGATCCAGTGATCCAGACCCAGCTGAAGTGTGTGTGAATGTGAGGCTCAGTGTGTGAGGGACCAGTCTCAGGGTCCAGTGATCCAGACCCAGCTGAAGAGTGTGTGTGAATGTGAGGCTCAGTGTGTGAGGGACCAGTCTCAGGGTCCAGTGATCCAGACCCAGCTGAAGTGTGTGCGAATGTGAGACTCAGTGTGTGAGGAACCAGTCTCAGGGTCCAGTGATCCAGACCCAACTGAAGTGTGTGTGAATGTGTGGCTCAGTGTGTGATGGACCAGTCTCAGGGTCCAGTGATCCAGACCCAGCTGACGTGTGTGTGAATGTGTGGCTCAGTGTGTGATGGACCAGTCTCAGGGTCCAGTGATCCAGACCCAGCTGAAGTGTGTGTGAAGGTGAAGCTCAGTGTGTGAGGGACCAGTCTCAGGTTCCAGTGATCCAGACCCAGCTGAAGTGTGTGTGAATGTGAGGCTCAGTGTGTGAGGGACCAGCCTCAGGGTCCAGTGATCCAGACCCAGCTGAAGTGAGTGTGAATGTGAGGCTCAGTGTGTGAGGGACCATTCTCAGGGTCCAGTGATCCAGACCCAGCTGAAGTGTGTGTGAATGTGAGGCTCAGTTTTTGAGGAACCAGTCTCAGGGTCCAGTGATATAGACCCAGTTGAAGTGTGTGTGAATGTGAGGCTCAGTTTGTGAGGGACCTGCCTCAGGGTCCAGTGATCCAGACCCGGCTGAAGTGTCTGTGAATGTGAGGCTCAGTGTGTGAGGGACCAGTCTCAGGTTCCAGTGATCCAGACCCAGCTGAAGTGTGTGTGAATGAGAGGCTCAATGTGTGAGGGACCAGTCTGAGGGTCCAGTGATGCAGACCCAGCTGAAGTGTGTGTGAGATGAGGCTCAGTGTGTGAGGGACCAGCCTCAGGGTCCAGTGATCCAGACCCAGCTGAAGTGTGTGTGAATGTGAGGCTCAGTGTGTGAGGGACCAGCCTCAGTGTCCAGTGATCCAGACCCAGCTGAAGTGTGTGTGAATGTGAGGCTCAGTGTGCGAAGGGCCAGTCTCAGGGTCCAGTGATGCAGACCCAGCTGAAGTGTGTGTGAATGTGAGGCTCAGTGTGTGAGGGACCAGTCTCAGGGTCCAATGATCCAGACCCAGCTGAAGTGTGTGTGAATGTGAAGCTCAGTGTGTGAGGGACCAGTCTCAGGTCCAGTGATCCAGACCCAGCAGAAGTGTGTGTGAATGTGAGGCTCAGTGTGTGAGGATCCAGTCTCAGGGTCTAGTGATCCAGACCCAGCTGAAGTGTGTGTGAATATGAGGCTCAGGGCGTGAGGGACCTGACTCAGGGTCCAGTGATCCAGACCCAGCTGAAGTGTGTGTGAATGTGAGGCTCAGTGTGTGAGGGACCAGTCTCAGGGTCCAGTGATCCAGACCCAGCTGAAGAGTGTGTGTGAATGTGAGGCTCAGTGTGTGAGGGACCAGTCTCAGGGTCCAGTGATCCAGACCCAGCTGAAGTGTGTGCGAATGTGAGACTCAGTGTGTGAGGAACCAGTCTCAGGGTCCAGTGATACAGACCCAACTGAAGTGTGTGTGAATGTGTGGCTCAGTGTGTGATGGACCAGTCTCAGGGTCCAGTGATCCAGACCCAGCTGACGTGTGTGTGAATGTGTGGCTCAGTGTGTGATGGACCAGTCTCAGGGTCCAGTGATCCAGACCCAGCTGAAGTGTGTGTGAATGTGAAGCTCAGTGTGTGAGGGACCAGTCTCAGGGTCCAGTGATCCAGATCCAGCTGAAGTGTGTGTGAATGTGAGGCTCAGTGTGTGAGGGACCAGCCTCAGGGTCCAGTGATCCAGACCCAGCTGAAGTGAGTGTGAATGTGAGGTTCAGTGTGTGAGGGACCAGTCTCAGGGTCCAGTGATCCAGACCCAGCTGAAGTGTGTGTGAATGTGAGGCTCAGTTTTTGAGGAACCAGTCTCAGGGTCCAGTGATACAGACCCAGTTGAAGTGTGTGTGAATGTGAGGCTCAGTTTGTGAGGGACCTGCCTCAGGGTCCAGTGATCCAGACCCGGCTGAAGTGTCTGTGAATGTGAGGCTCAGTGTGTGAGGGACCAGTCTCAGGTTCCAGTGATCCAGACCCAGCTGAAGTGTGTGTGAATGAGAGGCTCAATGTGTGAGGGACCAGTCTGAGGGTCCAGTGATCCAGACCCAGCTGAAGTGTGTGTGAATGTGAGGCTCAGTGTGTGAGGGACCAGTCTCAGGGTCCAGTGATCCAGACCCAGCTGAAGTGTGTGTGAATGTGAGGCTCAGTGTGAGAGGGACCAGTCTCAGGGTCCAGTGATCCAGACCCAGCTGAAGAGTGTGTGTGAATGTGAGGCTCAGTGTGTGAGGGACCAGTCTCAGGGTCCAGTGATCCAGACCCAGCTGAAGTTTGTGCGAATGTGAGACTCAGTGTGTGAGGAAGCAGTCTCAGGGTCCAGTGATCCAGACCCAACTGAAGTGTGTGTGAATGTGTGGCTCAGTGTGTGATGGACCAGTCTCATGGTCCAGTGATCCAGACCCAGCTGACGTGTGTGTGAATGTGTGGCTCAGTGTGTGATGGACCAGTCTCAGGGTCCAGTGATCCAGACCCAGCTGAAGTGTGTGTGAATGTGAAGCTCAGTGTGTGAGGGACCAGTCTCAGGGTCCAGTGATCCAGACCCAGCTGAAGTGTGTGTGAATGTGAGGCTCAGTGTGTGAGGGACCAGCCTCAGGGTCCAGTGATCCAGACCCAGCTGAAGTGATTGTGAATGTGAGGCTCAGTGTGTGAGGGACCAGTCTCAGGGTCCAGTGATCCAGACCCAGCTGAAGTGTGTGTGAATGTGAGGCTCAGTTTTTGAGGAACCAGTTTCAGGGTCCAGTGATACAGACCCAGTTGAAGTGTGTGTGAATGTGAGGCTCAGTTTGTGAGGGACCTGCCTCAGGGACCAGTGATCCAGACCCGTCTGAAGTGTCTGTGAATGTGAGGCTCAGTGTGTGAGGGACCAGTCTCAGGTTCCAGTGATCCAGACCCAGCTGAAGTGTGTGTGAATGAGAGGCTCAATGTGTGAGGGACCAGTCTGAGGGTCCAGTGATGCAGACCCAGCTGAGGTGTGTGTGAGATGAGGCTCAGTGTGTGAGGGACCAGCCTCAGGGTCCAGTGATCCAGACCCAGCTGAAGTGTGTGTGAATGTGAGGCTCAGTGTGTGAGGGACCAGCCTCAGTGTCCAGTGATCCAGACCCAGCTGAAGTGTGTGTGATTGTGAGACTCAGTGTGTGAGGGACCAGTCTCAGGGTCCAGTGATCCAGACCCAGCTGAAGTGTGTGTGAATGTGAGGCTCAGTGTGCGAAGGGCCAGTCTCAGGGTCCAGTGCTCCAGACCCAGCTGAAGTGTGTGTGAATGTGAGGCTCAGTGTGTGAGGGACCAGTCTCAGGATCCAGTGATCCTGACCCAGCTGAAGTGTGTGTGAATGTAAGGCTCAGTTTGTGAGGGACCAGTCTCAGGGTCCAGTGATCTAGACCCAGCTGAAGTGTGTGTGAATGTGACGCTCAGTGTGTGAGGGACCAGTCTCAGGATCCAGTGATCCAGACCCAGCTGAAGTGTGTGTGAATGTGAGGCTCAGTGTGTGAGGGACCAGTCTCAGGGTCCAGTGATCCAGACCCAGCTGAAGAGTGTATGTGAATGTGAGGCTCAGTGTGTGAGGGACCAGTCTCAGGATCCAGTGATCCTGACCCAGCTGAAGTGTGTGTGAATGTAAGGCTCAGTATGTGAGGGACCAGTCTCAGGGACCAGTGATCCAGACCCAGCTGAAGTGTGTGTGAATGTGAGGCTCAGTGTGTGAGGGACCAGTCTCAGGATCCAGTGATCCAGACCCAGCTGAAGTGTGTGTGAATGTGAGGCTCAGTGTGTGAGGGACCAGTCTCAGGGTCCAGTGATCCAGACCCAGCTGAAGAGTGTGTGTGAATGTGAGGCTCAGTGTGTGAGGGACCAGTCTCAGGGTCCAGTGATCCAGACCCAGCTGAAGTGTGTGCGAATGTGAGACTCAGTGTGTGAGGAACCAGTCTCAGGGTCCAGTGATCCAGACCCAACTGAAGTGTGTGTGAATGTGTGGCTCAGTGTGTGATGGACCAGTCTCAGGGTCCAGTGATCCAGACCCAGCTGACGTGTGTGTGAATGTGTGGCTCAGTGTGTGATGGACCAGTCTCAGGGTCCAGTGATCCAGACCCAGCTGAAGTGTGTGTGAAGGTGAAGCTCAGTGTGTGAGGGACCAGTCTCAGGTTCCAGTGATCCAGACCCAGCTGAAGTGTGTGTGAATGTGAGGCTCAGTGTGTGAGGGACCAGCCTCAGGGTCCAGTGATCCAGACCCAGCTGAAGTGAGTGTGAATGTGAGGCTCAGTGTGTGAGGGACCATTCTCAGGGTCCAGTGATCCAGACCCAGCTGAAGTGTGTGTGAATGTGAGGCTCAGTTTTTGAGGAACCAGTCTCAGGGTCCAGTGATATAGACCCAGTTGAAGTGTGTGTGAATGTGAGGCTCAGTTTGTGAGGGACCTGCCTCAGGGTCCAGTGATCCAGACCCGGCTGAAGTGTCTGTGAATGTGAGGCTCAGTGTGTGAGGGACCAGTCTCAGGTTCCAGTGATCCAGACCCAGCTGAAGTGTGTGTGAATGAGAGGCTCAATGTGTGAGGGACCAGTCTGAGGGTCCAGTGATGCAGACCCAGCTGAAGTGTGTGTGAGATGAGGCTCAGTGTGTGAGGGACCAGCCTCAGGGTCCAGTGATCCAGACCCAGCTGAAGTGTGTGTGAATGTGAGGCTCAGTGTGTGAGGGACCAGCCTCAGTGTCCAGTGATCCAGACCCAGCTGAAGTGTGTGTGAATGTGAGGCTCAGTGTGCGAAGGGCCAGTCTCAGGGTCCAGTGATGCAGACCCAGCTGAAGTGTGTGTGAATGTGAGGCTCAGTGTGTGAGGGACCAGTCTCAGGGTCCAATGATCCAGACCCAGCTGAAGTGTGTGTGAATGTGAAGCTCAGTGTGTGAGGGACCAGTCTCAGGTCCAGTGATCCAGACCCAGCAGAAGTGTGTGTGAATGTGAGGCTCAGTGTGTGAGGATCCAGTCTCAGGGTCTAGTGATCCAGACCCAGCTGAAGTGTGTGTGAATATGAGGCTCAGGGCGTGAGGGACCTGACTCAGGGTCCAGTGATCCAGACCCAGCTGAAGTGTGTGTGAATGTGAGGCTCAGTGTGTGATGGACCAGTCTCAGGGTCCAGTGATCCAGACCCAGCTTAGACTGGGTGTTGTGTAATGAGAGAGGATTAATTAGCAATCTCATTGTGCGAGGCCCCTTGGGGAAGAGTGACCATAATATGGTGGAATTCTGCATTAGGATGGAGAATGAAACAGTAATTTCAGAGACCATGGTCCAGAACTTAAAGAAGGGTAACTTTGAAGGTATGAGGCGAGAATTGGCTAGGATAGATTGGCGAATGATACTTAGGGGGTTGACTGTGGATGGGCAATGGCAGACATTTAGAGACCGCATGGATGAAGTACAACAATTGTACATTCCTGTCTGGCGTAAAAATAAAAAGGGGAAGGTGGCTCAACCGTGGCTATCTAGGGAAATCAGGGATAGTATTAAAGCCAAGGAAGTGGCATACAAATTGGCCAGAAATAGCAGCGAACCTGGGGACTGGGCGAAATTTAGAACTCAGCAGAGGAGGACAAAGGGTTTGATTAGGACAGGGAAAATGGAGTACGAGAAGAAGCTTGCAGGGAACATTAAGGCGGATTGCAAAAGTTTCTATAGGTATGTAAAGAGAAAAAGGTTGGTGAAGACAAACGTAGGTCCACTGCAGTCAGAAATAGGGGAAGTCATAACGGGGAACAAAGAAATGGCGGACCAATTGAACAAATACTTTGGTTCGGTATTCACTAAGGAGGATACAAACAACCTTCCGGATATAAAAGGGGTCAGAGGGTCTAGTAAGGAGGGGGAACTGAGGGAAATCTTTATTAGTCGGGAAATTGTTTTGGGGAAATTGATGGGATTGAAGGCCGATAAATCCCCAGGGCCTGATGGATTGCATCCTAGAGTACTTAAGGAGGTGGCCTTGGAAATAGCGGATGCATTGACAGTCATTTTCCAACATTCCATTGACTCTGGATCAGTTCCTATGGAGTGGAGGGTAGCCAATGTAACCCCACTTTTTAAAAAAGGAGGGAGAGAGAAAACAGGGAATTATAGACCGGTCAGCCTGACCTCAGTAGTGGGTAAAATGATGGAATCAATTATTAAGGATGTCATAGCAGTGCATCTGGAAAATGGTGACATGATAGGTCCAAGTCAGCATGGATTTGTGAAAGGGAAATCATGCTTGACAAATCTTCTGGAATTTTTTGAGGATGTTTCCAGTAAAGTGGACAAAGGAGAACCAGTTGATGTGGTATATTTGGACTTTCAGAAGGCTTTCGACAAGGTCCCACACAAGAGATTAATGTGCAAAGTTAAAGCACATGGGATTGGGGGTAGTGTGCTGATGTGGATTGAGAACTGGTTGTCAGACAGGAAGCAAAGAGTAGGAGTAAACGGGTACTTTTCAGAATGGCAGGCAGTGACTAGTGGAGTGCCGCAAGGTTCTGTGCTGGGGCCCCAGCTGTTTACATTGTACATTAATGATTTAGACGAGGGGATTAAATGCAGTATCTCCAAATTTGCAGATGATACTAAGTTGGGTGGCAGTGTGAGCTGCGAGGAGGATGCTATTAGGCTGCAGAGTGACTTGGATAGGTTAGGTGAGTGGGCAAATGCATGGCAGATGAAGTATAATGTGGATAAATGTGAGGTTATCCACTTTGGTGGTAAAAACAGAGAGACAGACTATTATCTGAATGGTGACAGATTAGGAAAAGGGAAGGTGCAACGAGACCTGGGTGTCATGGTACATCAGTCATTGAAGGTTGGCATGCAGGTACAGCAGGCGGTTAAGAAAGCAAATGGCATGTTGGCCTTCATAGCGAGGGGATTTGAATACAGGGGCAGGGAGGTGTTGCTACAGTTGTACAGGGCCTTGGTGAGGCCACACCTGGAGTATTGTGTACAGTTTTGGTCTCCTAACTTGAGGAAGGACATTCTTGCTATTGAGGGAGTGCAGCGAAGGTTCACCAGACTGATTCCCGGGATGGCGGGACTGACCTATCAAGAAAGATTGGATCAACTGGGCTTGTATTCACTGGAGTTCAGAAGAATGAGAGGGGATCTCATAGAAACGTTTAAAATTCTGACGGGTTTAGACAGGTTAGATGCAGAAAGAATGTTCCCAATGTTGGGGAAGTCCAGAACCAGGGGTCACAGTCTGAGGATAAGGGGTAAGCCATTTAGGACCGAGATGAGGAGAAACTTCTTCACCCAGAGAGTGGTGAACCTGTGGAATTCTCTACCACAGAAAGTAGTTGAGGCCAATTCACTAAATATATTCAAAAGGGAGTTAGATGAAGTCCTTACTACTCGGGGGATCAAGGGTTATGGCGAGAAAGCAGGAAGGGGGTACTGAAGTTTCATGTTCAGCCATGAACTCATTGAATGGCGGTGCAGGCTAGAAGGGCTGAATGGCCTACTCCTGCACCTATTTTCTATGTTTCTATGTTTCTATGAAGTGTGTGTGAATGTGAGGCTCAGTGTGTGAGGGACCAGTCTCAGGGTCCAGTGATCCAGACCCAGCTGAAGAGTGTGTGTGAATGTGAGGCTCAGTGTGTGAGGGACCAGTCTCAGGGTCCAGTGATCCAGACCCAGCTGAAGTGTGTGCGAATGTGAGACTCAGTGTGTGAGGAACCAGTCTCAGGGTCCAGTGATCCAGACCCAACTGAAGTGTGTGTGAATGTGTGGCTCAGTGTGTGATGGACCAGTCTCAGGGTCCAGTGATCCAGACCCAGCTGACGTGTGTGTGAATGTGTGGCTCAGTGTGTGATGGACCAGTCTCAGGGTCCAGTGATCCAGACCCAGCTGAAGTGTGTGTGAATGTGAAGCTCAGTGTGTGAGGGACCAGTCTCAGGGTCCAGTGATCCAGATCCAGCTGAAGCGTGTGTGAATGTGAGGCTCAGTGTGTGAGGGACCAGCCTCAGGGTCCAGTGATCCAGACCCAGCTGAAGTGAGTGTGAATGTGAGGCTCAGTGTGTGAGGGACCAGTCTCAGGGTCCAGTGATCCAGACCCAGCTGAAGTGTGTGTGAATGTGAGGCTCAGTTTTTGAGGAACCAGTCTCAGGGTCCAGTGATACAGACCCAGTTGAAGTGTGTGTGAATGTGAGGCTCAGTTTGTGAGGGACCTGCCTCAGGGTCCAGTGATCCAGACCCGGCTGAAGTGTCTGTGAATGTGAGGCTCAGTGTGTGAGGGACCAGTCTCAGGTTCCAGTGATCCAGACCCAGCTGAAGTGTGTGTGAATGAGAGGCTCAATGTGTGAGGGACCAGTCTGAGGGTCCAGTGATCCAGACCCAGCTGAAGTGTGTGTGAATGTGAGGCTCAGTGTGTGAGGGACCAGTCTCAGGGTCCAGTGATCCAGACCCAGCTGAAGTGTGTGTGAATGTGAGGCTCAGTGTGAGAGGGACCAGTCTCAGGGTCCAGTGATCCAGACCCAGCTGAAGAGTGTGTGTGAATGTGAGGCTCAGTGTGTGAGGGACCAGTCTCAGGGTCCAGTGATCCAGACCCAGCTGAAGTGTGTGCGAATGTGAGACTCAGTGTGTGAGGAACCAGTCTCAGGGTCCAGTGATCCAGACCCAACTGAAGTGTGTGTGAATGTGTGGCTCAGTGTGTGATGGACCAGTCTCATGGTCCAGTGATCCAGACCCAGCTGACGTGTGTGTGAATGTGTGGCTCAGTGTGTGATGGACCAGTCTCAGGGTCCAGTGATCCAGACCCAGCTGAAGTGTGTGTGAATGTGAAGCTCAGTGTGTGAGGGACCAGTCTCAGGGTCCAGTGATCCAGACCCAGCTGAAGTGTGTGTGAATGTGAGGCTCAGTGTGTGAGGGACCAGCCTCAGGGTCCAGTGATCCAGACCCAGCTGAAGTGATTGTGAATGTGAGGCTCAGTGTGTGAGGGACCAGTCTCAGGGTCCAGTGATCCAGACCCAGCTGAAGTGTGTGTGAATGTGAGGCTCAGTTTTTGAGGAACCAGTTTCAGGGTCCAGTGATACAGACCCAGTTGAAGTGTGTGTGAATGTGAGGCTCAGTTTGTGAGGGACCTGCCTCAGGGTCCAGTGATCCAGACCCGTCTGAAGTGTCTGTGAATGTGAGGCTCAGTGTGTGAGGGACCAGTCTCAGGTTCCAGTGATCCAGACCCAGCTGAAGTGTGTGTGAATGAGAGGCTCAATGTGTGAGGGACCAGTCTGAGGGTCCAGTGATGCAGACCCAGCTGAGGTGTGTGTGAGATGAGGCTCAGTGTGTGAGGGACCAGCCTCAGGGTCCAGTGATCCAGACCCAGCTGAAGTGTGTGTGAATGTGAGGCTCAGTGTGTGAGGGACCAGCCTCAGTGTCCAGTGATCCAGACCCAGCTGAAGTGTGTGTGATTGTGAGACTCAGTGAGTGAGGGACCAGTCTCAGGGTCCAGTGATCCAGACCCAGCTGAAGTGTGTGTGAATGTGAGGCTCAGTGTGCGAAGGGCCAGTCTCAGGGTCCAGTGCTCCAGACCCAGCAGAAGTGTGTGTGAATGTGAGGCTCAGTGTGTGAGGGACCAGTCTCAGGATCCAGTGATCCTGACCCAGCTGAAGTGTGTGTGAATGTAAGGCTCAGTTTGTGAGGGACCAGTCTCAGGTTCCAGTGATCTAGACCCAGCTGAAGTGTGTGTGAATGTGACGCTCAGTGTGTGAGGGACCAGTCTCAGGATCCAGTGATCCAGACCCAGCTGAAGTGTGTGTGAATGTGAGGCTCAGTGTGTGAGGGACCAGTCTCAGGGTCCAGTGATCCAGACCCAGCTGAAGAGTGTATGTGAATGTGAGGCTCAGTGTGTGAGGGACCAGTCTCAGGGTCCAGTGATCCAGACCCAGCTGAAGTGTGTGCGAATGTGAGACTCAGTGTGTGAGGAACCAGTCTCAGGGTCCAGTGATCCAGACCCAACTGAAGTGTGTGTGAATGTGTGGCTCAGTGTGTGATGGACCAGTCTCAGGGTCCAGTGATCCAGACCCAGCTGACGTGTGTGTGAATGTGTGGCTCAGTGTGTGATGGACCAGTCTCAGGGTCCAGTGATCCAGACCCAGCTGAAGTGTGTGTGAAGGTGAAGCTCAGTGTGTGAGGGACCAGTCTCAGGTTCCAGTGATCCAGACCCAGCTGAAGTGTGTGTGAATGTGAGGCTCAGTGTGTGAGGGACCAGCCTCAGGGTCCAGTGATCCAGACCCAGCTGAAGTGAGTGTGAATGTGAGGCTCAGTGTGTGAGGGACCATTCTCAGGGTCCAGTGATCCAGACCCAGCTGAAGTGTGTGTGAATGTGAGGCTCAGTTTTTGAGGAACCAGTCTCAGGGTCCAGTGATATAGACCCAGTTGAAGTGTGTGTGAATGTGAGGCTCAGTTTGTGAGGGACCTGCCTCAGGGTCCAGTGATCCAGACCCGGCTGAAGTGTCTGTGAATGTGAGGCTCAGTGTGTGAGGGACCAGTCTCAGCTTCCAGTGATCCAGACCCAGCTGAAGTGTGTGTGAATGAGAGGCTCAATGTGTGAGGGACCAGTCTGAGGGTCTAGTGATGCAGACCCAGCTGAAGTGTGTGTGAGATGAGGCTCAGTGTGTGAGGGACCAGCCTCAGGGTCCAGTGATCCAGACCCAGCTGAAGTGTGTGTGAATGTGAGGCTCAGTGTGTGAGGGACCAGCCTCAGTGTCCAGTGATCCAGACCCAGCTGAAGTGTGTGTGAATGTGAGGCTCAGTGTGCGAAGGGCCAGTCTCAGGGTCCAGTGATGCAGACCCAGCTGAAGTGTGTGTGAATGTGAGGCTCAGTGTGTGAGGGACCAGTCTCAGGGTCCAATGATCCAGACCCAGCTGAAGTGTGTGTGAATGTGAAGCTCAGTGTGTGAGGGACCAGTCTCAGGTCCAGTGATCCAGACCCAGCTGAAGTGTGTGTGAATGTGAGGCTCAGTGTGTGAGGATCCAGTCTCAGGGTCTAGTGATCCAGACCCAGCTGAAGTGTGTGTGAATATGAGGCTCAGGGCGTGAGGGACCTGACTCAGGGTCCAGTGATCCAGACCCAGCTGAAGTGTGTGTGAATGTGAGGCTCAGTGTGTGATGGACCAGTCTCAGGGTCCAGTGATCCAGACCCAGCTGAAGTGTGTGTGAATGTGAGGCTCAGTGTGTGAGGGACCAGTCTCAGGGTCCAGTGATCCAGACCCAGCTGAAGTGTGTGTGAATGTCAGGCTCAGTGTGTGAGGGACCAGTCTCAGGGTCCAGTGATCCAGACCCAGCTGAAGAGTGTGTGTGAATGCGAGGCTCAGTGTGTGAGGGACCAGTCTCAGGGTCCAGTGATCCAGACCCAGCTGAAGTGTGTGCGAATGTGAGACTCAGTGTGTGAGGAACCAGTCTCAGGGTCCAGTGATCCAGACCCAACTGAAGTGTGTGTGAATGTGTGGCTCAGTGTGTGATGGACCAGTCTCAGGGTCCAGTGATCCAGACCCAGCTGACGTGTGTGTGAATGTGTGGCTCAGTGTGTGATGGACCAGTCTCAGGGTCCAGTGATCCAGACCCAGCTGAAGTGTGTGTGAATGTGAAGCTCAGTGTGTGAGGGACCAGTCTCAGGGTCCAGTGATCCAGACCCAGCTGAAGTGTGTGTGAATGTGAGGCTCAGTGTGTGAGGGACCAGCCTCAGGGTCCAGTGATCCAGACCCAGCTGAAGTGAGTGTGAATGTGAGGCTCAGTGTGTGAGGGACCAGTCTCAGGGTCCAGTGATCCAGACCCAGCTGAAGTGTGTGTGAATGTGAGGCTCAGTTTTTGAGGAACCAGTCTCAGGTTCCAGTGATACAGACCCAGTTGAAGTGTGTGTGAATGTGAGGCTCAGTTTGTGAGGGACCTGCCTCAGGGTCCAGTGATCCAGACCCGGCTGAAGTGTCTGTGAATGTGAGGCTCAGTGTGTGAGGGACCAGTCTCAGGTTCCAGTGATCCAGACCCAGCTGAAGTGTGTGTGAATGAGAGGCTCAATGTGTGAGGGACCAGTCTGAGGGTCCAGTGATCCAGACCCAGCTGAAGTGTGTGTGAATGTGAGGCTCAGTGTGTGAGGGACCAGTCTCAGGGTCCAGTGATCCAGACCCAGCTGAAGTGTGTGTGAATGTGAGGCTCAGTGTGTGAGGGACCAGTCTCAGGGTCCAGTGATCCAGACCCAGCTGAAGAGTGTGTGTGAATGTGAGGCTCAGTGTGTGAGGGACCAGTCTCAGGGTCCAGTGATCCAGACCCAGCTGAAGTGTGTGCGAATGTGAGACTCAGTGTGTGAGGAACCAGTCTCAGGGTCCAGTGATCCAGACCCAACTGAAGTGTGTGTGAATGTGTGGCTCAGTGTGTGATGGACCAGTCTCAGGGTCCAGTGATCCAGACCCAGCTGACGTGTGTGTGAATGTGTGGCTCAGTGTGTGATGGACCAGTCTCAGGGTCCAGTGATCCAGACCCAGCTGAAGTGTGTGTGAATGTGAAGCTCAGTGTGTGAGGGACCAGTCTCAGGGTCCAGTGATCCAGACCCAGCTGAAGTGTGTGTGAATGTGAGGCTCAGTGTGTGAGGGACCAGCCTCAGGGTCCAGTGATCCAGACCCAGCTGAAGTGAGTGTGAATGTGAGGCTCAGTGTGTGAGGGACCAGTCTCAGGGTCCAGTGATCCAGACCCGGCTGAAGTGTGTGTGAATGTGAGGCTCAGTTTTTGAGGAACCAGTCTCAGGGTCCAGTGATACAGACCCAGTTGAAGTGTGTGTGAATGTGAGGCTCAGTTTGTGAGGGACCTGCCTCAGGGTCCAGTGATCCAGACCCGGCTGAAGTGTCTGTGAATGTGAGGCTCAGTGTGTGAGGGACCAGTCTCAGGTTCCAGTGATCCAGACCCAGCTGAAGTGTGTGTGAATGAGAGGCTCAATGTGTGAGGGACCAGTCTGAGGGTCCAGTGATCCAGACCCAGCTGAAGTGTGTGTGAATGTGAGGCTCAGTGTGTGAGGGACCAGTCTCAGGGTCCAGTGATCCAGACCCAGCTGAAGTGTGTGTGAATGTGAGGCTCAGTGTGTGAGGGACCAGTCTCAGGGTCCAGTGATCCAGACCCAGCTGAAGAGTGTGTGTGAATGTGAGGCTCAGTGTGTGAGGGACCAGTCTCAGGGTCCAGTGATCCAGACCCAGCTGAAGTGTGTGCGAATGTGAGACTCAGTGTGTGAGGAACCAGTCTCAGGGTCCAGTGATCCAGACCCAACTGAAGTGTGTGTGAATGTGTGGCTCAGTGTGTGATGGACCAGTCTCAGGGTCCAGTGATCCAGACCCAGCTGACGTGTGTGTGAATGTGTGGCTCAGTGTGTGATGGACCAGTCTCAGGGTCCAGTGATCCAGACCCAGCTGAAGTGTGTGTGAATGTGAAGCTCAGTGTGTGAGGGACCAGTCTCAGGGTCCAGTGATCCAGACCCAGCTGAAGTGTGTGTGAATGTGAGGCTCAGTGTGTGAGGGACCAGCCTCAGGGTCCAGTGATCCAGACCCAGCTGAAGTGAGTGTGAATGTGAGGCTCAGTGTGTGAGGGACCAGTCTCAGGGTCCAGTGATCCAGACCCAGCTGAAGTGTGTGTGAATGTGAGGCTCAGTTTTTGAGGAACCAGTCTCAGGGTCCAGTGATACAGACCCAGTTGAAGTGTGTGTGAATGTGAGGCTCAGTTTGTGAGGGACCTGCCTCAGGGTCCAGTGATCCAGACCCGGCTGAAGTGTCTGTGAATGTGAGGCTCAGTGTGTGAGGGACCAGTCTCAGGTTCCAGTGATCCAGACCCAGCTGAAGTGTGTGTGAATGAGAGGCTCAATGTGTGAGGGACCAGTCTGAGGGTCCAGTGATGCAGACCCGGCTGAGGTGTGTGTGAGATGAGGCTCAGTGTGTGAGGGACCAGCCTCAGGGTCCAGTGATCCAGACCCAGCTGAAGTGTGTGTGAATGTGAGGCTCAGTGTGTGAGGGACCAGCCTCAGTGTCCAGTGATCCAGACCCAGCTGAACTGTGTGTGATTGTGAGACTCAGTGTGTGAGGGACCAGTCTCAGGGTCCAGTGATCCAGACCCAGCTGAAGTGTGTGTGAATGTGAGGCTCAGTGTGCGAAGGGCCAGTCTCAGGGTCCAGTGCTCCAGACCCAGCTGAAGTGTGTGTGAATGTGAGGCTCAATGTGTGAGGGACCAGTCTCAGGATCCAGTGATCCTGACCCAGCTGAAGTGTGTGTGAATGTAAGGCTCAGTATGTGAGGGACCAGTCTCAGGGTCCAGTGATCTAGACCCAGCTGAAGTGTGTGTGAATGTGAGGCTCAGTGTGTGAGGGACCAGTCTCAGGATCCAGTGATCCAGACCCAGCTGAAGTGTGTGTGAATGTGAGGCTCAGTGTGTGAGGGACCAGTCTCAGGGTCCAGTGATCCAGACCCAGCTGAAGAGTGTGTGTGAATGTGAGGCTCAGTGTGTGAGGGACCAGTCTCAGGGTCCAGTGATCCAGACCCAGCTGAAGTGTGTGCGAATGTGAGACTCAGTGTGTGAGGAACCAGTCTCAGGGTCCAGTGATCCAGACCCAACTGAAGTGTGTGTGAATGTG
This sequence comes from Pristiophorus japonicus, assembly GCF_044704955.1. Taxonomy (NCBI): domain Eukaryota; kingdom Metazoa; phylum Chordata; class Chondrichthyes; family Pristiophoridae; genus Pristiophorus; species Pristiophorus japonicus. Next base: position 284,636 of record NW_027253937.1, on the reverse strand, counting down.
TGGCTCAGTGTGTGATGGACCAGTCTCAGGGTCCAGTGATCCAGACCCAGCTGACGTGTGTGTGAATGTGTGGCTCAGTGTGTGATGGACCAGTCTCAGGGTCCAGTGATCCAGACCCAGCTGAAGTGTGTGTGAAGGTGAAGCTCAGTGTGTGAGGGACCAGTCTCAGGTTCCAGTGATCCAGACCGAGCTGAAGTGTGTGTGAATGTGAGGCTCAGTGTGTGAGGGACCAGCCTCAGGGTCCAGTTATCCAGACCCAGCTGAAGTGAGTGTGAATGTGAGGCTCAGTGTGTGAGGGACCATTCTCAGGGTCCAGTGATCCAGACCCAGCTGAAGTGTGTGTGAATGTGAGGCTCAGTTTTTGAGGAACCAGTCTCAGGGTCCAGTGATACAGATTACACACTGTATGCCATCACTGTGACCTGGGATATACACTGTCTGATCTCACTGGGCCCCCAGGTTACACACTGTCTGATCTCACTGGGTCTAACCGGGGTTAGACACTGTCTAATCTCACTGGGCCCCCAGGTTACACACTGTCTGATCACACTGGGCCCCCAGGTTACACACTGACTGATCTCACTGGGCTTAACCGGGGTTAGACACTGTCTAATCTCACTGGGCCCCCAGGTTACACACTGTCTGATCTCACTGGGCCCCCAGGTTACACACTGACTGATCTCACTGGGCCCCCAGGTTACACACTGTCTGATCTCACTGGGACCTCGGGTTACACATTGTCTGATCGCACAGGGTCCCCGGTTTACACACTGTAGGATCTCACTGGGCCACCGGGTTATACACTGTCTGATCTCACTGGGCCACCGGGTTACAGACTGTCTGATCTCACTGGGCCTCAGGGTTATACACTGTCTGATCTCACTGGGACCCCGGGTTGTACACTGTCTGATCTCACTGGGCCACCGGGTTACACACTGTCTGATCTCACTGGGCCACCGGGTTCTACACTGTCTGATCTCACTGGGCCCCCAGGTTACACACTGTATGATCTCACTGGGCCCCCGGGTTATACACTGTCTGATCTCACTGGGCACCCGGGTTATACACTGTCTGATCTCACTGGGCCCCCGGGTTATACACTGTCTGATCTCACTGGGCCAGCGGGTTACACACTGTCTGATCTCACTGGGCCACTGGGTTATACACTGTCTGATCTCACTGGGCCACCGGGTTACACACTGTCTGATCTCACTGGGCTCACCCCCGGGTTACACCCTGTCTGATCTCACTGGGCCACTTTCGTGTTACACACTGTCTGATCTCACTGGGCCCACCTCCAGATTACACACTGTATGCCATCACTGTGACCTGGGATATACACTGTCTGATCTCACCGGGCCCCCGGGTTATACACTGTTGATCTCACTGCGTCCACCCCCAGGTTACACACAGTCTGATCTCACTGGTCCCACCCCCGGGTTACACACTGTCTGATCTCACTGGGCCCCCGGGTTACACAGTGTCTGATGTCACTGGGCCCACCCCCAGGTTACACACTGTCTGATCTCACTGGGGTCCCGGGTTTCACATTTTCTGATCTCTCTGTGCCCCCGGGTTAAACACTGTCTGATCTCACTGGGCCCCCGCTTTACACACTTTCTGATCACACTGTATCCACCCCCGGGTTACACAATGTGTGATCTCACTGGGCCCCAGTGTTACAAACTGTCTTATCTCACTGTGCACCGGGTTACACACTTCCTGATCTCCGTCTACCCCCGGGTTACACACTGTCTGATCTCACTGAGCCCCTGGGTTACACACTGTCTAATCTCACTGGGACCCCGGGTTACATACTGTCTAATCACACTGGGCCCCCGGGTTATACACTGTGTGATCTCACTGGGCTCCCGGGTTACACACTGTCTGATTTCACTGGGTCGCCGGGTTACACACTGTCAGATCTCAGTGTACCCCGGGGCTACACATTGTCTGATCTCACTGGGACCCCAAGTAACACGCTCTCCGATCTCACTGTGCACCAGTTTTCCACACTTTCTGATCTCACTGGTCCCACCCCCGGGTTGCACACTGTCTGATCTCACTGGACCCACCCCCGGGTTACACACTGTCTGATCTCACTGGGCCCATCCCACCTGGGTTGCACACTGTCTGATCAAACTGGGCCACCTCTTTACACACTGTCTGATCGGCGTGTGCCTCCGGGTTACACACTGTCTGATCTCACTGGGCCCCATGGTTACACACTGTCTGATCTCACTGGGCCCCGGATTACACACTGTCTGATCTCACTGGGCCCACCCGCGGGTTACACACTGTCTGATCTCATTGGGCCCAACCCGGGTTACACACTGTCTCATCTCTCTGGGCCCCCGGGTTACACACTGTCTGATCTCACTGGGCCCCCGGGTTACACACTGTCTGATCTCACTGGGCCCACCTTCGGGTTACACACTGTCTGATCTCAGTGGTCCCACCCACGGGTTACACGCTGTCTGATCTCACTGGGCCCACCCCCGGGTTACACACTGTCTGATGTCACTGGACCCACCCCCGGGTTACACACTGTCTCATCTCTCTGGGCCCCCGGGTTACACACTCTCTGATCTCACTGGGCCCCCGGGTTACACACTGTCTGATCTCATTGGGCCCACCTTCGGGTTACACACTGTCTGATCTCAGTGGGCCCACCCACGGGTTACACGCTGTCTGATCTCACTGGGCCCATCCCCAGATTACACACTGTATGATCTCACGGGGCGCTGAGATTCACACTGTCTGTTCTCACTGGGCCCCTGGAACACACACTGTCTGATTTCACTGGGCCCACCCTCGGGTTACACACTGTCTGATCTCACTCGGCCCCCGAATTACACACTGTCTGCTCTCAGTGGGCGCACCCCCGGGTTACACACTGTCTGATCTCACTGGGCCCACACCCGGGTTACACACTGTCAGATCTCACTGGACCCAGCCCCGGGTTACACACTGTCTGATCTCACTGGGCCCACCGCCGGGTTGCACACTGTCTGATCTCACTGGGCCCACCTCCGGGTTACACACTGTCTGATCTCACTAGGCCCACCCACGGGTAACACACTGTCTGATCTCACTGGGCCCCCGGGTTACACGCTGTCTGATCTCACTGGGCCCACCCCCGGGTTACACATTGTCTGATCTCACTGGACCCACCCCCGGGTTACACACTGTCTGATCTCACTGGGCCCACCTCCGGATTGCACACTGTCTGATCTCACTGGACCCACCCCCGGGTTACACACTGTCTGATCTCACTGGGCCCCAGGGTTACACACTGTCTGATTTCACTGGGCCCCAGTGTTACACACTGTCTGATCGCACTGGGCCCCAGTGTTACACACTGTCTAATCTCACTGGGCCCCCAGGTTACGCACTGTCTGATCTCACTGGGCCCCCAGGTTACACACTGACTGACCTCACTGGGCCCCCAGGTTACACACTGTCTGATCTCAATGGGACCTCGGGTTACAGACTGTGTGATCTCACTGGGCCTAACCGGGGTTAGACACTTTCTAATCTCACTGGGCCCCCAGGTTACACACTGACTGATCTCACTGGGCCCCCAGGTTACACACTGTCTGATCTCACTGGGCCCCCAGGTTACACACAGTCTGATCTCACTGGGTCTAACCGGGGTTAGACACTGTCTAATCTCACTGGGCCCCCAGGTTACACACTGTCTGATCACACTGGGCCCCCAGGTTACACACTGACTGATCTCACTGCGCCTAACCGGGGTTAGACACTGTCTAATCTCACTGGGCCCCCAGGTTACACACTGTCTGATCTCACTGGGCCCCCAGGTTACACACTGACTGATCTCACTGGGCCCCCAGGTTACACACTGTCTGATCTCACTGGGACCTCGGGTTACACATTGTCTGATCGCACAGGGTCCCCAGTTTACACACTGTCTGATCTCACTGGGACCCCGGGTAGTACACTGTCTGATCTCACTGGGCCACCGGGTTACACATTGTCTGATCTCATTGGGCCACCGGGTTATACACTGACTGATCTCACTGGGCCACCGGGTTCTACACTCTCTGTTCTCACTGGGCCCTCAGGTTACACACTGTCTGATCTCACTGGGCCCCCGGGTTATACACTGTCTGATCTCACTGGGCACCCGGGTTATACACTGTCTGATCTCACTGGCCCCCAGGTTACACACTGTCTGATCTCACTGGCCCCCCGGATTATACACTGTCTGATCTCACTGGGACCCCGGGTTGTACACTGTCTGATCTCACTGGGCCACCGGGTTACACACTGTCTGATCTCACTGGGCCACCGGGTTATACACTGTCTGATCTCACTGGGCCACCGGGTTACACACTGTCTGATCTCACTGGGCCACCGGGTTATACACTCTCTGATCTCACTGGGCCCCCAGGTTACACACTGTCTGATCTCACTGGGACCTCGGGTTATACACTGTCTTATCGCACAGGATCCCCGGTTTACACACAGTCTGATCTCAGTGTACCCCAAGGTTATACACTGTCTGATCTCACTGGGCCCCCGGGTTACACACTGTCGGATCTCACTGGGCCCCCGGGTTATACACTGTCTGATCTCACTTCGCCACCGGGTTACACACTGTCTGATCTCGCTGGGCACTCGGGTAGACACTGCCTGATCTCACTCTGCCCATTCATTCGCCCCGGGTTACACACTGTCTGATCTCACTGGGCCCTGGGGTACACACTGTATGATCTCACTGGGCCCCCGGGATACACACTGTCTGATCTCACTGGGCCCAGCCCCGCGTTACAGACTGTCTGATCTCACTGGGCCCATCCCCAGATTACACACTGTCTGATCTCACTGGGCGCTGAGATTCACACTGTCTCATCTCACTTGGCCCCTGGAACACACACTGTCTGATCTCACTGGGCCCCTGGGTTTCACACAGTCTGATCTCACTGGGCCCACCCCCGGGTTACACACTGTCTGATCTCACTGGGCCCCTGGGTTTCACACTGTATGATCTCACTGGGCACACCCCCGGATTACACACTGTCTGATCTCACTGGGCCCACCCCCAGATTACACACTGTGTGATCTCACTGGGCGCTGATATACACACTGTCTGATCTCACTGGGCCCTTGGAACACACACTGTCTGATCTCACTGGGCCCCTGGGTTTCACACTGTCTGATCTTACTGGGCCCACCCCCGGGTTACACACTGTCTGATCTCACTGGGCCACCTTCGTGTTACACACTGTCTGATCTCACTGGGCCCACCTCCAGATTACACACTGTATGCCATCACTGTGCCCTGGGATATACACTGTCTGATCTCACCGGGCCCCCGGGTTATACACTGTTGATCTCACTGGGTCCACCCCCAGGTTACACACAGTCTGATCTCACTGGCCCCACCCCCGGGTTACACACTGTCTGATCTCACTGGGCCCCCGGGTTACACAGTGTCTGATGTCACTGGGCCCACCCCCAGGTTACACACTGTCTGATCTCACTGGGGTCCCGGGTTTCACATTTTCTGATCTCTCTGTGCCCCCGGGTTAAACACTGTCTGATCTCACTGGGCCCCCGCTTTACACACTTTCTGATCACACTGTATCCACCCCCGGGTTACACAATGTGTGATCTCACTGGGCCCCAGTGTTACAAACTGTCTTATCTCACTGTGCACCGGGTTACACACTTCCTGATCTCAGTCTACCCCCGGGTTACACACTGTCTGATCTCACTGAGCCCCTGGGTTACACACTGTCTGATCTCACTGGGACCCCGGGTTACATACTGTCAAATCACACTGGGCCCCCGGGTTATACACTGTGTGATCTCACTGGGCTCCCGGGTTACACACTGTCTGATTTCACTGGGTCGCCGGGTTACACACTGTCAGATCTCAGTGTACCCCGGGGTTACACATTGTCTGATCTCACTGGGACCCCAAGTAACACGCTCTCCGATCTCACTGTGCACCAGTTTTCCACACTTTCTGATCTCACTGGTCCCACCCCCGGGATGCACACTGTCTGATCTCACTGGACCCACCCCCGGGTTACACACTGTCTGATCTCACTGGGCCCACCCCCGGGTTACACACTGTCTGATCTCATTCGGCCCAACCCGGGTTACACACTGTCTGATCTCACTAGACCCAACCCCGGGTTACACACTGTCTGATTTCTGGGCGCCCGGGTTACACACTGTCTGATCTCACTGGGCCCCCGGGTTACACACTGTCTGATCTCACTGGGCCCACCTTCGGCTTACACACTGTCTGATCTCAGTGGGACCACCCACGGGTTACACGCTTTCTGATCTCACTGGACCCATCCCCAAATTACACACTGTATGATCTCACTGGGCCCACCGCCGGGTTACACACTGTCTGATCTCACTGGGCCCACCCCCGGGTTACACACTGTCTGAACTCACTGGGCCCCCGGGTTACACGCTCTCTGATCTCACTGGGCCCACCCCCGGGTTACACACTGTCTGATCTCACTGGACCCACCCCCGGGTTACACACTGTCTGATCTCACTGGGCCCACCCCCGGGTTGCACACTGTGTGATCTCACTGGGCGCTGATATACACACTGTCTGATCTCACTGGGCCCTTGGAGCACACACTGTCTGATCTCACTGGGCCCCTGGGTTTCACACTGTCTGATCTTACTGGGCACACCCCCGGGTTACACACTGTCTGATCTCACTGGGCCCACCTTCTTGTTACACACTGTCTGATCTCACTGGGCCCACCTCCAGATTACACACTGTATGCCATCACTGTGCCCTGGGATATACACTGTCTGATCTCACCGGGCCCCCGGGTTATACACTGTTGATCTCACTGGTTCCACCCCCAGGTTACACACAGTCTGATCTCACTGGCCCCACCGCCGGGTTACACACTGTCTGATCTCACTGGGCCCCCGGGTTACACAGTGTCTGATGTCACTGGGCCCACCCCCAGGTTACACACTGTCTGATCTCACTGGGGTCCCGGGTTTCACACTGTCTGATCTCACTGTGCCCCCGCTTTACACATTTTCTGATCACACTGTATCCACCCCCGGGTTACACAATGTGTGATCTCACTGGGCCCCAGTGTTACAAACTGTCTGATCTCACTGTGCACCGGGTAACACAATTCCTGATCTCAGTCTACCCCCGGGTTACACACTCTCTGATCTCACTGAGCCCCTGGGTTACACACTGTCTGATCTCACTGGGACCCCGGGTTACATACTGTCTAATCACACTGGGCCCCCGGGTTATACACTGTGTGATCTCACTGGGCTCCCGGGTTACACACTGTCTGATTTCACTGGGTCCCCGGGTCACACACACTGTCAGATCTCAGTGTACCCCGGGGTTACACCTTGTCTGATCTCACTGGGACCCCAAGTTACACACCCTCCGATCTCACTGTGCACCAGGTTTCCACACTTTCTGATCTCACTGGGCCCACCCACGGGTTGCACACTGCCTGATCTCACTGGACCCACCCCCGGGTTACACACTGTCTGATCTCATTGGGCCCATCCCACCTGGGTTGCACACTGTCTGATCAAACTGGGCCACCTCTTTACACACTGTCTGATCGGCGTGTGCCTCCGGGTTACACACTGTCTGATCTCACTGGGCCCCAGGGTTACACACTGTCTGATCTCACTGGGCCCCGGATTACACACTGTCTGATCTCACTGGGCCCACCCCCGTGTTACACACTGTCTGATCTCATTCGGCCCAACCCGGGTTACACACTGTCTGATCTCACTAGACCCAACCCCGGGTTACACACTGTCTGATTTCTGGGCGCCCGGGTTACACACTGTCTGATCTCACTGGGCCCCCGGGTTACACACTGTCTGATCTCACTGGGCCCACCTTCGGGTTACACACTGTCTGATCTCAGTGGGCCCACCCACGGGTTACACGCTTTCTGATCTCACTGGACCCATCCCCAAATTACACACTGTATGATCTCACTGGGCCCACCGCCGGGTTACACACTGTCTGATCTCACTGGGCCCACCTCCGGGTTACACACTGTCTGATCTCACTGGGCCCACCCCCGGGTTACACACTGTCTGAACTCACTGGGCCCCCGGGTTACACGCTCTCTGATCTCACTGGGCCCACCCCCGGGTTACACACTGTCTGATCTCACTGGACCCACCCCCGGGTTACACACTGTCTGATCTCACTGGGCTCACCCCCGGGTTGCACACTGTGTGATCTCAGTGGACCCACCCCCGGGTTACACACTGTCTGATCACACTGGGCCCCAGGGTTACACACTCTCTGATTTCACTGGGCCCCAGTGTTACACACTGTCTGATCAAACTGGGCCCCAGTGTTACACACTGTCTGATCTCACTGGGCCTAACCGGGGTTAGACACTGTCTAATCTCACTGGGCCCCCAGGTTAAACACTGTCTGATCTCACTGGGCCCCAAGGTTACACACTGACTGATCTCACTGGGCCCCCAGGTTACACACGGTCTGATCTCACTGGGACCTCGAGTTACAGACTGTGTGATCTCACTGGTACTAACCGGGGTTAGACACTGTCTAATCTCACTGGGCCCCCAGGTTACACACTGTCTGATCTCACTGGGCCCCCAGGTTACACACTGTCTGATCTCACTGGGTCTACCCGGGGTTAGACACTTTCTAATCTCACTGGGCCCCCAGGTTACACACTGACTGATCTCACTGGGCCCCCAGGTTACACACTGTCTGATCTCACTGGGTCTAACCGGGGTTAGACACTGTCTAATCTCACTGGGCCCCCAGGTTACACGCTGTCTGATCACACTGGGCCCCCAGGTTACACACTGACTGATCTCACTGGGCCTAACCGGGGTTAGACACTGTCTAATCTCACTGGGCCCCCAGGTTACACACTGTCTGATCTCACTGGGCCCCCAGGTTACACACTGACTGATCTCACTGGGCCCCCAGGTTACACACTGTCTGATCTCACTGGGACCTCGGGTTACACATTGTCTGATCGCACAGGGTCCCCAGTTTACACACTGTCTGATCTCACTGGGACCCCGGGTTGTACACTGTCTGATCTCACTGGGCCACCAGGTTACACATTGTCTGATCTCATTGGGCCACCGGGTTATACACTGACTGATCTCACTGGGCCACCGGGTTCTACACTGTCTGTTCTCACTGGGCCCCCAGGTTACACACTGTCTGATCTCACTGGGCCCCCGGGTTATACACTGTCTGATCTCACTGGGCACCCGGGTTATACACTGTCTGATCTCACTGGCCCCCAGGTTACACACTGTCTGATCTCACTGGCCCCCCGGATTATACACTGTCTGATCTCACTGGGACCCCGGGTTGTACACTGTCTGATCTCACTGGGCCACCGGGTTACACACTGTCTGATCTCACTGGGCCACCGGGTTATACACTGTCTGATCTCACTGGGCCACCGGGTTACACACTGTCTGATCTCACTGGGCCACCGGGTTATACACTCTCTGATCTCACTGGGCCCCCAGGTTACACACTGTCTGATCTCACTGGGACCTCGGTTATACACTATCTGATCGCACAGGATCCCCGGTTTACACACAGTCTGATCTCAGTGTACCCCAAGGTTATACACTGTCTGATCTCACTGGGCCCCCGGGTTACACACTGTCGGATCTCACTGGGCCCCCGGGTTATACACTGTCTGATCTCACTGCGCCACCGGGTTACACACTGTCTGAACTCGCTGGGCACTCGGGTAGACACTGCCTGATCTCACTCTTCCCATTCATTCTCCCCGGGTTACACACTGTCTGATCTCACTGGGCCCTGGGGTACACACTGTATGATCTCACTGGGCCCCCGGGATACACACTGTCTGATCTCACTGGCCCATCCCCAGATTACACACTGTCTGATCTCACTGGGCGCTGAGATTCACACTGTCTCATCTCACTTGGCCCCTGGAACACACACTGTCTGATCTCACTGGGCCCCTGGGTTTCACACAGTCTGATCTCACTGGGCCCACCCCCGGGTTACACACTGTCTGATCTCACTGGGCCCCTGGGTTTCACACTGTATGATCTCACTGGGCACACCCCCGGATTACACACTGTCTGATCTCACTGGGCCCACCCCCAGATTACACACTGTGTGATCTCACTGGGCGCTGATATACACACTGTCTGATCTCACTGGGCCCTTGGAACACACAATGTCTGATCTCACTGGGCCCCTGGGTTTCACACTGTCTGATCTTACTGGGCCCACCCCCGGGTTACACACTGTCTGATCTCACTGGGCCACCTTCGTGTTACACACTGTCTGATCTCACTGGGCCCACCTCCAGATTACACACTGTATGCCATCACTGTGCCCTGGGATATACACTGTCTGATCTCACCGGGCCCCCGGGTTATACACTGTTGATCTCACTGGGTCCACCCCCAGGTTACACACAGTCTGATCTCACTGGCCCCACCCCCGGGTTACACACTGTCTGATCTCACTGGGCCCCCGGGTTACACAGTGTCTGATGTCACTGGGCCCACCCCCAGGTTACACACTGTCTGATCTCACTGGGGTCCCGGGTTTCACATTTTCTGATCGCTCTGTGCCCCCGGGTTAAACACTGTCTGATCTCACAGGGCCCCCGCTTTACACACTTTCTGATCGCACTGTATCCACCCCCGGGTTACACAATGTGTGATCTCACTGGGCCCCAGTGTTACAAACTGTCTTATCTCACTGTGCACCGGGTTACACACTTCCTGATCTCAGTCTACCCCCGGGATACACACTGTCTGATCTCACTGAGCCCCTGGGTTACACACTGTCTGATCTCACTGGGACCCCGGGTGACATACTGTCTAATCACACTGGGCCCCCGGGTTATACACTGTGTGATCTCACTGGGCTCCCGGGTTACACACTGTCTGATTTCACTGGGTCGCCGGGTTACACACTGTCAGATCTCAGTGTACCCCGGGGTTACACATTGTCTGATCTCACTGGGACCCCAAGTAACACGCTCTCCGATCTCACTGTGCACCAGTTTTCCACACTTTCTGATCTCACTGGTCCCACCCCCGGGTTGCACACTGTCTGATCTCACTGGACCCAACCCCGGGTTACACACTGTCTGATCTCACTGGGCCCATCCCACCTGGGTTGCACACTGTCTGATCAAACTGGGCCACCTCTTTACACACTGTCTGATCGGCGTCTGCCTCCGGGTTACACACTGTCTGATCTCACTGGGCCCCAGGGTTACACACTGTCTGATCTCACTGGGCCCCGGATTACACACTGTCTGATCTCACTGGGCCCACCCGCGGGTTACACACTGTCTGATCTCATTGGGCCCAACCCGGGTTACACACTGTCTCATCTCTCTGGGCCCCCGGGTTACACACTGTCGGATCTCACTGGGCCACCGGGTTATACACTGTCTGATCTCACTGCGCCACCGGGTTACACACTGTCTGATCTCTCTGGGTACTCGGGTAGACATTGTCTGATCTCACTGGGCCCATTCATTCTCCCCGGGTTACACACTGTCTGATCTCACTGGGCCCTGGGGTACACACTGTCTGATCTCACGGGGCCCAGCCCCGCGTTACAGACTGTCTGATCTCACTGGGCCCATCCCCACATTACACACTGTCTGATCTCACTGGGCGCTATGATACACACTGTCTCATCTCACTTGGCCCCCGGAACACACATTGTCTGGTCTCACTGGGCCCCTGGGTTTCACACTGTCTGATCTCACTGGGCCCACCCCCGGGTTACACACTGTCTGATCTCACTGGGGCCCTGGGTTTCACACTGTATGATCTCACTGGCCACACCCCCGGATTACACACTGTCTGATCTCACTGGGCCCACCCCCAGATTACACACTGTGTGATCTCACTGGGCGCTGATATACACACTGACTGATCTCACTGGGCCCTTGGAGCACACACTGTCTGATCTCACTGGGCCCCTGGGTTTCACACTGTCTGATCTTACTGGGCACACCCCCGGGTTACACACTGTCTGATCTCACTGGGCCCACCTTCGTGTTACACACTGTCTGATCTCACTGGGCCCACCTCCAGATTACACACTGTATGCCATCACTGTGCCCTGGGATATACACTGTCTGATCTCACCGGGCCCCCGGGTTATACACTGTTGATCTCATTGGTTCCACCCCCAGGTTACACACAGTCTGATCTCACTGGCCCCACCGCCGGGTTACACACTGTCTGATCTCACTGGGCCCCCGGGTTACACAGTGTCTGATGTCACTGGGCCCACCCCCAGGTTACACACTGTCTGATCTCACTGGGGTCCCGGGTTTCACATTTTCTGATCTCTCTGTGCCCCCGGGTTATACACTGTCTGATCTCACTGTGCCCCCGCTTTACACATTTTCTGATCACACTGTATCCACCCCCGGGTTACACAATGTGTGATCTCACTGGGCCCCAGTGTTACAAACTGTCTGATCTCACTGTGCACCGGGTAACACAATTCCTGATCTCAGTCTACCCCCGGGTTACACACTCTCTGATCTCACTGAGCCCCTGGGTTACACACTGGCTGATCTCACTGGGACCCCGGGTTACATACTGTCTAATCACACTGGGCCCCCGGGTTATACACTGTGTGATCTCACTTGACTCCCGGGTTACACACTGTCTGATTTCACTGGGTCCCCGGGTCACACACACTGTCAGATCTCAGTGTACGCCGGGGTTACACCTTGTCTGATCTCACTGGGACCCCAAGTTACACACCCTCCGATCTCACTGTGCACCAGGTTTCCACACTATCTGATCTCACTGGGCCCACCCCCGGGTTGCACACTGTCTGATCTCACTGGACCCACCCCCGGGTTACACACTGTCTGATCTCACTGGGCCCATCCCACCTGGGTTGCACACTGTCTGATCAAACTGGGCCACCTCTTTACACACTGTCTGATCGGCGTGTGCCTCCGGGTTACACACTGTCTGATCTCACTGGGCCCCAGGGTTACACACTGTCTGATCTCACTGGGCCCCGGATTACACACTGTCTGATCTCACTGGGCCCACCCCCGGGTTACACACTGTCTGATCTCATTCGGCCCAACCCGGGTTACACACTGTCTGATCTCACTAGACCCAACCCCGGGTTACACACTGTCTGATCTCACTGGGCCACCGGGTTACACACTGTCTGATCCCACTGGGCCCACCTTCGGGTTACACACTGTCTGATCTCAGTGGGCCCACCCACGGGTTACACGCTTTCTGATCTCACTGGACCCATCCCCAAATTACACACTGTATGATCTCACTGGGCCCACCGCCGGGTTACACACTGTCTGATCTCACTGGGCCCACCTCCGGGTTACACACTGTCTGATCTCACTGGGCCCACCCCCGGGTTACACACTGTCTGAACTCACTGGGCCCCCGGGTTACACGCTCTCTGATCTCACTGGGCCCACCCCCGGGTTACACACTGTCTGATCTCACTGGACCCAACCCCGGGTTACACACTGTCTGATCTCACTGGGCCCACCCCCGGGTTGCACACTCTGTGATCTCAGTGGACCCACCCCCGGGTTACACACTGTCTGATCACACTGGGCCCCAGGGTTACACACTGTCTGATTTCACTGGGCCCCAGTGTTACACACTGTCTGATCAAACTGGGCCCCAGTGTTACACACTGTCTGATCTCACTGGGCCTAACCGGGGTTAGACACTGTCTAATCTCACTGGGCCCCCAGGTTAAACACTGTCTGATCTCACTGGGCCCCCAGGTTACACACTGACTGATCTCACTGGGCCCCCAGGTTACACACGGTCTGATCTCACTGGGACCTCGAGTTACAGACTGTGTGATCTCACTGGTACTAACCGGGGTTAGACACTGTCTAATCTCACTGGGCCCCCAGGTTACACACTGTCTGATCTCACTGGGCCCCCAGGTTACACACTGTCTGATCTCACTGGGTCTACCCGGGGTTAGACACTGTCTAATCTCACTGGGCCCCCAGGTTACACACTGTCTGATCACACTGGGCCCCAGGTTACACACTGACTGATCTCACTGGGCCTAACCGGGGTTAGACACTGTCTAATCTCACTGGGCCCCCAGGTTACACACTGTCTGATCTCACTGGGCCCCCAGGTTACACACTGACTGATCTCACTGGGCCCCCAGGTTACACACTGTCTGATCTCACTGGGACCTCGGGTTACACATTGTCTGATCGCACAGGGTCCCCGGTTTACACACTGTAGGATCTCACTGGGCCACCGGGTTATACACTGTCTGATCTCACTGGGCCACCGGGTTACAGACTGTCTGATCTCACTGGGCCCCTGGGTTATACACTGTCTGATCTCACTGGGACCCCGGGTTGTACACTGTCTGATCTCACTGGGCCACCGGGTTACACACTGTCTGATCTCACTGGGCCACCGGGTTCTACACTGTCTGATCTCACTGGGCCCCCAGGTTACACACTGTATGATCTCACTGGGCCCCCGGGTTATACACTGTCTGATCTCACTGGGCACCCGGGTTATACACTGTCTGATCTCACTGGGCCCCCGGGTTATACACTGTCTGATCTCACTGGGCCACCGGGTTACACACTGTCTGATCTCACTGGGCCACTGGGTTATACACTGTCTGATCTCACTGGGCCACCGGGTTACACACTGTCTGATCTCACTGGGCCACCGGGTTATACACTGTCTGATCTCACTGGGCCCCCAGGTTACACACTGTCTGATCTCACTGGGACCTCGGGTTATACACTGTCTGATCGCACAGGGTCCCCGGTTTACACACAGTCTGATCTCAGTGTACCCCAAGGTCACACACTGTCTGATCTCACTGGGCCCCCGGGTTACACACTGTCGGATCTCACTGGGCCCCCGGGTTATAAACTGTCTGATCTCACTGCGCCACCGAGTTACACACTGTCTGATCTCTCTGGGCACTCGGGTAGACACTGTCTGATCTCACTGGGCCCAGTCATTCTCCCCGGGTTACACACTGTCTGATCTCACTGGGCCCCTGGGTTTCACACTGTCTGATCTCACTGGGCCCACCCCCGGATTACACACTGTCTGATCTCACTGGGCCCACCCCCAGATTACACACTGTGTGATCTCACTGGGCGCTGATATACACACTGTCTGATCTCACTGGGCCCTTGGAACACACACTGTCTGATCTCACTGGGCCCCTGGGTTTCACACTGTCTGATCTTACTGGGCACACCCCCGGGTTACACACTGTCTGATCTCACTGGGCCCACCTTCGTGTTACACACTGTCTGATCACACTGGGCCCACCTCCAGATTACACACTGTATGCCATCACTGTGCCCTGGGATTTCCACTGTCTGATCTCACCGGGCCCCCGGGTTATACACTGTTGATCTCACTGGGTCCACCCCCAGGTTACACACAGTCTGATCTCACTGGCCCCACCGCCGGGTTACACACTGTCTGATCTCACTGGGCCCCCGGGTTACACAGTGTCTGATGTCACTGTGCCCACCCCCACGTTACACACTGTCTGATCTCACTGGGGTCCCGGGTTTCACATATTCTGATCTCTCTGTGCCCCCGGGTTATACACTGTCTGATCTCACTGGGCCCCCGCTTTACACATTTTCTGATCACACTGTATCCACCCCGGGGTTACACAATGTGTGATCTCACTGGGCCCCAGTGTTACAAACTGTCTGATCTCACTGTGCACCGGGTTACACACTTCCTGATCTCAGTCTACCCCCGGGTTACACACTGTCTGATCTCACTGAGCCCCTGGGTTACACACTGTCTGATCTCACTGGGACCCCGGGTTACATACTGTCTAATCACACTGGGCCCCAGGGTTATACACTGTGTGATCTCACTGGGCTCCCGGTTACACACTGTCTAATTTCACTGGGTCCCCGGGTTACACACTGTCAGATCTCAGTGTACCCCGGGGTTTCACCTTGTCTGATCTCACTGGGACACCAAGTTACACACTCTCCGATCTCACTGTGCACCAGGTTTCCACACTTTCTGATCTCACAGGGCCCACCCCCGGGTTGCACACTGTCTGATCTCACTGGACCTACCCCCGGGATACACACTGTCTGATCTCACTGGGCCCATCCCACCTGGGTTGCACACTGTCTGATCAAACTGGGCCACCTCTTTACACACTGTCTGATCGGCGTGTGCCTCCGGGTTACACACTGTCTGATCTCACTGGGCCCCAGGGTTACACACTGTCTGATCTCGCTGGGCCCCGGATTACACACTGTCTGATCTCACTGTGCCCACCCCCGGGTTACACACTGTCTGATCTCATTGGGCCCAACCCGGGTTACACACTGTCTGATCTCACTAGACCCACCCCCGGGTTACACACTCTCTGATTTCTGGGCGCCCGGGTTACACACTGTCTGATCTCACTGGGCCCCCGAGTTACACACTGTCTGATCTCACTGGGCCCACCTTCGGGTTACACACTGTCTGATCTCAGTGGGCCCACCCACGGGTTACACGCTGTCTGATCTCACTGGGCCCATCCCCAGATTACACACTGTATGATCTCACTGGGCGCTGAGATTCACTGTCTGATCTCACTGGGTCCCTGGAACACACACTGTCTGATCTCACTGGGCCCACCCTCGGGTTACACACTGTCTGATCTCACTGGACCCCCGGGTTACACACTGTCTGATCTCAGTGGGCCTACCCCCGGGTTACACACTGTCTGACCTCACTGAGCCCCCGGGTTACACACTGTCTGATCTCAGTGGGCCTACCCCCGGGTTACACACTGTCTGATCTCACTGGGCCCACCCCCGGGTTACACACTGTCAGATCTCATTGGACCCACCCCCGGGTTACACACTGTCTGATCTCACTGGGCTCACCGCCGGGTTACACACTGTCTGATCTCACTGGGCCCACCTCCGGGTTACACACTGTCTGATCTCACTGGGCCCACCACCGGGTTACACACTGTCTGAACTCACTGGGCCCCCGGGTTACACGCTCTCTGATCTCACTGGGCCCACCCCCGGGTTACACACTGTCTGATCTCACTGGACCCACCCCCGGGTTACACACTGTCTGATCTCACTGGGCCCACCCCCGGGTTGCACACTGTCTGATCTCAGTGGACCCACCCCCGGGTTACACACTGTCTGATCTCACTGGGCCCCAGGTTACACACTGTCTGATTTCACTGGGCCCCAGTGTTACACACTGTCTGATCACACTGGGCCCCAATGTTACACACTGTCTGATCTCACTGGGCCTAACCGGGGTTAGACACTGTCTAATCTCACTGGGCCCCCAGGTTACACACTGACTGATCTCACTGGGCCCCCAGGTTACACACGGTCTGATCTCACTGGGACCTCGAGTTACAGACTGTGTGATCTCACTGGTACTAACCGGGGTTAGACACTGTCTAATCTCACTGGGCCCCCAGGTTACACACTGTCTGATCTCACTGGGCCCCCAGGTTACACACTGTCTGATCTCACTGGGTCTACCCGGGGTTAGACACTGTCTAATCTCACTGGGCCCCCAGGTTACACACTGTCTGATCACACTGGGCCCCAGGTTACACACTGACTGATCTCACTGGGCCTAACCGGGGTTAGACACTGTCTAATCTCACTGGGCCCCCAGGTTACACACTGTCTGATCTCACTGGGCCCCCAGGTTACACACTGACTGATCTCACTGGGCCCCCAGGTTACACACTGTCTGATCTCACTGGGACCTCGGGTTACACATTGTCTGATCGCACAGGGTCCCCGGTTTACACACTGTAGGATCTCACTGGGCCACCGGGTTATACACTGTCTGATCTCACTGGGCCACCGGGTTACAGACTGTCTGATCTCACTGGGCCCCTGGGTTATACACTGTCTGATCTCACTGGGACCCCGGGTTGTACACTGTCTGATCTCACTGGGCCACCGGGTTACACACTGTCTGATCTCACTGGGCCACCGGGTTCTACACTGTCTGATCTCACTGGGCCCCCAGGTTACACACTGTATGATCTCACTGGGCCCCCGGGTTATACACTGTCTGATCTCACTGGGCACCCGGGTTATACACTGTCTGATCTCACTGGGCCCCCGGGTTATACACTGTCTGATCTCACTGGGCCACCGGGTTACACACTGTCTGATCTCACTGGGCCACTGGGTTATACACTGTCTGATCTCACTGGGCCACCGGGTTACACACTGTCTGATCTCACTGGGCCACCGGGTTATACACTGTCTGATCTCACTGGGCCCCCAGGTTACACACTGTCTGATCTCACTGGGACCTCGGGTTATACACTGTCTGATCGCACAGGGTCCCCGGTTTACACACAGTCTGATCTCAGTGTACCCCAAGGTCACACACTGTCTGATCTCACTGGGCCCCCGGGTTACACACTGTCGGATCTCACTGGGCCCCCGGGTTATACACTGTCTGATCTCACTGCGCCACCGAGTTACACACTGTCTGATCTCTCTGGGCACTCGGGTAGACACTGTCTGATCTCACTGGGCCCAGTCATTCTCCCCGGGTTACACACTGTCTGATCTCACTGGGCCCCTGGGTTTCACACTGTCTGATCTCACTGGGCCCACCCCCGGATTACACACTGTCTGATCTCACTGGGCCCACCCCCAGATTACACACTGTGTGATCTCACTGGGCGCTGATATACACACTGTCTGATCTCACTGGGCCCTTGGAACACACACTGTCTGATCTCACTGGGCCCCTGGGTTTCACACTGTCTGATCTTACTGGGCACACCCCCGGGTTACACACTGTCTGATCTCACTGGGCCCACCTTCGTGTTACACACTGTCTGATCACACTGGGCCCACCTCCAGATTACACACTGTATGCCATCACTGTGCCCTGGGATTTCCACTGTCTGATCTCACCGGGCCCCCGGGTTATACACTGTTGATCTCACTGGGTCCACCCCCAGGTTACACACAGTCTGATCTCACTGGCCCCACCGCCGGGTTACACACTGTCTGATCTCACTGGGCCCCCGGGTTACACAGTGTCTGATGTCACTGTGCCCACCCCCACGTTACACACTGTCTGATCTCACTGGGGTCCCGGGTTTCACATATTCTGATCTCTCTGTGCCCCCGGGTTATACACTGTCTGATCTCACTGGGCCCCCGCTTTACACATTTTCTGATCACACTGTATCCACCCCGGGGTTACACAATGTGTGATCTCACTGGGCCCCAGTGTTACAAACTGTCTGATCTCACTGTGCACCGGGTTACACACTTCCTGATCTCAGTCTACCCCCGGGTTACACACTGTCTGATCTCACTGAGCCCCTGGGTTACACACTGTCTGATCTCACTGGGACCCCGGGTTACATACTGTCTAATCACACTGGGCCCCAGGGTTATACACTGTGTGATCTCACTGGGCTCCCGGTTACACACTGTCTAATTTCACTGGGTCCCCGGGTTACACACTGTCAGATCTCAGTGTACCCCGGGGTTTCACCTTGTCTGATCTCACTGGGACACCAAGTTACACACTCTCCGATCTCACTGTGCACCAGGTTTCCACACTTTCTGATCTCACAGGGCCCACCCCCGGGTTGCACACTGTCTGATCTCACTGGACCTACCCCCGGGATACACACTGTCTGATCTCACTGGGCCCATCCCACCTGGGTTGCACACTGTCTGATCAAACTGGGCCACCTCTTTACACACTGTCTGATCGGCGTGTGCCTCCGGGTTACACACTGTCTGATCTCACTGGGCCCCAGGGTTACACACTGTCTGATCTCGCTGGGCCCCGGATTACACACTGTCTGATCTCACTGTGCCCACCCCCGGGTTACACACTGTCTGATCTCATTGGGCCCAACCCGGGTTACACACTGTCTGATCTCACTAGACCCACCCCCGGGTTACACACTCTCTGATTTCTGGGCGCCCGGGTTACACACTGTCTGATCTCACTGGGCCCCCGAGTTACACACTGTCTGATCTCACTGGGCCCACCTTCGGGTTACACACTGTCTGATCTCAGTGGGCCCACCCACGGGTTACACGCTGTCTGATCTCACTGGGCCCATCCCCAGATTACACACTGTATGATCTCACTGGGCGCTGAGATTCACTGTCTGATCTCACTGGGTCCCTGGAACACACACTGTCTGATCTCACTGGGCCCACCCTCGGGTTACACACTGTCTGATCTCACTGGACCCCCGGGTTACACACTGTCTGATCTCAGTGGGCCTACCCCCGGGTTACACACTGTCTGACCTCACTGGGCCCCCGGGTTACACACTGTCTGATCTCAGTGGGCCTACCCCCGGGTTACACACTGTCTGATCTCACTGGGCCCACCCCCGGGTTACACACTGTCAGATCTCATTGGACCCACCCCCGGGTTACACGCTCTCTGATCTCACTGGGCCCACCCCCGGGTTACACACTGTCTGATCTCACTGGACCCACCCCCGGGTTACACACTGTCTGATCTCACTGGGCCCACCCCCGGGTTGCACACTGTCTGATCTCAGTGGACCCACCCCCGGGTTACACACTGTCTGATCTCACTGGGCCCCAGGTTACACACTGTCTGATTTCACTGGGCCCCAGTGTTACACACTGTCTGATCACACTGGGCCCCAATGTTACACACTGTCTGATCTCACTGGGCCTAACCGGGGTTAGACACTGTCTAATCTCACTGGGCCCCCAGGTTACACACTGTCTGATCTCACTGGGCCCCCATATACATACTGTCTGATCTCACTGGGCCCCCAGGTTACACACTATCTGATCACACTGGGCCCCCAGGTTACACACTGACTGATCTAACTGGGCCTAACCGGGGTTAGACACTGTCTAATCTCACTGGGCCCCCAGGTTACACACTGTCTGATCTCACTGGGCCCCCAGGTTACACACTGACTGATCTCACTGGGCCCCCAGGTTACACAATGTCTGATCTCACTGGGACCTCGGGTTACACATTGTCTGATCGCACAGGGTCCCCGGTTTACACACTGTAGGATCTCACTGGTCCACCGGGTTATACACTGTCTGATCTCACTGGGCCACCGGGTTACACACTGTCTGATCTCACTGGGCCCCCGGGTTATACACTGTCTGATCTCACTGGGACCCCGGGTTGTACACTGTCTGATCTCACTGGGCCACCGGGTTACACACTGTCTGATCTCACTGCGCCACCGGGTTCTACACTGTCTGATCTCACTGGGCCCCCAGGTTACACACTGTCTGATCTCACTGGGCCCCCGGGTTATACACTGTCTGATCTCACTGGGCACCCGGGTTATACACTGTCTGATCTCACTGGGCCCCCAGGTTACACACTGTCTGATCTCACTGGCCCCCCGGATTATACACTGTCTGATCTCACTGGGCCACCGGGTTATACACTGTCTGATCTCACTGGGCCCCCAGGTTACACACTGTCTGATCTCACTGGGACCTCGTGTTATACACTGTCTGATCGCACAGGGTCCCCGGTTTACACACAGTCTGATCTCAGTGTACCCCAAGGTCACACACTGTCTGATCTCACTGGGCCCCCGGGTTACACACTCTCGGATCTCACTGGGCCCCCGGGTTATACACTGTCTGATCTCACCGCGCCACCGGGTTACACACTGTCTGATCTCTCTGGGCACTCGGGTAGACACTGTCTGATCTCACTGGGCCCATTCATTCTCCCCGGGTTACACACTGTCTGATCTCACTGGGCCCTGGGGTACACACTGTATGATCTCACTGGGCCCCCGGGATACACACTGTCTGATCTCACTGGGCCCAGCCCCGCGTTACAGACTGTCTGATCTCACTGGGCCCCTGGGTTTCACACTGTATGATCTCACTGGGCACACCCCCGGATTACACACTGTCTGATCTCACTGGGCACACCCTTAGATTTCACACTGTGTGATCTCACTGGGCGCTGATATACACACTGTCTGATCTCACTGGGCCCTTGGAACACACACTGTCTGATCTCACTGGGCCCCTGGGTTTCACACTGTCTGATCTTACTGGGCCCACCCCCGGGTTACACACTGTCTGATCTCACTGGGACCACCTTCGTGTTACAAACTGTCTGATCTCACTGGGCCCATCTCCAGATTACACACTGTATGCCATCACTGTGCCCTGGGATATACACTGTCTGATCTCACCGGGCCCCCGGGTTATACACTGTTGATCTCACTGGGTCCACCCCCAGGTTACACACAGTCTGATCTCACTGGCCCCACCCCCAGGTTACACACTGTCTGATCTCACTGGGGTCCCGGGTTTCACATTTTCTGATCTATATGTGACCCCGGGTAATACACTGTCTGATCGCACTGGGCCACCGCTTTACACACATTCTGATCACACTGTATCCACCTTCGGGTTACACAATGTGTGATCTCACTGGGCCCCAGTGTTACAAACTGTCTGATCTCACTGTGCACCGGGTTACACACTTCCTGATCTCAGTCTACCCCCGGGTTACACACTGTCCGATCTCACTGAGCCCCTGGGTTAAACACTGTCTGATCTCACTGGGACCCCGGGTTACATACTGTCTAATCACACTGGGTCCCCGGGTTATACACTGTGTGATCTCACTGGGCTCCCGGGTTACACACTGCCTGATTTCACTGGGTTCCCGGGTTACACACTGTCAGATCTCAGTGTACCCCTGGGTTACACACTGTCTGATCTCACTGGACCCACCACCGGGTTACACACTGTCGGATCTGACTGGGCCGCAGGGTTATACACTGTCTGATCTCACTGGGCCCCAGTGTTACACACTGTCTGATCTCACTGGGCCTAACCGGGGTCAGACACTGTCTAATCTCACTGGGCCCCCAGGTTACACACTGTCTGATCTCACTGGGCCCCCAGGTTACACACTGACTGATCTCACTGTGCCCCCAGGTTACACACTGTCTGATCTCACTGGGACCTCGGGTTACACACTGTGTGATCTCACTGTGCCTAACCGGGGTTAGACACTGTCTAATCTCACTGGGCCCCCAGGTTACACACTGTCTGATCTCACTGGGCCCCCTGGTTACACACTGTCTGATCTCACTGGGCCCCCAGGTTACACACTGTCTGATCTCACTGGGACCTCGGTATACACATTGTCTGATCGCACAGGGTCCCCGGTTTACACACTGTCGGATCTCACTGGGCCCCCGGGTTATACACTGTCTGATCTAACTGGGCCACCGGGTTACACACTGTCTGATCTCACTGGGCCCCCGGGTTATACACTGTCTGATCTCACTGGGCCCCCGGGTTATACACTCTCTGATCCCACTAGTCAACCGGGTTACACACTGTCTGATCTCACTGGGCCACCGGGTTATACACTGACTGATCTCACTGGGCCATCGGGTTATACACTGTCTGATCTCACTGGGCCCCCAGGTTACACACTGTCTGATCTCACTGGGCCCCCGGGTTATACACTGTCTGATCTCACTGGGCACCCGGGTTATACACTGTCTGATCTCACTGGGCCCCCAGGTGACACACTGCCTGATCTCACTGGCCCCCCGGGTTATACACCGTCTGATCTCACTGGGACCCGGGTTATACACTGTCTGATCTCACTGGGCAACCGGGTTACACACTGTCTGATCTCACTGGGCCACCTGGTTATACACTGTCTGATTTCATTGGGCCCCCACGTTACACACTGTCTGATCTCACTGGGACCTCGGGTTATACGCTGTCTGATCGCATCGGGTCCCCGGTTTACACACAGTCTGATCTCAGTGTACCCCCGGGTTACACGCTCTCTGATCTTACTGGGCCCCCGGGTTACACACTGTCGGATCTCACTGGGCTCCCAGGTTATACACTGCCTGATCTCACTGGGAAACCGGGTTACACACTGTCTGATTTCGCTGGGCCCTCGGGTTGATACTGTCTGATCTCACTGGGCCCATTCATTATCCCCGGGTTACACACTGTCTGATCTCACTGGGACCTGGGGTACACACTGTCTGATCTCACTGGGCCCCCGGGTTACACACTGTCTGATCTCAGTGGGCCCACCCCCGGGTTACACACTGTCTGATCTCACTGGGCCCACCCCCAGATTACACACTGTGTGATCTCACTGGGCGCTGATATACACACTGTCTGATCTCACTGGGCCCCTGGAACACACACTGTCTAATCTCACTGGGCCCTTGGTTTCACACTGTCAGATCTCACTGGGCCCACCCCCGGGTTACACACTCTCTGATCTCACTGGGCCCCTGGGTTTCACACTGTATGATCTCACTGTGCACACCCCCGGATTACACACTGTCTGATCTCACTGGGCCCACCCCCAGATTACACACTGTGTGATCTCACTGGGCGCTGATATACACACTGTCTGATCTCACTGGGCCCTTGGAACACACACTGTCTGATCTCACTGGGCCCACCTTCGTGTTACACACTGTCTGATCTCACTGGGCCCACCTCCAGATTACACACTGTATGCCATCACTGTGCCCTGGGATATACACTGTCTGATCTCACCATGCCCCCGGGTTATATACTGTTGATCTCACTGGGTCCACCCCCAGGTTACACACAGTCTGATCTCACTGGCCCCACCTCCGGGTTACACACTGTCTGATCTCACTGGGCCCCCGGGTTACACAGTGTCTGATGTCACTGGGCCCACCCCCAGGTTACACACTGTCTGATCTCACATGGGTCCCGGGTTTCACATTTTCTGATCTCTCTGTGCCCCCGGGTTATACACTGTCTGATCTCACTGTGCCCCCGCTTTACACATTTTCTGATCACACTGTATCCACCGCCGGGTTACACAATGTGTGATCTCACTGGGCCCCAGTGTTACAAACTGTCTGATCTCACTGTGCACCGGGTTACACACTTCCTGATCTCAGTCTACCCCCGGGTTACACACTGTCTGATCTCACTGGGACCCCGGGTTGTACACTGTCTGATCTCACTGGGCCACCGGGTTACACACTGTCTGATCTCATTGGGCCACCGGGTTATACACTGACTGATCTCACTGGGCCACCGGCTTCTACATTGTCTGTTCTCACTGGGCCCCCAGGTTACACACTGTCTGATCTCACTGGGCCCCCGGGTTATACACTGTCTGATCTCACTGGGCACCCGGGTTATACACTGTCTGATCTCACTGGCCCGCAGGTTACACACTGTCTGATCTCACTGGCCCCCCGGATTATACACTGTCTGATCTCACTGGGCCCCCGGGTTATACACTGTCTGATCTCACTGGACCCCCGGGTAACACACTGTCTGATCTCACTGGGCCCCCGGGTTACACGCTGTCTGATCGCACAGGGTCCCCGGTTTACACACAGTCTGATCTCAGTGTACCCCAAGGTTACACACTGTCAGATCTCATTGGACCCACCCCCGGGTTACACACTGTCTGATCTCACTGGGCCCACCCCCGGGTTACACACTGTCTGATCTCACTGGACCCACCCCCGGGTTACACACTGTCTGATCTCACTGGACCCACCCCCGGGTTGCACACTGTCTGATCTCACTGGACCCACCCCCGGGTTACACACTGCCTGATCTCACTGGGCCCCAGGGTTACACACTGTCTGATTTCACTGGTCCCCAGTGTTACACACTGTCTGATCGCACTGGGCCAAAGTGTTAAACACTGTCTGATCTCACTGGGCCTAACCGGGGTTAGACACTGTCTAATCTCACTGGACCCCCAGGTTACACACTGTCTGATCTCACTGGGCCCCCAGGTTACACACTGACTGATCTCACTGGGCCCCCAGGTTACACACTGTCTGATCTCACTGGGACCTCGGGTTACAGACTGTGTGATCTCACTGGGCCTAACCGGGGTTAGACAATGTCTAATCTCACTGGGCCCCCAGGTTACACACTGTCTGATCTCACTGGGCCACCAGGTTACACACTGTCTGATCTCACTGGGCCCCCAGGTTACACACTGTCTGATCTCACTGGGCCCCCAGATTACACACTGACTGATCTCACTGGGTCTAACCGGGGTTAGACACTGTATAATCTCACTGGGCCCCCAGGTTACACACTGTCTGATCACACTGGGCCCCCAGATTACACACTGACTGATCTCACTGGGCCTAACCGGGGTTAGACACTGTCTAATCTCACTGGGCCCCCAGGTTACACACTGTCTGATCTCACTGGGCCCCCAGGTTACACACTGACTGATCTCACTGGGCCCCCAGGTTACACACTGTCTGATCTCACTGGGACCTCGGGTTACACATTGTCTGATCGCACAGGGTCCCCGGTTTACACACTGTCTGATCTCACTGGGACCCCGGGTTGAATACTGTCTGATCTCACTGGGCCACCGGGTTACACGCTGTCTGATCTCATTGGGCCACCGGGTAATATACTGACTGATCTCACTGGGCCACCGGGTTCTACACTGTCTGTTCTCACTGGGCCCCCAGGTTACACACTGTCTGATCTCATTAGGCCCCCGGGTTATACACTGTCTGATCTCACTGGGCACCCGGGTTATACACTGTCTGATCTCACTGGCCCCCAGGTTACACACTGTCTGATCTCACTGGCCCCCCGGATTATACACTGTCTGATCTCACTGGGCCCCCGGGTTATACACTGTCTGACCTCACTGGGTCACCGGGTTACACACTGTCTGATCTCACGTGGCCACCGGGTTATACACTGTCTGATCTCACTGGGCCACCGGGTTACACACTGTCTGATCTCACCGGGCCACCGGGTTATACACTGTCTGATCTCACTGGGCCCCCAGGTTACACACTGTCTGATCTCACTGGGACCTCGCGTTATACACTGTCTGATCGCACAGGGTCCCCGGTTTACACACAGTCTGATCTCAGTGTACCCCAAGGTTACACACTGTCTGATCTCACTGGGCCCCCGGGTTACACACTGTCGGATCTCACTGGGCCCCCGGGTTATACACTGTCTGACCTCACTACGCCACCGGGTTACACACTGTCTGATCTCGCTGGGCACTCGGGTAGACACTGTCTGATCTCGCTGGGCCCATTCATTCTCCCCGGGTTACACACTGTCTGATCTCACTGGGCCCTGGGTTACACACTGTCTGATCTCACTGGGCCCAGCCCCGCGTTACAGACTGTCTGATCTCACTGGGCGCTGAAATACACACTGTCTCATCTCACTTGGCCCCTGGAACACACACTGTCTGATCTCACTGGGCCCCTGGGTTTCACACTGTCTGATCTCACTGGGCCCACCCCCGGGTTACACACTGTCTGATCTCACTGGGCCCCTGGGTTTCACACTGAATGATCTCACTGGGCACACCCCCGGATTACACACTGTCTGATCTCACTGGGTCCACCCCCAAATTACACACTGTGTGATCTCACTGGGCGCTGATATACACACTGTCTGATCTCACTGGGCCCTTGGAACACACACTGTCTGATCTCACTGGGCCCCTGGGTTTCACACTGTCTGATCTTACTGGGCACACCCCCGGGTTACACACTGTCTGATCTCACTGGGCACACCTTCGTGTTACACACTGTCTGATCTCACTGGGCCCACCTCCAGATTACACACTGTATGCCATCACTGTGCCCTGGGATATACACTGTCTGATCTCACCGGGCCCCCGGGTTATACACTGCTGATCTCACTGGGTCCACCCCCAGGTTACACACAGTCTGATCTCACTGGCCCCACCCCCGTGTTACACACTGTCTGATCTCACTGGGCCCCCGGGTTACACAGTGTCTGATGTCACTGGGCCCACTCCCAGGTTACACACTGTCTGATCTCACTGGGGTCCCGGGTTTCACATTTTCTGATCTCTCTGTGCCCCCGGGTTATACACTGTCAAAATCTCACTGGGCCCCCGCTTTACACATTTTCTGATCACACTGTATCCACCCCCGGGTTACACAATGTGTGATCTCACTGGGCCCCAGTGTTACAAACTGTCTGATCTCACTGTGCACCGGGTTACACACTTCCTGATCTCAGTCTACCCCCGGGTTACACACTGTCTGATCTCACTGAGCCCCTGGGTTACACACTGTCTGATCTCACTGGGACCCCGGGTTACATACTGTCTAATCACACTGGGCCCCCGGGTTATACACTGTGTGATCTCACTGGGCTCCCGGGTTACAGACTGTCTGATTTCACTGGGCCCACGGGTTACACACTGTCAGATCTCAGTGTACCCCGGGGTTACACCTTGTCTGATCTCACTGGGACCCCAAGTTACACACTCTCCGATCTCTCTGTGCACCAGGTTTCCACTATTTCTGATCTCACTGGGCCCACTCCCGGGTTGCACATTGTCTGATCTCACTGGACCCACCCCCGGGTTACACACTGTCTGATCTCACTGGGCCCATCCCACCTGGGTTGCACACTGTCTGATCAAACTGGGCCACCTCTTTACACACTGTCTGATCGGCGTGTGCCTCCGGGTTACACACTGTCTGATCTCACTGGGCCCCAGGGTTACACACTGTCTGATCTCACTGGGCGCCGGATTACACACTGTCTGATCTCAGTGGGCCCACCCTCTGGTTACACACTGTCTGATCTCATTGGGCCCAACCCGGGTTACACACTGTCTGATCTCACTAGACCCACCCCCGGGTTACACACTGTCTGATATCTGGGTACCCGGGTTACACACTGTCTGATCTCACTGGGCCCCCTGGTTACACACTGTCTGATCTCACTGGGCCCACATTCGGTTTACACACTGTCTGATCTCAGTGGGCCCACCCACGGGTTACAAGCTGTCTGATCTCACTGGGCCCATCCCCAGATTACACACTGTATGATCTCACTGGGCGCTGAGATTCACTGTCTGATCTCATTGGGTCCCTGGAACACACACTGTCTGATCTCACTGGGCCCTTGGTTTCACACTGTCAGATCTCACTGGGCCCACCCTCGGGTTACACACTGTCTGATCTCACTGGGCCCCCGGGTTACACACTGTCTGATCTCAGTGGGCCCACCCCCTGTTTACACACTGTCTGATCTCACTGGGCTCACCCCCGGGTTACACACTGTCAGATCTCACTGGACCCACCCCCGGGTTACACACTGTCTGATCTCACTGGGCCCACCGCCGGGTTACACACTGTCTGATCTCACTGGGCCCACCTCCGGGTTACACACTGTCTGATCTCACTGGGCCCACCCCCGGGTTACACACTGTCTGATCTCACTGGGCCCCCGGGTTACACGCTGTCTGATCTCACTGGGCCCACCCCCGGGTTACACACTGTCTGATCTCACTGGGCCCACCCCCGGGTTGCACACTGTCTGATCTCAGTGGACCCACCCCCGGGTTACACACTGTCTGATCTCACTGGGTCCCAGGGTTACACACTGTCTGATTTCACTGGGCCCCAGTGTTACACACTGTCTGATCACACTGGGCCCCAGTGTTACACACTGTCTGATCTCACTGGGCCTAACAGGGGTTAGCCACTGTCTAATCTCACTGGGCCCCCAGGTTAAACACTGTCTTATCTCACTGGGCCCCCAAGTTACACCCTGACTGATCTCACTGGGCCCCCGGGTTACACGCTGTCTGATCGCACAGGGTCCCCGGTTTACACACAGTCTGAACTCAGTGTACCCCAAGGTTACACACTGTCAGATTTCATTGGACCCACCCCCGGGTTACACACTGTCTGATCTCACTGTACCCACCCCCGGGTTACACACTGTCTGATCTCACTGGGCACACCCCCGGGTTGCACACTGTCTGATCTCACTGGACCCATCCCCGGGTTACACACTGTCTGATCTCACTGGGCCCCAGGGTTACACACTGTCTGATTTCACTGGGCCCCAGTGTTACACACTGTCTGATCGCACTGGGCCCCAGTGTTAAACACTGTCTGATCTCACTGGGCCTAACCGGGGTTAGACACTGTCTAAGCTCACTGGACCCCCAGGTTACACACTGTCTGATCTCACTGGGCCCCCAGGTTACACACTGACTGATCTCACTGGGCCCCCAGGTTACACACTGTCTGATCTCACTGGGACCTCGGGTTACAGACTGTGTGATCTCACTGGGCCTAACCGGGGTTAGACAATGTCTAATCTCACTGGGCCCCCAGGTTACACACTGTCTGATCTCACTGGGCCACCAGGTTACACACTGTCTGATCTCACTGGGCCCCCAGGTTACACACTGTCTGATCTCACTGGGCCCCCAGATTACACACTGACTGATCTCACTGGGTCTAACCGGGGTTAGACACTGTATAATCTCACTGGGCCCCCAGGTTACACACTGTCTGATCACACTGGGCCCCCAGATTACACACTGACTGATCTCACTGGGCCTAACCGGGGTTAGACACTGTCTAATCTCACTGGGCCCCCAGGTTACACACTGTCTGATCTCACTGGGCCCCCAGGTTACACACTGACTGATCTCACTGGGCCCCCAGGTTACACACTGTCTGATCTCACTGGGACCTCGGGTTACACATTGTCTGATCGCACAGGGTCCCCGGTTTACACACTGTCTGATCTCACTGGGACCCCGGGTTGAATACTGTCTGATCTCACTGGGCCACCGGGTTACACGCTGTCTGATCTCATTGGGCCACCGGGTAATATACTGACTGATCTCACTGGGCCACCGGGTTCTACACTGTCTGTTCTCACTGGGCCCCCAGGTTACACACTGTCTGATCTCATTAGGCCCCCGGGTTATACACTGTCTGATCTCACTGGGCACCCGGGTTATACACTGTCTGATCTCACTGGCCCCCAGGTTACACACTGTCTGATCTCACTGGCCCCCCGGATTATACACTGTCTGATCTCACTGGGCCCCCGGGTTATACACTGTCTGACCTCACTGGGTCACCGGGTTACACACTGTCTGATCTCACGTGGCCACCGGGTTATACACTGTCTGATCTCACTGGGCCACCGGGTTACACACTGTCTGATCTCACCGGGCCACCGGGTTATACACTGTCTGATCTCACTGGGCCCCCAGGTTACACACTGTCTGATCTCACTGGGACCTCGCGTTATACACTGTCTGATCGCACAGGGTCCCCGGTTTACACACAGTCTGATCTCAGTGTACCCCAAGGTTACACACTGTCTGATCTCACTGGGCCCCCGGGTTACACACTGTCGGATCTCACTGGGCCCCCGGGTTATACACTGTCTGACCTCACTACGCCACCGGGTTACACACTGTCTGATCTCGCTGGGCACTCGGGTAGACACTGTCTGATCTCGCTGGGCCCATTCATTCTCCCCGGGTTACACACTGTCTGATCTCACTGGGCCCTGGGTTACACACTGTCTGATCTCACTGGGCCCAGCCCCGCGTTACAGACTGTCTGATCTCACTGGGCGCTGAAATACACACTGTCTCATCTCACTTGGCCCCTGGAACACACACTGTCTGATCTCACTGGGCCCCTGGGTTTCACACTGTCTGATCTCACTGGGCCCACCCCCGGGTTACACACTGTCTGATCTCACTGGGCCCCTGGGTTTCACACTGAATGATCTCACTGGGCACACCCCCGGATTACACACTGTCTGATCTCACTGGGTCCACCCCCAAATTACACACTGTGTGATCTCACTGGGCGCTGATATACACACTGTCTGATCTCACTGGGCCCTTGGAACACACACTGTCTGATCTCACTGGGCCCCTGGGTTTCACACTGTCTGATCTTACTGGGCACACCCCCGGGTTACACACTGTCTGATCTCACTGGGCACACCTTCGTGTTACACACTGTCTGATCTCACTGGGCCCACCTCCAGATTACACACTGTATGCCATCACTGTGCCCTGGGATATACACTGTCTGATCTCACCGGGCCCCCGGGTTATACACTGCTGATCTCACTGGGTCCACCCCCAGGTTACACACAGTCTGATCTCACTGGCCCCACCCCCGTGTTACACACTGTCTGATCTCACTGGGCCCCCGGGTTACACAGTGTCTGATGTCACTGGGCCCACTCCCAGGTTACACACTGTCTGATCTCACTGGGGTCCCGGGTTTCACATTTTCTGATCTCTCTGTGCCCCCGGGTTATACACTGTCAAAATCTCACTGGGCCCCCGCTTTACACATTTTCTGATCACACTGTATCCACCCCCGGGTTACACAATGTGTGATCTCACTGGGCCCCAGTGTTACAAACTGTCTGATCTCACTGTGCACCGGGTTACACACTTCCTGATCTCAGTCTACCCCCGGGTTACACACTGTCTGATCTCACTGAGCCCCTGGGTTACACACTGTCTGATCTCACTGGGACCCCGGGTTACATACTGTCTAATCACACTGGGCCCCCGGGTTATACACTGTGTGATCTCACTGGGCTCCCGGGTTACAGACTGTCTGATTTCACTGGGCCCACGGGTTACACACTGTCAGATCTCAGTGTACCCCGGGGTTACACCTTGTCTGATCTCACTGGGACCCCAAGTTACACACTCTCCGATCTCTCTGTGCACCAGGTTTCCACTATTTCTGATCTCACTGGGCCCACTCCCGGGTTGCACATTGTCTGATCTCACTGGACCCACCCCCGGGTTACACACTGTCTGATCTCACTGGGCCCATCCCACCTGGGTTGCACACTGTCTGATCAAACTGGGCCACCTCTTTACACACTGTCTGATCGGCGTGTGCCTCCGGGTTACACACTGTCTGATCTCACTGGGCCCCAGGGTTACACACTGTCTGATCTCACTGGGCGCCGGATTACACACTGTCTGATCTCAGTGGGCCCACCCTCTGGTTACACACTGTCTGATCTCATTGGGCCCAACCCGGGTTACACACTGTCTGATCTCACTAGACCCACCCCCGGGTTACACACTGTCTGATATCTGGGTACCCGGGTTACACACTGTCTGATCTCACTGGGCCCCCTGGTTACACACTGTCTGATCTCACTGGGCCCACATTCGGTTTACACACTGTCTGATCTCAGTGGGCCCACCCACGGGTTACAAGCTGTCTGATCTCACTGGGCCCATCCCCAGATTACACACTGTATGATCTCACTGGGCGCTGAGATTCACTGTCTGATCTCATTGGGTCCCTGGAACACACACTGTCTGATCTCACTGGGCCCTTGGTTTCACACTGTCAGATCTCACTGGGCCCACCCTCGGGTTACACACTGTCTGATCTCACTGGGCCCCCGGGTTACACACTGTCTGATCTCAGTGGGCCCACCCCCTGTTTACACACTGTCTGATCTCACTGGGCTCACCCCCGGGTTACACACTGTCAGATCTCACTGGACCCACCCCCGGGTTACACACTGTCTGATCTCACTGGGCCCACCGCCGGGTTACACACTGTCTGATCTCACTGGGCCCACCTCCGGGTTACACACTGTCTGATCTCACTGGGCCCACCCCCGGGTTACACACTGTCTGATCTCACTGGGCCCCCGGGTTACACGCTGTCTGATCTCACTGGGCCCACCCCCGGGTTGCACACTGTCTGATCTCAGTGGACCCACCCCCGGGTTACACACTGTCTGATCTCACTGGGTCCCAGGGTTACACACTGTCTGATTTCACTGGGCCCCAGTGTTACACACTGTCTGATCACACTGGGCCCCAGTGTTACACACTGTCTGATCTCACTGGGCCTAACAGGGGTTAGCCACTGTCTAATCTCACTGGGCCCCCAGGTTAAACACTGTCTTATCTCACTGGGCCCCCAGGTTACACCCTGACTGATCTCACTGGGCCCCCGGGTTACACGCTGTCTGATCGCACAGGGTCCCCGGTTTACACACAGTCTGAACTCAGTGTACCCCAAGGTTACACACTGTCAGATTTCATTGGACCCACCCCCGGGTTACACACTGTCTGATCTCACTGTACCCACCCCCGGGTTACACACTGTCTGATCTCACTGGGCACGCCCCCGGGTTGCACACTGTCTGATCTCACTGGACCCATCCCCGGGTTACACACTGTCTGATCTCACTGGGCCCCAGGGTTACACACTGTCTGATTTCACTGGGCCCCAGTGTTACACACTGTCTGATCGCACTGGGCCCCAGTGTTAAACACTGTCTGATCTCACTGGGCCTAACCGGGGTTAGACACTGTCTAAGCTCACTGGACCCCCAGGTTACACACTGTCTGATCTCACTGGGCCCCCAGGTTACACACTGACTGATCTCACTGGGCCCCCAGGTTACACACTGTCTGATCTCACTGGGACCTCGGGTTACAGGCTGTGTGATCTCACTGGGCCTAACCGGGTTAGACACTGTCTAATCTCACTGGGCCCCCAGGTTACACACTGTCTGATCTCACTGGGCCCCCAGGTTACACACTGTCTGATCTCACTGGGCCCCCAGGTTACACACTGTCTGATCTCACTGGGTCTAACCGGGGTTAGACAATGTATAATCTCACTGGGGCCCCAGGTTACACACTGTCTGATCACACTGGGCCCCCAGGTTACACACTGACTGATCTCACTGGGCCTAACCGGGGTTAGACACTGTCTAATCTCACTGGGCCCCCAGGTTACACACTGTCTGATCTCACTGGGCCCCCAGGTTACACACTGACTGATCTCACTTGGCACCCAGGTTACACACTGTCTGATCTCACTGGGACCTCGGGTTACACATTGTCTGATTGCACAGGGTCCCCGGTTTACACACTGTCTGATCTCACTGGGACCCCGGGTAAAACACTGTCTGATCTCACTGGGCCACCGGTTTACACACTGTCTGATCTCATTGGGCCACCGGGTTATATACTGACTGATCTCACTGGGCCACCGGGTTCTACACTGTCTGTTCTCACTGGGCCCCCAGGTTACACACTGTCTGATCTCACTGGGTCTAACCGGGGTTAGACACTGTCTAATCTCACTGGGCCCCCAGGTTACACACTGTCTGATCACACTGGGCCCCCAGGTTACACACTGACTGATCTCACTGGGCCTAACCGGGGTTAGACACTGTCTAATCTCACTGGGCCCCCAGGTTACACACTGTCTGATCTCACTGGGCCCCCAGGTTACATACTGTCTGATCTCACTGGGCCCCCAGTTACACACTGTCTGATCTCACTGGGTCTAACCGGGGTTAGACACTGTCTAATCTCACGGGGCCCCCAGGTTACACACTGTCTGATCTCACTGGGACCTCGGGTTACAGACTGTGTGATCTCACTGGGCCTAACCGGGGTTAGACACTGTCTAATCTCACTGGGCCCCCAGGTTACACACTGTCTGATCACACTGGGCCCCCAGGTTACACACTGACTGATCTCACTGGGCCCCCAGGTTACACACTGTCTGATCTCACTGGGACCTCGGGTTACACATTGTCTGATCGCACAGGGTCCCCGGTTTACACACTGTAGGATCTCACTGGGCCACCGGGTTATACACTGTCTGATCTCACTGGACCCCCGGGTAACACACTGTCTGATCTCACTGGGCCCCCGGGTTACACGCTGTCTGATCGCACAGGGTCCCTGGTTTACAAACAGTCTGATCTCAGTGTACCCCAAGGTTACACACTGTCAGATCTCATTGGACCCACCCCCGGGTTACACACTGTCTGATCTCACTGGACCCACCCCCGGGTTACACACTGTCTGATCTCACTGGGCCCACCCCCGGGTTGCACACTGTCTGATCTCACTGGACCCACCCCCGGGTTACACACTGTCTGATCTCACTGGGCCCCAGGGTTACACACTGTCTGATTTCACTGGGCCCCAGTGTTACACACTGTCTGATCGCACTGGGCCCCAGTGTTAAACACTGTCTGATCTCACTGGGCCTAACCGGGGTTAGACACTGTCTAATCTCACTGGACCCCCAGGTTACACACTGTCTGATCTCACTGGGCCCCCAGGTTACACACTGACTGATCTCACTGGGCCCCCAGGTTACACACTGTCTGATCTCACTGGGACCTCGGGTTACAGACTGTGTGATCTCACTGGGCCTAACCGGGGTTAGACACTGTCTAATCTCACTGGGCCCCCAGGTTACACACTGTCTGATCTCACTGGGCCCCCAGGTTACACACTGTCTGATCTCACTGGGCCCCCAGGTTACACACTGTCTGATCTCACTGGGCCCCCAGGTTACACACTGTCTGATCTCACTGGGCCCCCAGGTTACACACTGTCTGATCTCACTGGGTCTAACCGGGGTTAGACACTGTATAATCTCACTGGGCCCCCAGGTTACACACTGTCTGATTACACTGGGCCCCCAGGTTACACACTGACTGATCTCACTGGGCCTAACCGGGGTTAGACACTGTCTAATCTCACTGGGCCCCCAGGTTACACACTGTCTGATCTCACTGGGCCCCCAGGTTACACACTGACTGATCTCACTGGGCCCCCAGGTTACACACTGTCTGATCTCACTGGGACCTCGGGTTACACATTGTCTGATCGCACAGGGTCCCCGGTTTACACACTGTCTGCTCTCACTGGGACCCCGGGTTGAACACTGTCTGATCTCACTGGGCCACCGGGTTACACACTGTCTGATCTCATTGGGCCACCGGGTTATATACTGACTGATCTCACTGGGCCACCGGGTTCTACACTGTCTGTTCTCACTGGGCCCCCAGGTTACACACTGTCTGATCTCATTGGGCCCCCGGGTTATACACTGTCTGATCTCACTGGGCACCCGGGTTATACACTGTCTGATCTCACTGGCCCCCAGGTTACACACTGTCTGATCTCACTGGCCCCCCGGATTATACACTGTCTGATCTCACTGGGCCCCCGGGTTATACACTGTCTGATCTCACTGGGTCACCGGGTTACACACTGTCTGATCTCACGTGGCCACCGGGTTATACACTGTCTGATCTCACTGGGCCACCGGGTTACACACTGTCTGATCTCACCGGGCCACCGGGTTATACACTGTCTGATCTCACTGGGCCCCCAGGTTACACACTGTCTGATCTCACTGGGACCTCGCGTTATACACTGTCTGATCGCACAGGGTCCCCCGTTTACACACAGTCTGATCTCAGTGTACCCCAAGGTTATACACTGTCTGATCTCACTGGGCCCCCGGGTTACACACTGTCGGATCTCACTGGGCCCCCGGGTTATACACTGTCTGATCTCACTGCGGCACCGGGTTACACACTGTCTGATCTCGCTGGGCACTCGGGTAGACACTGTCTGATCTCGCTGGGCCCATTCATTCTCCCCGGGTTACACACTGTCTGATCTCACTCGGCCCTGGGTTAAACACTGTCTGATCTCACTGGGCCCAGCCCCGCGTTACAGAATGTCTGATCTCACTGGGCGCTGAAATACACACTGTCTCATCTCACTTGGCCCCTGGAACACACACTGTCTGATCTCACTGGGCCCCTGGGTTTCACACTGTCTGATCTCACTGGGCCCACCCCCGGGTTACACTCTGTCTGATCTCACTGGGCCCCTGGGTTTCACACTGTATGATCTCACTGGGCACACCCCCGGATTACACACTGTCTGATCTCACTGGGTCCACCCCCAGATTACACACTGTGTGATCTCACTGGGCGCTGATATACACACTGTCTGATCTCACTGGGCCCTTGGAACACACACTGTCTGATCTCACTGGGCCCCTGGGTTTCACACTGTCTGATCTTACTGGGCACACCCCCGGGTTACACACTGTCTGATCTCACTGGGCACACCTTCGTGTTACACACTGTCTGATCTCACTGGGCCCACCTCCAGATTACACACTGTATGCCATCACTGTGCCCTGGGATATACACTGTCTGATCTCACCGGGCCCCCGGGTTATACACTGCTGATCTCACTGGGTCCACCCCCAGGTTACACACAGTCTGATCTCACTGGCCCCACCCCCGGGTTACACACTGTCTGATCTCACTGGGGTCCCGGGTTTCACATTTTCTGATCTCTCTGTGCCCCCGGGTTATACACTGTCTGATCTCACTGGGCCCCCGCTTTGCACATTTTCTGATCACACTGTATCCGCCCCCGGGTTACACAATGTGTGATCTCACTGGGCCCCAGTGTTACAAACTGTCTGATCTCACTGTGCACCGGGTTACACACTTCCTGATCTCAGTCTACCCCCGGGTTACACAATGTCTGATCTCACTGAGCCCCTGGGTTACACACTGTCTGATCTCACTGGGACCCCGGGTTACATACTGTCTAATCACACTGGGCCCCCGGGTTATACACTGTGTGATCTCACTGGGCTCCCGGGTTACACACTGTCTGATTTCACTGGGTTCCCGGGTTACACACTGTCAGATCTCAGTGTACCCCCGGGTTACACACTGTCTGATCTCACTGGACCCACCCCCGGGTTACACACTGTCGGATCTGACTGGGCCGCAGGGTTATACACTGTCTGATCTCACTGGGCCCCAGTGTTACACACTGTCTGATCTCACTGGTCCTAACCGAGGTTAGACACTGTCTAATCTCACTGGGCCCCCAGGTTACACACTGTCTGATCTCACTGGGCCCCCAGGTTACACACTGACTGATCTCACTGTGCCCCCAGGTTACACACTGTCTGATCTCACTGGGACCTCGGGTTACACACTGTGTGATCTCACTGTGCCGAACCGGGGTTAGACACTGTCAAATCTCACTGGGCCCCCAGGTTACACACTGTCTGATCTCACTGGGCCCCCGGGTTATACACTCTCTGATCCCACTGGGCAACCGGGTTACACACTGTCTGATCTCACTGGGCCACCGGGTTATACACTGACTGATCTCACTGGGCCATCGGGTTATACACTGTCTGATCTCACTGGGCCCCCAGGTTACACACTGTCTGATCTCACTGGGCCCCCGGGTTATACACTGTCTGATCTCACTGGGCACCCGGGTTATACACTGTCTGATCTCACTGGGACCTCGGGTTACAGACTGTGTGATCTCACTGGGCCTAACCGGGTTAGACACTGTCTAATCTCACTGGGCCCCCAGGTTACACACTGTCTGATCTCACTGGGCCCACAGGTTACACACTGTCTGACTTCACTGGGACCCCAGGTTACACACTGTCTGATCTCACTGGGCCCCCAGGTTACACACTGTCTAATCACACTGGGCCCCCAGGTTACACACTGACTGATCTCACTGGGCCTAACCGGGGTTAGACACTGTCTAATCTCACTGGGCCCCCAGTTTACACACTGTCTGATCTCACTGGGCCACCAGGTTACACACTGTTTGATCTCACTGGGCCCCCGGGTTACACACGGTCTGATCTCACTGGACCCACCCCCGGGTTACACACTGGCTGATCTCACTGGGCCCACCCCCGGGTTATACACGGTCTGATCTCACTGGACCCACCCCCGGGTTACACACTGGCTGATCTCACTGGGCCCACCCCCGGGTTGCACACTGTCTGATCTCACTGGACCCACCCCCGGGTTACACAATGTCTGATCTCACTGGGCCCCAGGGTTAAACACTGTCTGATTTCACTGGGCCCCAGTGTTACACACTGTCTGATCGCACTGGGCCCCAGTTTTAAACACTGTCTGATCTCACTCGGCCTAACCGGTGTTAGACACTGTCTAATCTCACTGGGCCCACAGGTTACACACTGTCTGATCACACTGGGCCCCCAGGTTACACACTGACTGATCTCACTGGGCCTAACCGGGGTTAGACACTGTCTAATCTCACTGGGCCCCCAGGTTACACACTGTCTGATCTCACTGGGACCTCGGGTTACAGACTGTGTGATCTCACTGGGCCTAACCGGGGTTAGACACTTTCTAATCTCACTGGGCCCCCAGGTTACACACTGTCTGATCTCACTGGGCCCCCAGGTTACACACTGCCTGATCTCACTGGGCCCCCAGGTTAAACACTGTCTGATCTCACTGGGTCTAACCGGGGTTAGACACTGTCTAATCTCACTGGGCCCCCAGGTTACACACTGTCTGATCACACTGGGCCCCCAGGTTACACACTGACTGATCTCACTGGGACCCCAGGTTACACACTGTCTGATATCACTGGGACCTCGGGTTACACATTGTCTGATCGCACAGGATCCCCGGTTTACACACTGTCTGATCTCACTGGGACATCGGGTTGTACACTGTCTGATCTCACTGGGCCCCCAGGTTACACACTGACTGATCTCACTGGGCCCCCAGGTTACACACTGTCTGATCTCACTGGGACCTCGGGTTACAGACTGTGTGATCTCACTGGGCCTAACCGGGGTTAGACACTGTCTAATCTCACTGGGCCCCCAGGTTACACACTGTCTGATCTCACTGGGCCCCCAGTTTACACACTGTCTGATCTCACTGGGACCCCAGGTTACACACTGTCTGATCTCACTGGGTCGAACCGGAGTTAGACACTGTCTAATCTCACTGGGCCCCCAGGTTACACACAGTCTGATCACACTGGGCCCCCAGGTTACACACTGACTGATCTCATTGGGCCTCACCGGGGTTAGACACTGTCTAATCTCACTGGGCCCCCAGGTTACACACTGTCTGATCTCACTGGGCCCCCATGTTGCACACTGACTGATCTCACTGGGCCCCCAGGTTACACACTGTCTGATCTCACTGGGACCTCGGGTTACACATTGTCTGATCGGACAGGGTCCCCGGTTTACACACTGTCTGATCTCACTGGGACCCCGGGTTGTACAATGTCTGATCTCACTGGGCCACCGGGTTACACACTGTCTGATCTCATTGGGCCACCGGGATATACACTGACTGATCTCACTGGGCCACCGGGATCTACACTGCCTGTTCTCACTGGGCCCCCAGGTTACACACTGTCTGATCTCACTGGGCCCCCGGGTTATACACTGTCTGATCTCACTGCGCACCCGGGTTATACACTGTCTGATCTCACTGGCCCCCAGGTTACACACTGTCTGAACTCACTGGCCCCCCGGATTATACACTGTCTGATCTCACTGGGCCCCCGGGTTACACGCTGTCTGATCTAACTGGGCAAACTCCCGGGTTACACACTGTCTGATCTCACTGGACCCACCCCCGGGTTACACACTGGCTGATCTCACTGGGCCCACCCCCGGGTTGCACACTGTCTGATCTCACTGGACCCACCCCCGGGTTACACACTGTCTGATCTCACTGGGCCCCAGGGTTACACACTGTCTGATTTCACTGGGCCCCAGTGTTACACACTGTCTGATCGCACTGGGCCCCAGTGTTAAACACTGTCTGATCTCACTGGGCCTAACCGGTGTTAGACACTGTCTAATCTCACTGGGCCCCCAGGTTACACACTGTCTGATCTCACTGGGCCCCCAGGTTACACACTGACTGGTCTTACTGGGCCCCCAGGTTACACACTGTCTGATCTCACTGGGCCCCCAGGTTACACACTGTCTGATCTCACTGGGTCTAACCGGGGTTAGACACTGTCTAATCTCACTGGGCCCCCAGGTTACACAAAGTCTGATCACACTGGGCCCCCAGGTTACAAACTGACTGATCTCACTGGGTCTAACCGGGGTTAGACACTGTCTAATCTCTCTGGGCCCCCAGGTTACACACTGTCTGATCTCACTGGGCCCCCAGGTTACACACTTACTGGTCTCACTGGGCCCACAGGTTACACACTGTCTGATCTCACTGGGACCTCGGGTTACAGACTGTGTGATCTCACTGGGCCTAATCGGGGTTAGACACTGTCTAATCTCACTGGGCCCCCAGTTTACACACTGTCTGATCTCACTGGGCCCCCAGGTTACACACTGTCTGATCTCACTGGGCCCCCAGGTTACACACTGTCTGATCTCAATGGGTCTAACCGGGGTTAGACACTGTCTAATCTCACTGGGCCCCAGTGTTACACACTGTCTGATCACACTGGGCCCCCAGGTTACACACTGACTGATCTCACTGGGCCTAACCGGGGTTAAACACTGTCTAATCTCACTGGGCCCCCAGGTTACACACTGTCTGATCTCACTGCGCCCAGGTTACACACTGACTGATCTCACTGGGCCCCCGGGTTACACACTGTCTGATCTCTCTGGGACCTCGGTTTACACATTGTCTGATCGCACAGGGTCCCCGGTTTGCACACTGTCTGATCTCACTGGGCCACCGGGTTACACACTGTCTGATCTCATTGGGCCACCGGGTTATACACTGACTGATCTCACTGGGCCACCGGGTTCTACACTGTCTGTTCTCACTGGGCCCCCAGGTTACACACTGTCTGATCTC
This sequence comes from Pristiophorus japonicus, assembly GCF_044704955.1. Classification (NCBI taxonomy): domain Eukaryota; kingdom Metazoa; phylum Chordata; class Chondrichthyes; family Pristiophoridae; genus Pristiophorus; species Pristiophorus japonicus. Next base: position 242,235 of record NW_027253937.1, on the reverse strand, counting down.
ACTGGGCCCCCGGGTTATACACTGTCTGATCTCACTGGGCACCCGGGTTATACACTGTCTGATCTCACTGGCCCCCAGGTTACACACTGTCTGATCTCACTGGCCCCCCGGATTATACACTGTCTGGTCTCACTGGCCCCCGGGTTATACACTGTCTGATCTCACTGGGCCACCGGGTTACACACTGTCTGATCTCACGGGGCCACCGGGTTATACACTGTCTGATCTCACTGGGCCACCGGGTTACACCCTGTCTGATCTCACCGGGCCACCGGGTTATACACTGTCTGATCTCACTGGGCCCCCAGGTTACACACTGTCTGATCTCACTGGGACCTCGGGTTATACACTGTCTGATCGCACAGGGTCCACGGTTTACACACAGTCTGATCTCAGTGTACCCCAAGGTTACACACTGTCTGATCTCACTGGGCCCCCGGGTTACACACTGTCGGATCTCACTGGGCCCCCGGGTTATACACTGTCTGATCTCACTGCGCCACCGGGTTACACACTGTCTGATCTCGCTGGGCACTCGGGTAGACACTGTCTGATCTCGCTGGGCCCATTCATTCTCCCCGGGTTACACACTGTCTGATCTCACTGGGCCCTGGGGTACACACTGTCTGATCTCACTGGGCCCAGCCCCGCGTTACAGACTGTCTGATCTCACTGGGCGCTGAGATACACACTGTCTCATCTCACTTGGCCCCTGGAACACACACTGTCTGATCTCACTGGGCCCCTGGGTTTCACACTGTCTGATCTCACTGGGCCCACCCCCGGGTTACACACTGTCTGATCTCACTGGGCCCCTGGGTTTCACACTGTATGATCTCACTGGGCACACCCCCGGATTACACACTGTCTGATCTCACTGGGCCCACCCGCAGATTACACACTGTGTGATCTCACTGGGCGCTGATATACACACTGTCTGATCTCACTGGGCCCTTGGAACACACACTGTCTGATCTCACTGGGCCCCTGGGTTTCACACTGTCTGATCTTACTGGGCACACCCCCGGGTTACACACTGTCTGATCTCACTGGGCCCAGCTTCGTGTTACATACTGTCTGATCTCACTGGGCCCACCCCCGGGTTACACACTGTCTGATCTCACTGGGCCCCCGGGTTACACAGTGTCTGATGTCACTGGGCCCACCCCCAGGTTACACACTGTCTGATCTCACTGGGGTCCCGGGTTTCACATTTTCTGATCTCTCTGTGCCCCCGGGTTATACACTGTCTGATCTCACTGGGCCCCCGCTTTACACATTTTCTGATCACACTGTATCCACCCCCGGGTTACACAATGTGTGATCTCACTGGGCCCCATTGTTACAAACTGTCTGATCTCACTGTGCACCGGGTTACACACTTCCTGATCTCAGTCTACCCCCGGGTTACACACTGTCTGATCTCACTGAGCCCCTGGGTTACACACTGTCTGATCTCACTGGGACCCCGGGTTACATACTGTCTAATCACACTGGGCCCCCGGGTTATACACTGTGTGATCTCACTGGGCTCCCGGGTTACACACTGTCTGATTTCACTGGGTCCCCGGGTTACACACTGTCAGATCGCAGTGTACCCCGGGGTTACACCTTGTCTGATCTCACTGGGACCCCAAGTTACACACTCTCCGATCTCACTGTGCACCAGGTTTCCACTATTTCTGATCTCACTGGGCTCACCCCCGAGTTGCACACTGTCTGATCTCACTGGACCCACCCCCGGGTTACACACTGTCTGATCTCACTGGGCCCATCCCACCTGGGTTGCACACTGTCTGAACAAACTGGGCCACCTCTTTACACACTGTCTGATCGGCGTGTGCCTCCGGGTTACACACTGTCTGATCTCACTGGGCCCCAGGGTTACACACTGTCTGATCTCACTGGGCCCCGGATTACACACTGTCTGATCTCACTGTGCCCACCACAGGGTTACACACTGTCTGATCTCATTGGGCCCAACCCGGGTTACACACTGTCTGATCTCACTAGACCCACCCCCGGGTTACACACTGTCTGATTTCTGGGTACCCGGGTTACACACTGTCTGATCTCACTGGGCCCCCGGGTTACACACTGCCTGATCTCACTGGGCCCACCTTCGGGTTACACACTGTCTGATCTCAGTGGGCCCACCCACGGGTTACACGCTGTCTGATCTCACTGGGCCCATCCCCAGATTACACACTGTATGATCTCACTGGGCGCTGAGATTCACTGTCTGATCTCACTGGGTCCCTGCAACACACACTGTCTGATCTCACTGGGCCCTTGCTTTCACACTGTCAGATCTCACTGGGCCCACCCTCGGGTTACACACTGTCTGATCTCACTGGGCCCCCGGGTTACACACTGTCTGATCTCAGTGGGCCCACCCCCGGGTTACACACTGTCTGATCTCACTGGGCCCACCCCCGGGTTACACACTGTCAGATCTCACTGGACCCACCCCCGGGTTACACACTGTCTTATCTCACTGGGCCCACCGCCGGGTTACACACTGTCTGATCTACTGGGCCCACCTCCGGGTTACACACTGTCTGATCTCACTGGGCCCACCCCCGGGTTACACACTGTCTGATCTCACTGGGCCCCCGGGTTACACGCTGTCTGATCTCACTGGGCCCACCCCCGGGTTACACACTGTCTGATCTCACTGGACCAACCCCCGGGTTACACACTGTCTGATCTCACTGGGCCCACCCCCGGGTTGCACACTGCCTGATCTCAGTGGACCCACCCCCGGGTTACACACTGTCTGATCTCACTGGCCACCAGGGTTACACACTGACTGATTTCACTGGGCCCCAGTGTTACACACTGTCTGATCACTCTGGGCCCCAGTGTTACACACTGTCTGATCTCACTGGGCCTAACTGGGGTTAGCCACTGTCTAATCTCACTGGGCCCCCAGGTTAAACACTGTATGATCTCACTGGGCCCCCAGGTTACACACTGACTGATCTCACTGGGCCCCCAGGTTACACACTGTCTGATCTCTGGGACCTCGAGATACAGACTGTGTGATCTCACTGGGCCTAACCGGGGTTAGACACTGTCTAATCTCACTGGGCCCCCAGGTTACACTCTGTCTGATCTCACTGGGCCCCCAGGTTACATACTGTCTGATCTCACTGGGCCCCCAGGTTACACACTGTCTGAGCACACTGGGACCCCAGGTTACACACTGACTGATCTCACTGGGCCTAACCGGGGTTAGACACTGTCTAATCTCATTGGGCCCCCAGGTTACACACTGTCTGATCTCACTGGGCCCCCAGGTTACACACTGACTGATCTCACTGGGCCCCCAGGTTACACACTGTCTGATCTCACTGGGACCTCGGGTTACACATTGTCTGATCGCACAGGGTCCCCGGTTTACACACTGTAGGATCTCACTGGGCCACCGGGTTATACACTGTCTAATCTCACTGGGCCACCGGGTTACACACTGTCTGGTCTCACTGGGCCCCCGGGCTATACACTGTCTGATCTCACTGGGACCCCGGGCTGTACACTGTCTGATCTCACTGGGCCACCGGTTTAAACACTGTCTGATCTCACTGGGCCACCTGGTTCTACACTGTCTGATCTCACTGGGCCCCCAGGTGACACACTGTCTGATCTCACTGGGCCCCCGGGTTATACACTGTATGATCTCACTGGGCACCCGGGTTATACACTGTCTGATCTCACTGGGCCCCCAGGTTACACACTGTCTGATCTCACTGGCCCCCCGGATTATACACTGTCTGATCTCACTGGGCCCCCGGGTTATACACTGTCTGATCTCACTGGGCCACCGGGTTACACACTGTCTGATCTCACTGGGCCACCGGGTTATACACTGTCTGATCTCACTGGGCCACCGGGTTACACACTGTCTGATCTCACTGGACCCCCGGGTAACACACTGTCTGATCTCACTGGGCCCCCAGGTTACACACTGTCTGATCTCACTGGGACCTCGGGTTACACATTGTCTGATCGCACAGGGTCCCCGGTTTACACACTGTAGGATCTCACTGGGCCACCGGGTTACACACTGTCTGATCTCACTGGACCCCCGGGTAACACACTGTCTGGTCTCACTGGGCCCCCGGGCTATACACTGTCTGATCTCACTGGGACCCCGGGCTGTACACTGTCTGATCTCACTGGGCCACCGCTTTAAACACTGTCTGATCTCACTGGGCCACCTGGTTCTACACTGTCTGATCTCACTGGGCCCCCAGGTGACACACTGTCTGATCTCACTGGGCCCCCGGGTTATACACTGTATGATCTCACTGGGCACCCGGGTTATACACTGTCTGATCTCACTGGGCCCCCAGGTTACACACTGTCTGATCTCACTGGCCCCCCGGATTATACACTGTCTGATCTCACTGGGCCCCCGGGTTATACACTGTCTGATCTCACTGGGCCACCGGGTTACACACTGTCTGATCTCACTGGGCCACCGGGTTACACACTGTCTGGTCTCACTGGGCCCCCGGGCTATACACTGTCTGATCTCACTGGGACCCCGGGCTGTACACTGTCTGATCTCACTGGGCCACCGGTTTAAACACTGTCTGATCTCACTGGGCCACCTGGTTCTACACTGTCTGATCTCACTGGGCCCCCAGGTGACACACTGTCTGATCTCACTGGGCCCCCGGGTTATACACTGTATGATCTCACTGGGCACCCGGGTTATACACTGTCTGATCTCACTGGGCCCCCAGGTTACACACTGTCTGATCTCACTGGCCCCCCGGATTATACACTGTCTGATCTCACTGGGCCCCCGGGTTATACACTGTCTGATCTCACTGGGCCACCGGGTTACACACTGTCTGATCTCACTGGGCCACCGGGTTATACACTGTCTGATCTCACTGGGCCACCGGGTTACACACTGTCTGATCTCACTGGACCCCCGGGTAACACACTGTCTGATCTCACTGGGCCCCCGGGTTACACACAGTCTGATCTCAGTGTACACCAAGGTCACACACTGTCTGATCTCACTGGGCCCCCGGGTTACACACTGTCGGATCTCACTGGGCCCCCGGGTTATACACTGTCTGATCTCACTGCGCCACCGGGTTACACACTGTCTGATCTCGCTGGGCACTCGGGTAGACACTGTCTGATCTCACTGCGCCCATTCATTCTCCCCGGGTTACACACTGTCTGATCTCACTGGGCCCTGGGGTACACACTGTATGATCTCACTGGGCCCCCGGGATACACACTGTCTGATCTCACTGGGCCCAGCCCCGCGTTACAGACTGTCTGATCTCACTGGGCCCCTGGGTTTCACACTGTATGATCTCACTGGGCACACCCCCGGATTACACACTGTCTGATCTCACTGGGCCCACCCCCAGATTACACACTGTGTGATCTCACTGGGCGCTGATATACACACTGTCTGATCTCACAGGGACCCTGGGTTTCACACTGTCTGATCATACTGGGCACACCCCCGGGTTACACACTATCTGATCTCACTGGGCCCACCTCCAGATTACACACTGTATGCCATCACTGTGCCCTGGGATATACACTGTCTGATCTCACCGGGCCCCCGGGTTATACACTGTTGATCTCACTGGGTCCACCCCCAGGTGACACACAATCTGATCTCACTGGCCCCACCCCCGGTTTACACACTGTCTGATCTCACTGGGCCCCCGGGTTACACAGTGTCTGATGTCACTGGGCCCACCTCCTGGTTACACATTGTCTGATCTCACTGGGGTCCCGGGTGTCACATTTTCTGATCTCTCTGTGCCCCCGGGTTATACACTGTCTGATCTCACTGGGCCCCCGCTTTACACACATTCTGATCACACTGTATCCACCTTCGGGTTACACAATGTGTGATCTCACTGGGCCCCAGTGTTACACACTGTCTGATCTCACTGTGCAACGGGTTACACACTTCCTGATCTCAGTCTACCCCCGGGTTACACACTGTCTGATCTCACTGAGCCCCCGGGTTATACACTGTGTGATCTCACTGGGCTCCCGGGTTACACACTGTCTGATTTCACTGGGTTCCCGGGTTACACACTGTCAGATCTCAGTGTACCCCGGGGTTACACATTGTCTGATCTCACTGGGACCCCGAGTTACACACTCTCCGATCTCACTGTGCACCAGGTTTCCACACTTTCTGATCACACTGGGCCCACCCTCGGGTTGCACACTGTCTGATCTCACTGGACCCACCCCCGGGTTACACACTGTCTGATCTCACTGGGCCCATCCCACCTGGGTTTCACACTGTCTGATCAAACTGGGCCACCTCTTTACACACTGTCTGATCGGCGTGTGCCTCCGGGTTACACACTGTCTGATCTCACTGGGCCCCAGTGTTACACACTGTCTGATCTCACTGGGCCCCGGGTTACACACTGTCTGATCTCACTGGGCCCACCCCCGGGTTACACACTGTCTGATCTCATTGGGCCCAACCCGGGTTACACACTGTCTGATCTCACTGGACCCACCCCCGTGTTACACACTGTCTGATCTCTCTGGGCCCCCTGGTTACACACTGTCTGATCTCACTGGGCCCCCGGGTTACACACTGTCTGATCTCACTGGGCCCACCTTCGGGTTACACACTGTCTGATCGCAGTTGGCCCACCGACGGGTTACACGCTGTCTGATCTCACTGTGCCACCCCCGGGTTACACACTGTCTGATCTCACTGGACCCACCCCCGGGTTACACACTGTCTGATCTCACTGGACCCACCCCCGGGTTACACACTGTCTGATCTCACTGGAACCACCCAGGGTTACACACTGTCTGACCTCACTGGGCCCCAGGGTTACACACTGTCTGATCTCACTGGGCACCAGTGTTACACACTGTCTGGTCTCACTGGGCCTAACCGGGGTTAGACACTGTCTAATCTCACTGGGCCTCCAGGTTACACACTGTCTGATCTCACTGGGCCCCCAGGTTACACACTGACTGATCTCACTGGGCCCCCAGTTTACACACTGTCTGATCTCACTGGGACCTCGCGTTACACAATGTGTGATCTCACTGGGCCTAACCGGCGTTAGACACTGTCTAATCTCACTGGGCCCCCAGGTTACTCACTGTCTGATCAAACTGGTCCCCCGGGTTATACACTGTCTGATCTCACTGGGCCCCCGGGTTATACACTGTCTGATCTCACTGGGCCCCCAGGTTACACACTGTCTGATCTCACTGGGCCCCCGGGTTATACACTGTCTGATCTCACTGGACCATCAGGTTACACACTGTCTGATCTCACTGGCCCCCCGGGTTATACACTGTCTGATCTCACTGGGCCCCCGGTTTATACACTGTCTGATCTCACTGGGCCACCGGGTTGCACACTGTCTGATCTCACTGGGCCACCGGGTTATACACTGTCTGATCTCACTGGGCCACCGGGTTACACACTGTCTGATGTCACTGGGCCCACCTCCAGATTACACACTGTATGCCATCACTGTGCCCTGGGATATACACAGTCTGATCTCACCGGGGCCCCGGGTTATACACTGTTGATCTCACTGGGTCCACCCGCAGGTTACACACTGTCTGATCTCACTGGGGTCCCGGGTTTCACATTTTCTGATCTCTCTGTGCCCCCGGGTTATACACTGTCTGATCTCACTGGCCCCCGCTTTGCACACTTTCTGATCACACAGTGTCCACCCCCGGGTTACACAATGTCTGATATCACTGGGCCCCAGTGTTACAAACTGTCTGATCTCACTGTGCACCGGGTTACACACTTCCTGATCTCAGTCTACCCCCGGGTTACACACTGTCTGATCTCACTGAGCCCCTGGGTTACACACTGTCTGATCTCACTGGGACCCCAGGTACACACTGTCTGATCACACTGGGCCCCCGGGTTATACACTGTGTGATCTCACTGGGCTCCCGGGTTACACACTGTCTGATCTCACTGGGTCCCGGGTTACACACTGTCAGATCTCAGTTTACCCCGGGGTTACAAATTGTCTGATCTCACTGGGACCCCGAGTTACACACTGTCCGATCTCACTGTGCACCAGGTTTCCACATTTTCTGATCTCACTGGTCGCACCCCCGGGTTGCACACTGTCTGATCTCACTGGACCCACCCCCAGGTTACACACTGTCTGATCTCACTGGGCCCATCCCACCTGGGTTGCACACTGTCTGATCAAACTGGGCCACCTCTTTACACACTGTCTGATCGGTCTGTGCCCCCGGGTTACACACTGTCTGATCTCACTGGGCCCCAGGGTTACACACTGTCTGATCTCACTGGGCCCCGGGTTACACACTGTCTGATCTCACTGGGCCCACCCCCGGGTTACACACTGTCTGATCTCATTGGGCCCAACCCGGGTTACACACTGTCTGATCTCACTGGACTCACCCCCGGGTTACACACTGTCTGATCTCTCTGGGCCCCCGCGTTACACACTGTCTGATCTCAGTGGGCCCACCCACGGGTTACACGCTGTCTGATCTCACTGGGCCCACCCCCGGGTTACACACTGTCTGATCTCACTGGACCCAACCCCGAGTTACACACTTTCTGATCTCACTGGGCCCACCCCCGGGTTACACACTGTCTGATCTCACTGGAACCACCCCCGGGTTACACACTGTCTGATCTCACTGGGCCCCAGGGTTATACACTGTCTGTTCTCACTGGACCCCAGTGTTACACACTGTCTGATCACACTGGGCCCCAGTGTTACACACTGTCTGGTCTCACTGGGCCTAACCGGGGTTAGACACTGTCTAATCTCACTGGGCCCCCAGGTTACACACTGTCTGATCTCACTGGGCCCCAAGGTTACACACTGATTGATCTCACTGGGCCCCCAAGTTACACACTGTCTGATCTCACTGGGACCTCGCGTTACACACTGTGTGATCTCACTGGGCCTAACCGGGGTTAGACACTCTGTAATCTCACTGGGCCCCCAGGTTACACACTGTCTGATCTCACTGGTCCCCCAGGTAAAACACTGTCTGATCTCACTGGGCCCCCAGGTTACATACTGTTTGATCTCACTGGGACCTCGGGTTACACATTGTCTGATCTCACTGGGCCACCGGGTTACACACTGTCTGATCTCACTGGGCCACCGGGTTATACACTGACTGATCTCACTGGTCCACCAGGTTATACACTGTCTGATCTCACTGGGCCCCCAGGTAAAACACTGTCTGATCACACTGGGCCCCCAGGTTACACACTGACTGATCTCACTGGGCCTAACCGGGGTTAGACACTGTCTAATCTCACTGGGCCCCCAGGTTACACACTGTCTGATCTCACTGGGCCCCCAGGTTACACACTGACTGATCTCACTGGGCCCCCAGGTTACACACTGTCTGATCTCACTGGGACCTCGGGTTACACATTGTCTGATTGCACAGGGTCCCCGGTTTACACACTGTAGAATCTCACTGGGCCACCGGGTTATACACTGTCTGATCTCACTGGGCCACCGGGTTACACACTGTCTGGTCTCACTGGGCCCCCGGGTTATACACTGTCTGATCTCACTGGGACCCCGGGTTGTACACTGTCTGATCTCACTGGGCCACCGGGTTACACACTGTCTGATCTCACTGGGCCACCGGGTTCTACACTGTCTGATCTCACTGGGCCCCCAGGTTACACACTGTCTGATCTCACTGGGCCCCCGGGTTATACACTGTCTGATCTCACTGGGCACCCGGGTTATACACTGTCTGATCTCACTCGGCCCCCAGGTTACACACTGTCTGATCTCACTGGCCCCCCGGATTATACACTGTCTGATCTCACTGGGCCCCCGGGTTATAAACTGTCTGATCTCACTGGGCCACCGGGTTACACACTGTCTGATCTCACTGGGCCACCGGGTTATACACTGTCTGATCTCACTGGGCCAGCGGGTTACACACTGTCTGATCTCACTGGGCCACCGGGTTATACACTGTCTCATCTCACTGGGCCCCCAGGTTACACACTGCCTGATCTCACTGGGACGTCGGGTTATACACTGTCTGATCGCACAGGGTCCCCGGTTTACACACAGTCTGATCTCAGTGTACCCCAAGGTCACACACTGTCTGATCTCACTGGGCCCCCGGGTTACACAATGTCGGATCTCACTGGGCCCCCGGGTTATACACTGTCTGATCTCACTGCGCCACCGGGTTACACACTGTCTGATCTCGCTGGGCACTCGGGTAGACACTGTCTGATCTCACTGGGCCCATTCATTCTCCCCGGGTTACACACTGTCTGATCTCACTGGGCCCTGGGGTACACACTGTATGATCTCACTGGGCCCCCGGAATACACACTGTCTGATCTCACTGGGCCCAGCCCCGCGTTACAGACTGTCTGATCTCACTGGGCCCCTGGGTTTCACACTATATGATCTCACTGGGCACACCCCCGGGTTACACACTGTCTGATCTCACTGGGCCCACCTTCGTGTTACACACTGTCTGATCTCACTTGGCCTACCTCCAGATTACACACTGTCTGCCATCACTGTGCCCTGGGATATACACTGTCTGATCTCACCGGGCCCCCGGGTTATACACTGTTGATCTCACTGGGTCCACCCCCAGGTTACACACAGTCTGATCTCACTTGCCCCACCCCCGGGTTACACACTGTCTGATCTCACTGGGCCCCTGGGTTACACAGTGTCTGATGTCACTGGGCCCACCTCCAGGTTACACACTGTCTGATCTCACTGGGGTCCCGGGTTTCACATTTTCTGATCTCTCTGTGCCCCCGGGTTATACACTGTCAGATCTCACTGGGCCCCCGCTTTACACACATTCTGATCACACTGTATCCACCTTCGGGTTACACAATGTGTGATCTCACTGGGCCCCAGTGTTACAAACTGTCTGATCTCACTGTGCACCGGGTTACACACTTCCTGATCTCAGTCTACCCCCGGGTTACACTCTGTGTGATCTCACTGGGCTCCCGGGTTACACACTGTCTGATTTCACTGGGTTCCCGGGTTACACACTGTCAGATCTCAGTGTACACCGGGGTTACACATTGTCTGATCTCACTGGGACCCCGAGTTACACACTCTCCGATCTCACTGTGCACCAGGTTTCCACACATTCTAATCTCACTGGGCCCACCTTCGGGTTACACACTGTCTGATCTCAGTTGGCCCACCCACGGGTTACACGCTGTCTGATCTCACTGGGTCCACCCCCGGGTTACACACTGTCTGATCTCACTGGACCCACCCCCGGGTTGCACACTGTCTGATCTCACTGGGCCCACCCCCGGGTTACACACTGTCTGATCTCACTGGAACCTCCCAGGGTTACACACTGTCTGACCTCACTGGGCCCCAGGGTTACACACTGTATGATCTCACTGGGCCCCAGTATTACACACTGTCTGATCACACTAGGCCCCAGTGTTACACACTGTCTGGTCTCACTGGGCCTAACCGGGGTTAGACACTGTCTAATCTCACTGGGCCCCCAGGTTAAACACTGTCTGATCTCACTGGGCCCCCAGGTTACACACTGACTGATCTCACTGGGCCCCCAGTTTACACACTGTCTGATCTCACTGGGACCTCGCGTTACACAATGTGTGATCTCACTGGGCCTAACCGGCGTTAGACACTGTCTAATCTCACTGGGCCCCCAGGTTACTCACTGTCTGATCTCACTGGGCACTCGGGTAGACACTGTCTGATCTCACTGGGCCCATTCATTCTCCCCGGATTACACACTGTCTGATCTCACTGGGCCCTGGGGTACACACTGTATGATCTCACTGGGCCCCCGGGATACACACTGTCTGATCTCACTGGGCCCAGCCCCGCGTTACAGACTGTCTGATCTCACTGGGCCCCTGGGTTTCACACTGTATGATCTCACTGGGCACACCCCCGGGTTACACACTGTCTGATCTCACTGGGCCCACCTTCGTGTTACACACTGTCTGATCTCACTGGGCCCACCTCCAGATTACACACTGTCTGCCATCACTGTGCCCTGGGATATACACTGTCTGATCTCACCGGGCCCCCGGGTTATACACTGTTGATCTCACTGGGTCCACCCCCAGGTTACACACAGTCTGATCTCACTTGCCCCATCCCGGGTTACACACTGTCTGATCTCACTGGGCCCCTGGGTTACACAGTGTCTGATGTCACTGGGCCCACCCCCAGGTTACACACTGTCTGATCTCACTGGGGTCCCGGGTTTCACATTTTCTGATCTCTCTGTGCCCCCGGGTTATACACTGTCAGATCTCACTGGGCCCCCGCTTTACACACATTCTGATCACACTGTATCCACCTTCGGGTTACACAATGTGTGATCTCACTGGGCCCCAGTGTTACAAACTGTCTGATCTCACTGTGCACCGGGTTACACACTTCCTGATCTCAGTCTACCCCCGGGTTACACTCTGTGTGATCTCACTGGGCTCCCGGGTTACACACTGTCTGATTTCACTGGGTTCCCGGGTTACACACTGTCAGATCTCAGTGTACACCGGGGTTACACATTGTCTGATCTCACTGGGACCCCGAGTTACACACTCTCCGATCTCACTGTGCACCAGGTTTCCACACTTTCTAATCTCACTGGGCCCACCTTCGGGTTACACACTGTCTGATCTCAGTTGGCCCACCCACGGGTTACACGCTGTCTGATCTCACTGGGCCCACCCCCGGGTTACAAACTGTCTGATCTCACTGGACCCACCCCCGGGTTGCACACTGTCTGATCTCACTGGGCCCACCCCCGGGTTACACACTGTCTGATCTCACTGGAACCTCCCAGGGTTACACACTGTCTGACCTCACTGGGCCCCAGGGTTACACACTGTATGATCTCACTGGGCCCCAGTGTTACACACTGTCTGATCACACTAGGCCCCAGTGTTACACACTGTCTGGTCTCACTGGGCCTAACCGGGGTTAGACACTGTCTAATCTCACTGGGCCCCCAGGTTACACACTGTCTGATATCACTGGGCCCCCAGGTTACACACTGACTGATCTCACTGGGCCCCCAGTTTACACACTGTCTGATCTCACTGGGACCTCGCGTTACACAATGTGTGATCTCACTGGGCCTAACCGGCGTTAGACACTGTCTAATCTCACTGGGCCCCCAGGTTACTCACTGTCTGATCTCACTGGGCGCCCGGGTTATACACTGTCTGATCTCACTGGGCCCCCGGGTTATACACTGTCTGATCTCACTGGACCATCAGGTTACACACTGTCTGATCTCACTGGCCCCCCGGGTTATACACTGTCTGATCTCACTGGGCCCCCGGGTTATACACTGTCTGATCTCACTGGGCCACCGGGATACACATTGTCTGATCTCACTGGGCCACCGGGTTATACACTGTCTGATCTCACTGGGCCACCGGGTTACACACTGTCTGATGTCACTGGGCCCACCCCCAGGTTACACACTGTCTGATCTCACTGGGGTCCCGGGTTTCACATTTTCTGATCTCTCTGTGCCCCCGGGTTATACACTGTCTGATCTCACTGGCCCCCGCTTTACACACTTTCTGATCACACTGTGTCCACCCCCGGGTTAAACAATGTCTGATATCACTGGGCCCCAGTGTTACAAACTGTCTGATCTCACTGTGCACCGGGTTACACACTTCCTGATCTCAGTCTACCCCCGGGTTACACACTGTCTGATCTCACTGAGCCCCTGGGTTACACACTGTCTGATCTCACTGGGACCCCGGGTTACACACTGTCTGATCACACTGGGCCCCCGGGTTATACACTTAGTGATCTCACTGGGCTCCCGGGTTACACACTGTCTGATCTCAATGGGTCCCCGGGTTACACACTGTCAGATCTCAGTGTACCCCGGGGTTACAAATTGTCTGATCTCACTGGGACCCCGAGTTACACACTGTCCGATCTCACTGTGCACCAGGTTTCCACATTTTCTGATCTCACTGGGCGCACCCCCGGGTTGCACACTGTCTGATCTCACTGGACCCACCCCCAGGTTACACACTGTCTGATCTCACCGGGCCCATCCCACCTGGGTTGCACAATGTCTGATCAAACTGGGCCACCTCTTTACACACTGTCTGATCGGCCTGTGCCCTCGGGTTACACACTGTCTGATCTCACTGGGCCCAAGGGTCACACACTGTCTGATCTCACTGGGCCCCGGGTTACACACTGTCTGATCTCACTGGGCCCACCCCCGGGTTACACACTGTCTGATCTCATTGGGCCCAACTCGGGTTACACACTGTCTGATCTCACTGGACTCACCCGCGGGTTACACACTGTCTGATCTCTCTGGGCCCCCGCGTTACACACTGTCTGATCTCAGTGGGCCCACCCACGGGTTACACGCTGCCTGATCTCACTGGGCCCACCCCCGGGTTACACACTGTCTGATCTCACTGGACCCAACCCCGAGTTACACACTGTCTGATCTCACTGGGCCCACCCCCGGGTTACACACTGTCCGATCTCACTGGAACCACCCCCGGGTTACACACTGTCTGATCTCACTGGGCCCCAGTGTTACACACTGTCTGATCACACTGGGCCCCAGTGTTACACACTGTCTGGTCTCACTGGGCCTAACCGGGGTTAGACACTGTCTAATCTCACTGGGCCCCCAGGTTACACACTGTCTGATCTCACTGGGCCCCAAGGTTACACACTGATTGATCTCACTGGGCCCCCAAGTTACACACTGTCTGATCTCACTGGGACCTCGCGTTACACACTGTGTGATCTCACTGGGCCTAACCGGGGTTAGACACTGTGTAATCTCACTGGGCCCCCAGGTTACACACTGTCTGATCTCACTGGGCCCCCAGGTAAAACACTGTCTGATCTCACTGGGCCCCCAGGTTACATACTGTCTGATCTCACTGGGACCTCGGGTTACACATTGTCTGATCTCACTGGGCCACCGGGTTACACACTGTCTGATCTCACTGGGCCACCGGGTTATACACTGACTGATCTCACTGGGCCACCAGGTTATACACTGTCTGATCTCACTGGGCCCCCAGGTAAAACACTGTCTGATCACACTGGGCCCCCAGGTTACACACTGACTGATCTCACTGGGCCTAACCGGGGTTAGACACTGTCTAATCTCACTGGGCCCCCAGGTTACACACTGTCTGATCTCACTGGGCCCCCAGGTTACACACTGACTGATCTCACTGGGCCCCCAGGTTACACACTGTCTGATCTCACTGGGACCTCGGGTTACACATTGTCTGATCGCACAGAGTCCCCGGTTTACACACTGTCGGATCTCACTGGGCCACCGGGTTATACACTGTCTGATCTCACTGGGCCACCAGGTTACACACTGTCTGGTCTCACTGGGCCCCCGGGTTACACACTGTCTGATCTCACTGGGACCTCGGGTTACACATTGTCTGATCTCACTGGGCCCCCAGGTTACACACTGTCTGATCTCACTGGGCCCCCGGGTTATACACTGTCTGATCTCACTGGGCACCCGGGTTATACACTGTCTGATCTCACTCGGCCCCCAGGATACACACTGTCTGATCTCACTGGCCCCCCGGATTATACACTGTCTGATCTCACTGGGCCCCCGGGTTATACACTGTCTGATCTCACTGGGCCACCGGGTTACACACTGTCTGATCTCACTGGGCCACCGGGTTATACACTGTCTGATCTCACTGGGCCACCGGGTTACACACTGTCTGATCTCACTGGGCCACCGGGTTATACACTGTCTCATCTCACTGGGCCCCCAGGTTACACACTGCCTCATCTCACTGGGACGTCGGGTTATACACTGTCTGATCGCACAGGGTCCCCGGTTTACAAACCGTCTGATCTCAGTGTACCCCAAGGTCACACACTGTCCGATCTCACTGGGCCCCCGGGTTACACACTGTCGGATCTCACTGGGCCCCCGGGTTATACACTGTCTGATCTCACTGCGCCACCGGGTTACACACTGTCTGATCTCGCTGGGCACTCGGGTAGACACTGTCTGATCTCACTGGGCCCATTCATTCTCCCCGGGTTACACACTGTCTGATCTCACTGGGCCCTGGGGTACACACTGTATGATCTCACTGGGCCCCCGGGATACACACTGTCTGATCTCACTGGGCCCAGCCCCGCGTTACAGACTGTCTGATCTCACTGGGCCCCTGGGTTTCACACTGTATGATCTCACTGGGCACACCCCCGGGTTACACACTGTCTGATCTCACTGGGCCCACCTTCGTGTTACACACTGTCTGATCTCACTGGGCCCACGTCCAGATTACACACTGTATGCCATCACTGTGCCCTGGGATATACACTGTCTGATCTCACCGGGCCCCCGGGTTATACACTGTTGATCTCACTGGGTCCACCCCCAGGTTACACACAGTCTGATCTCACTGTTCCCACCCCCGGGTTACACACTGTCTGATCGCACTGGGCCCCCGGGTTACACAGTGTCTGATGTCACTGGGCCCACCCCCAGGTTACACACTGTCTGATCTCACTGGGGTCCCGGGTTTCACATTTTCTGATCTCTCTGTGCCCCCGGGTTATACACTGTCTCATCTCACTGGTCCCCCGCTTTACACACATTCTGATCACACTGTATCCACCTTCGGGTTACACAATGTGTGATCTCACTGGGCCCCAGTGTTACAAACTGTCTGATCTCACTGTGCACCGGGTTACACACTTCCTGATCTCAGTCTACCCCCGGGTTACACACTGTGTGATCTCACTGGGCTCCCGGGTTACACACTGTCTGATTTCACTGGGTTCCCGGGTTACACACTGTCAGATCTCAGTGTACCCCGGGGTTACACATTGTCTGATCTCACTGGGACCCCGAGTTACACACTCTCCGATCTCACTGTGCACCAGGTTTCCACACTTTCTGATCTCACTGGGCCCACCCTCGGGTTGCACACTGTCTGATCTCACTGGACCCACCCCCGGGTTACACACTGTCTGATCTCACTGAGCCCATCCCACCTAGGTTTCACACTGTCTGATCAAACTGGGCCACCTCTTTACACACTGTCTGATCGGCGTGTGCCTCCGGGTTACACACTGTCTGATCTCACTGGGCCCCAGGTTTACACACTGTCTGATCTCACTGGGCCCCGCGTTACACACTGTCTGATTTCACTGGGCCCACCCCCGGGTTACACACTGTCTGATCTCATTGGGCCCAACCCGGGTTACACACTGTCTGATCTCACTGGACCCACCCCCGGGTTACACACTGTCTGATCTCTCTGGGCCCCCGGGTTACACACTGTCTGATCTCACTGGGCCCCCGGGTTACACACTGTCTGATCTCACTGGGCCCACCTTCGGGTTACACACTGTCTGATCTCAGTGGGCCCACCCACGGGTTACACGCTGTCTGATCTCACTGGGCCCACCCCCGGGTTACACACTGTCTGATCTCACTGGACCCACCCCCGGGTTACACACTGTCTGATCTCACTGGGCCCACCCCCGGGTTACACACTGTCTGATCTCACTGGAACCACCCCAGGGTTACACACTGTCTGACCTCACTGGGCCCCAGGGTTACACACTGTCTGATCTCACTGGGCCCCAGTGTTACACACTGTCTGATCACACGAGGCCCCAGTGTTACACACTGTCTGGTCTCACTGGGCCTAACCGGGGTTAGACACTGTCTAATTTCACTGGGCCCCCAGGTTACACACTGTCTGATCTCACTGGGCCCCCAGGTTACACACTGTCTGATCTCACTGGGCCCCCAGGTTACACACTGTCTGATCTCACTGGGCCCCCGGGTTATACACTGTCTGATCTCACTGGGCACCCAGTTTATGCACTGTCTGATCTCACTGGGCCACCGGGTTACACACTGTCTGATGTCACTGGGCCCACCTCCAGATTACACACTGTATGCCATCACTGTGCCCTGGGATATACACTGTCTGATCTCACCGGGGCCCCAGGTTATACACTGTTGATCTCACTGGGTCCACCCCCAGGTTACACACTGTCTGATCTCACTGGCCCCACCCCCGGGTTACGCACTGTCTGATCTCACTGGGCCCCCTTGTTACACAGTGTCTGATGTCACTGGGCCCACCCCCAGGTTACACACTGTCTGATCTCACTGGGGTCCCGGGTTTCACATTTTCTGATCTCTCTGTGCCCCCGGGTTATACACTGTCTGATCTCACTGGGCCCCCGCTTTACACACATTCTGATCACACTGTATCCACCTTCGGGTTACACAATGTGTGATCTCACTGGGCCCCAGTGTTACAAACTGTCTGATCTCACTGTGCACCGGGTTACACACTTCCTGATCTCAGTCTACCACCGGGTTACACACTGTGTGATCTCACTGGGCTCCCGGGTTACACACTGTCTGATTTCACTGGGTTCCCGGGTTACACACTGTCAGATCTCAGTGTACCCCGGGGTTACACATTGTCTGATCTCACTGGGACCCCGAGTTACACACTCTCCGATCTCACTGTGCACCAGGTTTCCACACTTTCTGATCTCACTGGGCCCACCCTCGGGTTGCACACTGTCTGATCTCACTGGACCCACCCCCGGGTTACACACTGTCTGATCTCACTGAGCCCATCCCACCTGGGTTTCACACTGTCTGATCAAACTGGGCCACCTCTTTACACACTGTCTGATCGGCGTGTGCCTCCGGGTTACACACTGTCTGATCTCACTGGGCCCCAGGTTTACACACTGTCTGATCTCACTGGGCCCCGGGTTACACACTGTCTGATTTCACTGGGCCCACCCCCGGGTTACACACTGTCTGATCTCATTGGGCCCAACCCGGGTTACACACTGTCTGATCTCACTGGACCCACCCCCGGGTTACACACTGTCTGATCTCTCTGGGCCCCCGGGTTACACACTATCTGATCTCACTGGGCCCCCGGGTTACACACTGTCTGATCTAACTGGGCCCACCTTCGGGTTACACACTGTCTGATCTCAGTGGGCCCACCCACGGGTTACACGCTGTCTGATCTCACTGGGCCCACCCCCGCGTTACACACTGTCTGATCTCACTGGACCCACCCCCGGGTTACACACTGTCTGATCTCACTGGGCCCACCCCCGGTTTACACACTGTCTGATCTCACTGGAACCACCCCAGGGTTACACACTGTCTGACCTCACTGGGCCCCAGGGTTACACACTGTCTGATCTCACTGGGCCCCAGTGTTACACACTGTCTGATCACACGAGGCCCCAGTGTTACACACTGTCTGGTCTCACTGGGCCTAACCGGGGTTAGACACTGTCTAATTTCACTGGGCCCCCAGGTTACACACTGTCTGATCTCACTGGGCCCCCAGGTTACACACTGTCTGTTCTCACTGGGCCCCCAGGTTACACACTGTCTGATCTCACTGGGCCCCCGGGTTATACACTGTCTGATCTCACTGGGCACCCAGTTTATGCACTGTCTGATCTCACTGGGCCACCGGGTTACACACTGTCTGATGTCACTGGGCCCACCTCCAGATTACACACTGTATGCCATCACTGTGCCCTGGGATATACACTGTCTGATCTCACCGGGGCCCCAGGTTATACACTGTTGATCTCACTGGGTCCACCCCCAGGTTACACACTGTCTGATCTCACTGGCCCCACCCCCGGGTTACACACTGTCTGATCTCACTGTGCCCCCTTGTTACACAGTGTCTGATGTCACTGGGCCCACCCCCAGGTTACACACTGTCTGATCTCACTGGGGTCCCGGGTTTCACATTTTCTGATCTCTCTGTGCCCCCGCGTTATACACTGTCTGATCTCACTGGCCCCCGCTTTACACACTTTCTGATCACACTGTGTCCACCCCCGGGTTACACAATGTCTGATATCACTGGGCCCCAGTGTTACACACTGTCTGATCTCACTGAGCACCTGGGTTACACACTGTCTGATCTCACTGGGACCCCGGGTTACACACTGTCTGATCACACTGGGCCCCCGGGTTATACACTGTGTGATCTCACTGGGCTCACGGGTTACACACTGTCTGATCTCACTGGGTCCCCGGGTTACACACTGTCAGATCTCAGTGTACCACGGGGTTACAAATTGTCTGATCTCACTGGGACCCCGAGTTACACACTGTCCGATCTCACTGTGCACCAGGTTTCCACATTTTCTGATCTCACTGGGCGCACCCCCGGGTTGCACACTGTCTGATCTCACTGGACCCACCCCCAGGTTACACACTGTCTGATCTTACTGGGCCCATCCCACCTGGGTTGCACACTGTCTGATCAAACTGGGCTACCTCTTTACACACTGTCTGATCGGCCTGTTCCCCCGGGTTACACACTGTCTGATCTCACTGGGCCCCAGGGTTACACGCTGTCTGATCTCACTGGGCCCCGTGTTACACACTGTCTGATCTCACTGGGCCCACCCCCGGGTTACACACTGTCTGATCTCATTGGGCCCAACCCGGGTTACACACTGTCTGATCTCACTGGACTCACCCCCGGGTTACACGCTGTCTGATCTCTCTGGGCCCCCGCGTTACACACTGTCTGATCAGATTGAAGGCCGATAAATCCCCAGGTCCTGATGGACTGCATCCCAGAGTACTTAAGGAGGTGTCCTTGGAAATAGCGGATGCATTGACAATCATTTTCCAACATTCCATTGACTCTGGATCAGTTCCTATCGAGTGGAGGGTAGCCAATGTAACCCCACTTTTTAAAAAAGGAAGGAGAAAGAAAACAGGGAATTATAGACCGGTCAGCCTGATATCGGTGGTGGGTAAAATGATGGAATCAATTATTAAGGATGTCATAACAGCGCATTTGGAAAGAGGTGACATGATCGGTCCAAGTCAGCATGTATTTGTGAAAGGGAAATCATGCTTGACAAATCTTCTAGAATTTTTTGAGGATGTTTCCAGTAGAGCGGACAAGGGAGAACCAGCTGATGTGGTATATTTGGACTTTCAGAAGGCTTTCGACAAGGTCCCACACAAGAGATTAATGTGCAAAGTTAAAGCACATGGGATTGGGGGTAGTGTGCTGACATGGATTGAGAACTGGTTGGCAGACAGGAAGCAAAGAGTAGGATTAAATGGGTACTTTTCAGAATGGTAGTCAGTGACTAGTGGGGTACCGCAAGGTTCTGTGCTGGGGCCCCAGGTGTTTACACTGTACATTAATGATTTAGACGAGGGGATTAAATGTAGTATCTCCAAATTTGCGGATGACACTAAGTTGGGTGGCAGTGTGAGCTGCGAGGAGGATGCTATGAGGCTGAAGAGCGACTTGGATAGGTTAGGTGAGTGGGCAAATGCATGGCAGATGAAGTATAATGTGGATAAATGTGAGGTTATCCACTTTGGTGGTAAAAACAGAGAGACAGACTATTATCTGAATGGTGACAGATTAGGAAAAGGGGAGGTGCAACGAGACCTGGGTGTCATGGTACATCAGTCATTGAAGGTTGGCATGCAGGTACAGCAGGCGGTTAAGAAAGCAAATGGCATGTTGGCCTTCATAGCGAGTGGACTTGAGTACAGGGGCAGGGAGGTGTTGCTACAGTTGTACAGGGCCTTGGTGAGGCCACACCTGGAGTAGTGTGTACAGCTTTGGTCTCCTAACCTGAGGAAGGACATTCTTGCTATTGAAGGAGTGCAGCGAAGGTTCACCAGACTGATTCCCGGGATGGCGGGAATGACATATCAAGAAAGACTGGATCAACTGGGCTTTTATTCACTGGAGTTCAGAAGAATGAGAGGGGACCTCAGAAACGTTTAAAATTCTGATGGGTTTAGACAGGTTAGATGCAGGAAGAATGTTCCCAATGTTGGGGAAGTCCAGAACCAGGGGACACAGTGTAAGGATAAGGGGTAAACCATTTAGGACCGAGATGCGGAGGAACTTCTTCACCCAGAGAGTGGTGAACCTGTGGAATTCACTGCCACAGAAAGTTGTTGAGGCCAATTCACTAAATATATTCAAAATATAGTTAGATGAAGTCCTTACTACTAGGGGGATCATGGGGTATGGCGATAAAGCAGGAATGGGATACTGAGGTTGTATGTTCAGCCATGAACTCATTGAATGGTGGTGCAGGCTCGAAGGGCCGAATGGCCTACTCCTGCACCTATTTTCTATGTTTCTATGTTTCTATGACCACCCACGGGTTACACGCTGTCTGATCTCACTGGGCCCACACCCGGGTTACACACTGTCTGATCTCACTGGACCCAACCCCGAGTTACACACTGTCTGATCTCACTGGGCCCACCCCCGGGTTACACACTGTCTGATCTCACTGGAACCACCCCCGGGTTACACACTGTCTGATCTCACTGGGCCCCAGGGTTACACACTGTCTGTTCTCACTGGACCACAGTGTTACACACTGTCTGATCACACTGGGCCCCAGTGTTACACACTGTCTGGTCTCACTGGGCCTAACCGGGGTTAGACACTGTCTAATCTCACTGGGCCCCCAGGTTACACACTGTCTGATCTCACTGGGCCCCAAGGTTACACACTGATTGATCTCACTGGGCCCCCAAGTTACACACTGTCTGATCTCACTGGGACCTCGCGTTACACACTGTGTGATCTCACTGGGCCTAACCGGGGTTCGACACTGTGTAATCTCACTGGGCTCCCAGGTTACACACTGTCTGATCTCACTGGGCCCCCAGGTAAAACACTGTCTGATCTCACTGGGCCCCCAGGTTACATACTGTCTGATCTCACTGGGACCTCGGGTTACACATTGTCTGATCTCACTGGGCCACCGGGTTACACACTGTCTGATCTCACTGGGCCACCGGATTATACACTGACTGATCTCACTGGGCCACCGGGTTATACACTGTCTGATCTCACTGGGCCCCCAGGTTACACACTGACTGATCTCACTGGGCCCCCGGGTTATACACTGTCTGATCTCACTGGGCACCCGGGTTATACAGTGTCTGATCTCACTGGGCCACCGGGTTATACACTGTCTCATCTCACTGGCCACCGGGTTACACACTGTCTGATCTCACTGGGCCACCGGGTTATACACTGTCTGAGCTCACTGGACCCACCCCCGGGTTACACACTGTCTGATCTCACTGTGCACCGGGTTACACACTTCCTGATCTCAGTCTACCCCCGGGTTACACACTGTGTGATCTCACTGGGCTCCCGGGTTACACACTGTCTGATTTCACTGGGTTCCCGGGTTACACACTGTCAGATCTCAGTGTACCCCGGGGTTACACATTGTCTGATCTCACTGGGACCCCGAGTTACACACTCTCCGATCTCACTGTGCACCAGGTTTCCACACTTTCTGATCTCACTGGGCCCACCCTCGGGTTGCACACTGTCTGATCTCACTGGACCCACCCCCGGGTTACACACTGTCTGATCTCACTGAGCCCATCCCACCTGGGTTTCACACTGTCTGATCAAACTGGGCCACCTCTTTACACACTGTCTGATCGGCGTGTGCCTCCGGGTTACACACTGTCTGATCTCACTGGGCCCCAGGTTTACACACTGTCTGATCTCACTGGGCCCCGCGTTACACACTGTCTGATTTCACTGGGCCCACCCCCGGGTTACACACTGTCTGATCTCATTGGGCCCAACCCGGGTTACACACTGTCTGATCTCACTGGACCCACCCCCGGGTTACACACTGTCTGATCTCTCTGGGCCCCCGGGTTACACACTGTCTGATCTCACTGGGCCCCCGGGTTACACACTGTCTGATCTCACTGGGCCCACCTTCGGGTTACACACTGTCTGATCTCAGTGGGCCCACCCACGGGTTACACGCTGTCTGATCTCACTGGGCCCACCCCCGGGTTACACACTGTCTGATCTCACTGGACCCACCCCCGGGTTACACACTGTCTGATCTCACTGGGCCCACCCCCGGGTTACACACTGTCTGATCTCACTGGAACCACCCCAGGGTTACACACTGTCTGACCTCACTGGGCCCCAGGGTTACACACTGTCTGATCTCACTGGGCCCCAGTGTTACACACTGTCTGATCACACGAGGCCCCAGTGTTACACACTGTCTGGTCTCACTGGGCCTAACCGGGGTTAGACACTGTCTAATTTCACTGGGCCCCCAGGTTACACACTGTCTGATCTCACTGGGCCCCCAGGTTACACACTGTCTGATCTCACTGGGCCCCCAGGTTACACACTGTCTGATCTCACTGGGCCCCCGGGTTATACACTGTCTGATCTCACTGGGCACCCAGTTTATGCACTGTCTGATCTCACTGGGCCACCGGGTTACACACTGTCTGATGTCACTGGGCCCACCTCCAGATTACACACTGTATGCCATCACTGTGCCCTGGGATATACACTGTCTGATCTCACCGGGGCCCCAGGTTATACACTGTTGATCTCACTGGGTCCACCCCCAGGTTACACACTGTCTGATCTCACTGGCCCCACCCCCGGGTTACGCACTGTCTGATCTCACTGGGCCCCCTTGTTACACAGTGTCTGATGTCACTGGGCCCACCCCCAGGTTACACACTGTCTGATCTCACTGGGGTCCCGGGTTTCACATTTTCTGATCTCTCTGTGCCCCCGGGTTATACACTGTCTGATCTCACTGGGCCCCCGCTTTACACACATTCTGATCACACTGTATCCACCTTCGGGTTACACAATGTGTGATCTCACTGGGCCCCAGTGTTACAAACTGTCTGATCTCACTGTGCACCGGGTTACACACTTCCTGATCTCAGTCTACCACCGGGTTACACACTGTGTGATCTCACTGGGCTCCCGGGTTACACACTGTCTGATTTCACTGGGTTCCCGGGTTACACACTGTCAGATCTCAGTGTACCCCGGGGTTACACATTGTCTGATCTCACTGGGACCCCGAGTTACACACTCTCCGATCTCACTGTGCACCAGGTTTCCACACTTTCTGATCTCACTGGGCCCACCCTCGGGTTGCACACTGTCTGATCTCACTGGACCCACCCCCGGGTTACACACTGTCTGATCTCACTGAGCCCATCCCACCTGGGTTTCACACTGTCTGATCAAACTGGGCCACCTCTTTACACACTGTCTGATCGGCGTGTGCCTCCGGGTTACACACTGTCTGATCTCACTGGGCCCCAGGTTTACACACTGTCTGATCTCACTGGGCCCCGGGTTACACACTGTCTGATTTCACTGGGCCCACCCCCGGGTTACACACTGTCTGATCTCATTGGGCCCAACCCGGGTTACACACTGTCTGATCTCACTGGACCCACCCCCGGGTTACACACTGTCTGATCTCTCTGGGCCCCCGGGTTACACACTATCTGATCTCACTGGGCCCCCGGGTTACACACTGTCTGATCTAACTGGGCCCACCTTCGGGTTACACACTGTCTGATCTCAGTGGGCCCACCCACGGGTTACACGCTGTCTGATCTCACTGGGCCCACCCCCGCGTTACACACTGACTGATCTCACTGGACCCACCCCCGGGTTACACACTGTCTGATCTCACTGGGCCCACCCCCGGTTTACACACTGTCTGATCTCACTGGAACCACCCCAGGGTTACACACTGTCTGACCTCACTGGGCCCCAGGGTTACACACTGTCTGATCTCACTGGGCCCCAGTGTTACACACTGTCTGATCACACGAGGCCCCAGTGTTACACACTGTCTGGTCTCACTGGGCCTAACCGGGGTTAGACACTGTCTAATTTCACTGGGCCCCCAGGTTACACACTGTCTGATCTCACTGGGCCCCCAGGTTACACACTGTCTGTTCTCACTGGGCCCCCAGGTTACACACTGTCTGATCTCACTGGGCCCCCGGGTTATACACTGTCTGATCTCACTGGGCACCCAGTTTATGCACTGTCTGATCTCACTGGGCCACCGGGTTACACACTGTCTGATGTCACTGGGCCCACCTCCAGATTACACACTGTATGCCATCACTGTGCCCTGGGATATACACTGTCTGATCTCACCGGGGCCCCAGGTTATACACTGTTGATCTCACTGGGTCCACCCCCAGGTTACACACTGTCTGATCTCACTGGCCCCACCCCCGGGTTACACACTGTCTGATCTCACTGTGCCCCCTTGTTACACAGTGTCTGATGTCACTGGGCCCACCCCCAGGTTACACACTGTCTGATCTCACTGGGGTCCCGGGTTTCACATTTTCTGATCTCTCTGTGCCCCCGCGTTATACACTGTCTGATCTCACTGGCCCCCGCTTTACACACTTTCTGATCACACTGTGTCCACCCCCGGGTTACACAATGTCTGATATCACTGGGCCCCAGTGTTACACACTGTCTGATCTCACTGAGCACCTGGGTTACACACTGTCTGATCTCACTGGGACCCCGGGTTACACACTGTCTGATCACACTGGGCCCCCGGGTTATACACTGTGTGATCTCACTGGGCTCACGGGTTACACACTGTCTGATCTCACTGGGTCCCCGGGTTACACACTGTCAGATCTCAGTGTACCACGGGGTTACAAATTGTCTGATCTCACTGGGACCCCGAGTTACACACTGTCCGATCTCACTGTGCACCAGGTTTCCACATTTTCTGATCTCACTGGGCGCACCCCCGGGTTGCACACTGTCTGATCTCACTGGACCCACCCCCAGGTTACACACTGTCTGATCTTACTGGGCCCATCCCACCTGGGTTGCACACTGTCTGATCAAACTGGGCTACCTCTTTACACACTGTCTGATCGGCCTGTTCCCCCGGGTTACACACTGTCTGATCTCACTGGGCCCCAGGGTTACACGCTGTCTGATCTCACTGGGCCCCGTGTTACACACTGTCTGATCTCACTGGGCCCACCCCCGGGTTACACACTGTCTGATCTCATTGGGCCCAACCCGGGTTACACACTGTCTGATCTCACTGGACTCACCCCCGGGTTACACGCTGTCTGATCTCTCTGGGCCCCCGCGTTACACACTGTCTGATCAGATTGAAGGCCGATAAATCCCCAGGTCCTGATGGACTGCATCCCAGAGTACTTAAGGAGGTGTCCTTGGAAATAGCGGATGCATTGACAATCATTTTCCAACATTCCATTGACTCTGGATCAGTTCCTATCGAGTGGAGGGTAGCCAATGTAACCCCACTTTTTAAAAAAGGAAGGAGAAAGAAAACAGGGAATTATAGACCGGTCAGCCTGATATCGGTGGTGGGTAAAATGATGGAATCAATTATTAAGGATGTCATAACAGCGCATTTGGAAAGAGGTGACATGATCGGTCCAAGTCAGCATGTATTTGTGAAAGGGAAATCATGCTTGACAAATCTTCTAGAATTTTTTGAGGATGTTTCCAGTAGAGCGGACAAGGGAGAACCAGCTGATGTGGTATATTTGGACTTTCAGAAGGCTTTCGACAAGGTCCCACACAAGAGATTAATGTGCAAAGTTAAAGCACATGGGATTGGGGGTAGTGTGCTGACATGGATTGAGAACTGGTTGGCAGACAGGAAGCAAAGAGTAGGATTAAATGGGTACTTTTCAGAATGGTAGTCAGTGACTAGTGGGGTACCGCAAGGTTCTGTGCTGGGGCCCCAGGTGTTTACACTGTACATTAATGATTTAGACGAGGGGATTAAATGTAGTATCTCCAAATTTGCGGATGACACTAAGTTGGGTGGCAGTGTGAGCTGCGAGGAGGATGCTATGAGGCTGAAGAGCGACTTGGATAGGTTAGGTGAGTGGGCAAATGCATGGCAGATGAAGTATAATGTGGATAAATGTGAGGTTATCCACTTTGGTGGTAAAAACAGAGAGACAGACTATTATCTGAATGGTGACAGATTAGGAAAAGGGGAGGTGCAACGAGACCTGGGTGTCATGGTACATCAGTCATTGAAGGTTGGCATGCAGGTACAGCAGGCGGTTAAGAAAGCAAATGGCATGTTGGCCTTCATAGCGAGTGGACTTGAGTACAGGGGCAGGGAGGTGTTGCTACAGTTGTACAGGGCCTTGGTGAGGCCACACCTGGAGTAGTGTGTACAGCTTTGGTCTCCTAACCTGAGGAAGGACATTCTTGCTATTGAAGGAGTGCAGCGAAGGTTCACCAGACTGATTCCCGGGATGGCGGGAATGACATATCAAGAAAGACTGGATCAACTGGGCTTTTATTCACTGGAGTTCAGAAGAATGAGAGGGGACCTCAGAAACGTTTAAAATTCTGATGGGTTTAGACAGGTTAGATGCAGGAAGAATGTTCCCAATGTTGGGGAAGTCCAGAACCAGGGGACACAGTGTAAGGATAAGGGGTAAACCATTTAGGACCGAGATGCGGAGGAACTTCTTCACCCAGAGAGTGGTGAACCTGTGGAATTCACTGCCACAGAAAGTTGTTGAGGCCAATTCACTAAATATATTCAAAATATAGTTAGATGAAGTCCTTACTACTAGGGGGATCATGGGGTATGGCGATAAAGCAGGAATGGGATACTGAGGTTGTATGTTCAGCCATGAACTCATTGAATGGTGGTGCAGGCTCGAAGGGCCGAATGGCCTACTCCTGCACCTATTTTCTATGTTTCTATGTTTCTATGACCACCCACGGGTTACACGCTGTCTGATCTCACTGGGCCCACACCCGGGTTACACACTGTCTGATCTCACTGGACCCAACCCCGAGTTACACACTGTCTGATGTCACTGGGCCCACCCCCGGGTTACACACTGTCTGATCTCACTGGAACCACCCCCGGGTTACACACTGTCTGATCTCACTGGGCCCCAGGGTTACACACTGTCTGTTCTCACTGGACCACAGTGTTACACACTGTCTGATCACACTGGGCCCCAGTGTTACACACTGTCTGGTCTCACTGGGCCTAACCGGGGTTAGACACTGTCTAATCTCACTGGGCCCCCAGGTTACACACTGTCTGATCTCACTGGGCCCCAAGGTTACACACTGATTGATCTCACTGGGCCCCCAAGTTACACACTGTCTGATCTCACTGGGACCTCGCGTTACACACTGTGTGATCTCACTGGGCCTAACCGGGGTTCGACACTGTGTAATCTCACTGGGCTCCCAGGTTACACACTGTCTGATCTCACTGGGCCCCCAGGTAAAACACTGTCTGATCTCACTGGGCCCCCAGGTTACATACTGTCTGATCTCACTGGGACCTCGGGTTACACATTGTCTGATCTCACTGGGCCACCGGGTTACACACTGTCTGATCTCACTGGGCCACCGGATTATACACTGACTGATCTCACTGGGCCACCGGGTTATACACTGTCTGATCTCACTGGGCCCCCAGGTTACACACTGACTGATCTCACTGGGCCCCCGGGTTATACACTGTCTGATCTCACTGGGCACCCGGGTTATACAGTGTCTGATCTCACTGGGCCACCGGGTTATACACTGTCTCATCTCACTGGCCACCGGGTTACACACTGTCTGATCTCACTGGGCCACCGGGTTATACACTGTCTGAGCTCACTGGACCCACCCCCGGGTTACACACTGTCTGATCTCACTGGGCCCCTGGGTTTCACAGTGTCTGATGTCACTGGGCACACCCCCGGGTTACACACTGTCTGATCTCACTGGGCGCTGAGATACACACTGTCTGATCTCACTGGGCCCCTGGAACACACACTGGCTGATCTCACTGGCCCCTGGGTTTCACACTGTCTGATCTCACTGGTCCCACCCCCGGGTTACCCACTGTCTGATCTCACTGGGCCCACGTTCGTGTTACACACTGTCTGATCTCACTGGGCCCACCCCCAGATTACACACTGTATGCCATCACTGTGCCCTGGGATATACACTGTCTGATCTCACCGGGCCCCCGTGTTATACACTGTTGATCTCACTGGGTCCACCCACAGGTTAAACACTGTCTGATCTCACTGGGCCCACCCCTGGGTTACACACTGTCTGATCTCACTGGGCCCACGGGTTACACACTGTCTGATCTCACTGGGCCCACCCCCGGGTTATACACTGTTTGATCTCACTGGCTCCACTCCCGGGTTACACACTGTCTGATCTCACTGGGCACACCCACGGGTTACACACTGTCTGATCTCACTGGGCCCCCGGGATACACACAGTCTGATCTCACTGGGCCCCTGGGTTACACACTGTCTGATCTCACTTGGCCCCCGGGTTACACACTGTCTGATCTCACTGGGCCCCCGGGTTACACACTGTCTGATCTCACTGAGCCCCCTGGTTACACAGTGTCTGATCTCACTGGGCCCCCGGGTTACACACTGTCTGATCTCACTGGGCCCAGCCCCGGGTGACACACTGTCTGATCTCACTGGGCCCCCAGGTTACACACTGTCTGATCTCACTGAGCCCCCGGATTACACACTGTCTGATCTCACTGGGACCCCGGGTTACACACTTTCTTATCTCACTGGGACCCCGGGTTACACACTGTCTGATCTCACTGGGCCCCCGGATTACACACTGTCTGATGTCACTGGGCCCCCAGGTTACACACTCTCTGATCTCACTGGGCCCACCCCCGGGTTACACACTGTCTGATCTCACTGGGCCCAGCACCGGGTTACACAATGGCTGAGCTCACTGGGCCCCCGGGTTAGACACTGTCTGATCTCACTGGGCCCCCGGGTTATACACTGTCTGATCTCACTGGGCCCCCGGGTTATACACTGTCTGATCTGACTGGGCCCCCAGCTTACACACTGTCTGATCTCACTGGCCCCCCGGGTTATACACTGTCTGATCTCACTGGGCCCCCGGTTTATACTCTGTCTGATCTAACTGGGCCACCGGGTTACACACTGTCTGATCTCACTGGGCCACCGGGTTATACACTGTTTGATGTCACTGGGCCCCCAGGTTACACACTGTCTGATCTCACTGGGACCTCGGGTTATACACTGTCTGATCGCACAGGGTACCCGGTTTACACACCGTCTTATCTCAGTGTACCACCGGGTTACACACTGTCTGATCTCACTGGGCCCCCGGGTTACACACTGTCGGATCTCACTGGGCCCCCGGGTTATACATTGTCTGATCTCACTGGGCCCCCGGGTTACACACTGTCTGATCTCAATGGGCCCACCCCCGGGTTACACACTTTCTGATCTCACTGGGCCCACGGGTTACACACTGTCTGATCTCACTGGGCCCCCGGGTTACACACTGTCTGATCTCAATGGACCCACCCCCGGTTACACACTGTCTGATCTCACTGGGCCCACGGGTTACACACTGTCTGATCTCACTGGGCCCACGGGATACACACTGGCTGATCTCACTGGGCCCCCAGGTTACACACTGTCATGATTTCACTGGACCCCGGCGTTGCTCACTGTCTGATCGGCCTGTGCCCCGGGCTGCACACTCTCTTATCTTACTGGGCCCCCGGGTTACACACTGTCTGATCTCGTTGGGCCCTCCGGTAGACACTGTCTGAACTCACTGGGCCCATTCCTTCTCCCCGGGTTACACACTTTCTTATCTCACTGGGACCCCGGGTTACACACTGTCGGATCTCACTGGGCCCCCGGGTTATACATTGTCTGATCTCACTGGGCCCCCGGGTTACACACTGTCTGATCTCAATGGGCCCACCCCCGGGTCACACACTTTCTGATCTCACTTTGCCCACGGGTTACACACTATCTGATCTCACTGGGCCCCCGGGTTACACACTGTCTGATCTCAATGGGCCCACACCCGGTTACACACTGTCTGATCTCACTGGGCCCACGGGTTACACACTGTCTGATCTCACTGGGCCCACGGGATACACACTGGCTGATCTCACTGGGCCCCCAGGTTACACACTGTCATGATTTCACTGGACCCCGGCGTTGCTCACTGTCTGATCGGCCTGTGCCCCGGGCTACACACTCTCTTATCTTACTGGGCCCCCGGGTTACACACTGTCTGATCTCGTTGGGCCCTCCGGTAGACACTGTCTGAACTCACTGGGCCCATTCCTTCTCCCCGGGTTACACACTGTCTGATCTCACTGGGCCCTGGGTTACACACTGTCTGATCTCACTGGGCCCCCGGGATACACACTGTCTGATCTCACTGGGCCCAGCCCCGCGTTACACACTGTCTGATCTCACTGGGCACATCCCCAAATTACACACTGTATGATCTCACTGGGCGCTGAGATTCACACTGTCTGATCTCACTGGGCCCCTGGAACACACACTGTCTGATCACACTGGGCCCCTGGGTTTCACAGTGTCTGATCTCACTGGGCACACCCCCGGGTTACACACTGTCTGATCGCACTGGGCGCTGAGATACACACTGTCTGATCTCACTGGGCCCCTGGAACACACACTGTCTGATCTCACTTGCCCCTGGGTTTCACAATGTCTGATCTCACTGGGCCCACCTCCGGGTTACACACTGTCTGATCTCACTGGGCCCACGTTCGTGTTACACACTGTCTGATCTCACTGGGCCCATCCCCAGATTACACACTGTATGCCATCACTGTGCCCTGGGATATACACTGTCTGATCTCACCGGGCCCCCGTGTTATACTCTGTTGATCTCACTGGGTCCACTCCCAGGTTACACACTGTCTGATCTCACTGGGCCCACCCCTGGGTTACACACTGTCTGATCTCACTGGGCCCACGGGTTACACACTGTCTGATCTCACTGGGCCCACCCCCGGGTTACACACTGTCTGATCTCACTGGGTCCACCCCCGGGTTACACACTGTCTGAACTCACTGGGCCCACCCCCGGGTTACACACTGTCTGATCTCACTGGGCCGCTGTGTTACACACTGTCTGATCTCACTGGGCTCCTGGTTTACACACTGTCTGATCTCACTGGGCCCCCGGGTTACACACTGTCTGATCTTACTGGGCCCCTGGGTTACACACTGTCTGATCTCACTGGGCCCTGGGGTACACACTGCCTGTTCTCACTGGGCCCCCGGGATACACACTGTCTGATCTCACTGGGCCCAGCCCCGCATTACACACTGTCTGATCTCACTGGGCCCATCCCCAGATTACACACTGTATGATCTCACTGGGCGCTGAGATTCACACTGTCTGATCTCACTGGGCCCCTGGAACACACACTGTCTGATCTCGCTGGGCTCCTGGGTTTCACACTGTCTGATCTCACTGGGCCAACCCCAGGGTTACACACTGTCTGATCTCACTGGGCCCCCGGGATATACACTGT
Source organism: Pristiophorus japonicus (assembly GCF_044704955.1). Lineage (NCBI taxonomy): Eukaryota > Metazoa > Chordata > Chondrichthyes > Pristiophoridae > Pristiophorus > Pristiophorus japonicus. The sequence goes on along the minus strand of NW_027253937.1, from coordinate 208,930 downwards.
CTGATCACACTGGGCCCCTGGGTTTCACAGTGTCTGATCTCACTGGGCACACACCCGGGTTACACACTGTCTGATCTCACTGGGCGCTGAGATACACACGGTCTGATCTCACTGGGCCCCTGGAACACACACTGTCTGATCTAACTGGCCCCTGGGTTTCACACTGTCTGATCTCACTGGGCCCACCCCCGGGTTACACACTGTTTGATCTCATTGGCCCACGTTCGTGTTAAACACTGTCTGATCTCACTGGGCCCACCCCCAGATTACACACTATATGCCATCACTGTGCCCTGGGATATACACTGTCTGATCTCACCGGGCCCCCGTGTTATACACTGTTGATCTCACTGGGTCCACTCCCAGGTTACACACTGTCTGATCTCACTGGGCCCACCACTGGGTTACACACTGTCTGATCTCACTGGGCCCACGGTTTAAACACTGTCTGATCTCACTGGGCCCACCCCCGAGTTACACACTGTCTGATCTCACTGGGTCCACCCCCGGGTTACACTCTGTCTGATCTCACTGGGCCCACCCCCGGGTTACACACTGTCTGATCTCAACGGGGCGCTGTGTTACACCCTGTCTGATCTCACTGGGCCCCGGGGTTACACACTGTCTGATCTCACTGGGCCCCCGGGTTAAACACTGTCTGATCTCACTGGGCTCCTGGTTTACACACTGTCTGATGTCACTGGGCCCCCGGGTTACACACTGTCTGATCTCACTGAGCCCCCGGGTTACACAGTGTCTGATCTCACTGGGCCCCCGGGTTACGGCCTGTCTCATCTCACTGGTCCCAGCCCCGGGATACACACTGTCTGATCTCACTGGGCCCTCAGGTTACACACTGTCTGATCTCACTGAGCCCCCGGGTTACACACTGTCTGATCTCACTGGGCCCCCGGGTTACACACTTTCTGATCTCACTGGGACCCCGGGTTACACACTGTCTGATCTCACTGAGCCCCCGGGTTACACACTGTCTGATCTCACTGGGCCCCCAGGTTACACACTGTCTGATCTCACTGGGCCCACCCCCGGGTTACACACTGTCTGATCTCACTGGGCCCAGCACCGGGTTACAGAATGTCTGAGATCACTGGGCTCCCGGTTTACACACTGTCTGTTCTCACTGAGCCCTCGGGTTACACACAGTCTGATCTCACTGGGCCCCCGGGTTACACACTGTCTGATCTCACTGGGCCCCAGGGTTATTCACTGTCTGATCTCACTGGGCCCCCGGGTTATACACTGTCTGATCTCAATGGGCCCACCCCCGGGTTACACACTTTCTGATCTCACTGGGCCCACGGGTTACACACTGTCTGATCTCACTGAGACCACGGGTTACACACTGTCTGATCTCACTGGGCCCCCGGGTTACACACTGACTGATCTCACTGGGCTCCTGGTTTACACACTGTCTGATCTCACTGGGCCCCCAGGTTACACACTGTCATGATTTCACTGGACCCCGGGGTTACACACTGTCTGATCGGCCTGTGCCCCCGGGTTACACACTCTCTTATCTTACTGGGCCCCCGGATTACACACTGTCTGATCTCACTGGGCCTACCCCCGGGTTACACACTGTCTGATCTCACTGGGACCCCGGGTTACACATTGCCTGATCTCACTGGGCCCCCGGGTTACACACTGTCTGATCTCACTGGGCACATCCCACCTGGGTTGCACACGTCTGATCTCACTGGGCCTCCGGTTTACACGCTGTCTGATCTCACTGGGGTCTCGGGTTTCACATTTTCTGATCTCTCTGGGCCCCCGGATTACACACTGTCTAATCTCATTGTGCCCCAGGTTTCAACACTCTCTGATCTCACTGGCCCCCAGTGTTACAAACTGGCCGATCTCACTGTGCACCGGGTTACAGACTGTTTGATCGGCCTGTGCCCCTGGGTAACACACTGTCTGGTCTCATTCGGCACCCGGTTACACACTGTCTGATCTAACTGGGCCCAGCCCCGCGTTACACACTGTCTGATCTCACTGGGCCGATCCCCAGATTACAGACTGTATGATCTCACTGGGCGCTGAGATTCACACTGTCTGATCTCACTGGGCCCCTGGAACACACACTGTCTGATCTCACTGGGCCCCTGGGTTTCACACTGTCTGATCTCACTGGGACCCTGGGTTTCACAGTGTCTGATCTCACTGGGCACACCCCCGGGTTACACACTGTCTGATCTCACTGGGCGCTGAGATACACACTGTCTGATCTCACTGGGCCCCTGGAACACACACTGTCTGATCTCACTGGCCCCTGGGTTTCACACTGTCTGATCTCACTGGGCCCACCCCCGGGTTACACACTCTCTGATCTCACTGGGCCCACGTTCGTGTTACACACTGTCTGAACTCACTGGGCCCACCCCCAGATTACACACTGTATGCCATCACTGTGCCCTGGGATATACACTGTCTGATCTCACCGGGCCCCCGTATTATACACTGTTGGTCCCACTGGGTCCACCCCCAGGTTACACACTGTCTGATCTCAATGGGCCCACCCCTGGGTTACACACTGCCTGATCTCACTGGGCCCACGGGTTACACACTGTCTGATCTCACTGGGCCCACCCCCGGGTTACACACTGTATGATCTCACTGGGTCCACCCCCGGGTTACACATTGTCTGATCTCACTGGGCCCACCCCCGGGTTACACAATGTCTGATCTCACTCGGCCGCTGTGTTACACACTGTCTGATCTCACTGGGCCCCGTGGTTACACACTGTCTGACCTCACTGGGCCCCCGGGTTACACACTGTCTGATCACACTGTGCCCCTGGGTTACACACTGGCTGATCTAACTGGGCCCCCGGGTTATACACTGTCTGATCTTACTGGGCCCCCGGGTTACACACTGTCTGATCTCACTGGGCCCCCGTGTTACACACTGTCTGATCTCACTGAGCCCCCGGGTTACACAGTGTCTGATCTCACTGGGCCCCCGGGTTACACACTGTCTGATCTCACTGGGCCCAGCCCCGGGAGACACAATGTCTGAGCTCACTGGGCCCCCGGGTTACACACGGTCTGTTCTCACTGAGCCCTCGGGTTACACACAGTCTGATCTCACTGGGCCCCCGGGTTACACACTGTCTGATCTCACTGGGCCCCACGGTTACTCACTGTCTGATCTCACTGGGCCCCCGGGTTACACACTGTCTGATCTCAATGGGCCCACCCCCGGGTTACACACTTTCTGATCTCACTGGGCCCACGGGTTACACACTGTCTGATCTCACTGGGCCCCCGGGTTACACACTGTCTGATCTCAATGGGCCCAACCCCGGTTACACACTGTCTGATCTCACTGGGCCCACGGGTTACACACTCTCTGATCTCACTGGGCCCACGGGATGCACACTGTCTGATCTCACTGGGCCCCCAGGTTACACACTGTCATGATTTCAATCGACCCCGGGGTTGCACACTGTCTGATCGGCCTGTGCCCCGGGCTACACACTCTCTTATCTTACTGGGCCCCCGGGTTACACACTGTCTGATCTCACTGGGCCCACCCCCGTGTTACACACTGTCTGAGCTCACTGGGCCCCCGGGTTACACACTGCCTGATCTCACTGGGCCCCCGGGTTACACACTGTCTGATCTCACTGGGCCCATCCCACCTGGGTTGCACACTGTCTGATCTCACTGGGCCTCCGGTTTACACGCTGTCTGATCTCACTGGGGTCTCGGGTTTCACATTTTCTGATCTCTCTGCGCCCCCGGGTTACACACTGTCTAATCTCACTGGGCCCCAGGTTTCAACACTCTCTGATCTCACTGGCCCCCTGTGTTACAAACTGGCCGATCTCACTGTGCATCGGGTTACAGACTGTTTGATCGGCCTGTGCCCCTGGGTAACACACTGTCTGGTCTCATTCGGTCCCCGGTTACACACTGTCTGATCTCACTGGGCCCACCCCCGGGTTACACACTGTCTGATCTCACTGGGCCTACCACCGGGTTACACAGTGTCTGATCTCACTGGGCCCACCCCCGGGTTACACACTGTCTGATCTCACTGGGCCCAGCCCCGGGTTACACACTGTCTGATCTCACTGGGCCCAGCCCTGGGTTACACACTGTCTGAGCTCACTGGGCCACCGGGTTGCACACAGCCTGATCTCACTGGGCCCCCGGGTTACACACTGTCTGATCTCACTGGGCCCCCGGGTTACACACTGTCTGAGCTCACTGGGCCCCAGGGATGCACATTGTCTGATCTCACTGGGCCCCCAGGTTACTCACTGTCTGAGCTTACTGGGCCCCAGGGATGCACAGTGTCTGATCTCACTCGGCCCCCGGGTTACACACTGTCTGATCTCAGTGGGCCCCAGGATTACACAATGTCTGATCTCACTGCGCCCAACCGGGGTTACACATTGTCTAATCTCACTGTGCACCCGGGTTACACACTGTCTGATCTCACTATGCCCACGGGTTACACACTGTCTGATCTCACTGGACCCCATGGTTTCAAACTGTCTGATCTCAATGGACCCACGGGTTACACACTGTTTGATCTCACTGGGCCCACGGGTTACACACTGTCTGATCTCACTGGACCCCCGGGTTACACACTGTCTGATCTCACTGGACCCCGGGGTTTCAAACTGGCTGATCTCACTGGGCCCCTGAGTTACACACTGTCTGATCTCACTGGGCCCCCGGGTTACAAACTGTCTGATCTCACTGGGCCCCCGGGTTACAGACTGTCCGATCTCATTGGCCTCGGGTTACACACTGTCTGATCGCACTGGGTCCACGGGTTACACACTGTCTGATCTCACTGGGCCCCCAGGTTACACACTGTCATGATTTCACTGGATCCCGGGGTTACACACTGTCTGATCGGCCTGTGCCCCCGGGTTACACACTCTCTTATCTCACTGGGCCCCCGGGTTACACAATGTCTGATCTCACAGGGCCCACCCCCGGGTTACACACTGTCTGATCTCACTGGGCCCCCGGGTTACACACTCTCTGATCTCACTGGGCCCATCCCATCTGGGTTGCACACTGTCTGATCTCACTGGGCCTCCGGTTTACACACTGTCTGATCTCACTGGGGTCCCGGGTTTCACATTTTCTGATCTCTCTGGGCCCCCGGTTTACACACTGTCTAATCTCACTGGGCCCCAGGTTTCAACACTCTCTGATCTAACTGGCCGCCAGTGTTACAAACTGGCCGATCTCACTGTGCACCGGGTTACAGACTGTTTGATCTGCCTGTGCCCCTGGGTAACACACTGTCTGTTCTCATTCGGCCCCCGGTTACACACTGTCTGATCTCACTGGGCCCACCCCCGGGTTACACACTGTCTAATCTCACTGGGCCCACCCCCGGGTTACACAGTGTCTGATCTCACTGGGCACACCCCCGGGTTACACACTGTCTGATCTCACTGGGCCCCCGGGTTACACACTCTCTGATCTCACTGGGACCACCCCCGGGTTACAAACTGTCTGATCTCACTGGGCCCACCCGCGGATTATACACTGTCTGATCTCACTGGACCCACTCCCGGGTTACACACTGTCTGATCTCACTGGGCCCAGCCCGGGTTACACACTGTCTGATCTCACTGGGCACCGGGTTACACACTGTCTGATCTCACTGGGCCCACCCCCGGGTTACACACTGTCTGATCTCGCTGGGCCCCCAGGTTACACACTGTCTGATCTCACTGGGCCCCCAGGTTACACACTGTCTGATCTCACTGAGCCCCCTGGTTACACACTGACTGATCTCACTGGCCCCAGCCCTGGGTTACACACTGCCTGAGCTCACTGGGCCACCGGGTTGCACACAGCCTGATCTCACTGGGCCCCCGGGTTACACACTGTCTGATCTCACTGGGCCCCCGGGTTACACACTGTCTGAGCTCACTGGGCCCCAGGGATGCACAGTGTCTGATCTCACTGGGCCCCCGTGTTACACGCTGTCTGAGCTCACTGGGCCCCAGGGATGCACAGTGTCTGATCTCACTGGGCCCTCGGGTTACACAACTGTCTGATCTCACTGGGCCCCAGGATTACAAAATGTCTGATCTCACTGCGCCCAACCGGGGTTACACATTGTCTAATCTCACTGGGCCCCCGGGTTACACACTGTCTGATCTCACTGGACCCCATGGTTTCAACCTGTCTGATCTCACTGGACCCACGGGTTACACACTGTCTGATCTCACTGGGCCCACGGGTTACACACTGTCTGATCTCACTGGGCCCCCGGGTTACACACTGTCTGATCTCACTGGGCCCACCCCCGGGTTACACACTGTCTGATCTCACTGCGCCCAACCGGGGTTACACATTGTCTAATCTCACTGGGCCCCCGGGTTACACACTGTCTGATCTCACTGGACCCCATGGTTTCAACCTGTCTGATCTCACTGGACCCACGGGTTACACACTGTCTGATCTCACTGGGCCCACGGGTTACACACTGTCTGATCTCACTGGGCCCCCGGGTTACACACTGTCTGATCTCACTGGGACCACCCCCGGGTTACACACTGTCTGAACTCACTGGGCCCATCCCGGGTTACACACTGTCTGATCTCACTGGGCACCGGGTTACACACTGTCTGATCTCACTGGGCCCACCCCCGGGTTACACACTGTCCGATCTCACTGGGCCCCCGGGTTACACACTGTCTGATCTCACTGGGCCGCCAGGTGACACACTGTCTGTTCTCACTGAGCCCCCGGGTTACACACGGACTGATCTCACTGGCCCCAGCCCTGGGTTACACACTGCCTGAGCTCACTGGGCCACCGGGTTGCACACAGCCTGATCTCACTGGGCCCCAGGGTTACACACTGTCTGATCTCACTGGGCCCCCGGGTTACACACTGTCTGAGCTCACTGGCCCCCAGTGATGCACAGTGTCTGATCTCACTGGGCCCCCGTGTTACACACTGTCTGAGCTCACTGGGCCCCAGGGATGCACAGTGTCTGATCTCACTGGGCCCCCGTGTTACACACTGTCTGAGCTCACTGGGCCCCAGGGATGCACAGTGTCTGATCTCACTGGGCCCCCGGGTTACACACTGTCTGATCTCACTGGGCCCCAGGATTACACAATGTCTGATCTCACTGCGCCCAACCGGGGTTACACATTGTCTAATCTCACTGGGCCCCCGGGTTACACACTGTCTGAACTCACTGGACCCCATGGTTTCAAACTGTCTGATCTCACTGGACCCACTGTTTACACACTGTCTGATCTCACTGGGCCCACGGGTTACACACTGTCTGATCTCACTGGACGCCCGGGTTACACACTGTCTGATCTCACTGGGCCCCCGTGTTACACACTGTCTGATCTCACTGGGCCCCCGGGTTACACACTGTCTGATCTCACTGGGCCCACTCCCGGTTTACACACTGTCTGATATCACTGGGCCCCCGGTTTACACACTGTCTGATCTCACTGGGCCCCCGGGTTACACACTGTCTGATCTCACTGGGCCCCCAGTTTACACACTGTCTGATCTCACTGGGCCCCTGGGTTACACACGGTCTGATCTCACTGGGCCCCCAGGTTACACACTGTCTGATCTCACTGGGCCCCCGGGTTACACACTGTCTGATCTCACTGGGCCCACCTCCGGGTTACACACTGTCTGATCACACTGTGCCCCTGGGTTACACACTGGCTGATCTAACTGGGCCCCCGGGTTATACACTGTCTGATCTTACTGGGCCCCCGGGTTACACACTGTCTGATCTCACTGGGCCCCCGTGTTACACACTGTCTGATCTTACTGTGCCCCCGGGTTACACAGTGTCTGATCTCACTGGGCCCCCGGGTTACACACTGTCTGATCTCACTGGGCCCAGCCCCGGGAGACACACTGTCTGATCTCACTGGGCCCCCGGGTTACACACTGTCTGATCTCACTGGGCCCACCTCCGGGTTACACGCTGTCTGATCACACTGTGCCCCTGGGTTACACACTGGCTGATCTAACTGGGCCCCCGGGTTATACACTGTCTGATCTTACTGGGCCCCCGGGTTACACACTGTCTGATCTCACTGGGCCCCCGTGTTACACACTGTCTGATCTTACTGAGCCCCCGGGTTACACAGTGTCTGATCTCACTGGGCCCCCGGGTTACACACTGTCTGATCTCACTGGGCCCAGCCCCGGGAGACACACTGTCTGATCTCACTGGGCCTACCCCCGGGTTACACACTGTCTGATCTCACTGGGCCGCCAGGTTACACACTGTCTGATCTCACTGAGCCCCCGGGTTACACACTGTCTGATCTCACTGAGCTCCCGGGTTACACACTTTCTGATCTCACTGGGACCCCGGGTTAGACACTGTCTGATCTCACTGAGCCCCCGGGTTACACACTGTCCGATCTCACTGGGCCCCCAGATTACACACTGTCTGATCTCACTGGGCCCCCGGGTAACACACTGTCTGATCTCACTGGGCCCCCAGGTTACACACTGTCTGATCTCACTGGACCCACACCCGGGTTACACACTGTCTGATCTCACTGGGCCTAGCCCCGGGTTACACAATGTCTGAGCTCACTGGGCCCCCGGGTTACACACGGTCTGTTCTCACTGAGCCCTCGGGTTACACACTGTCTGATCTCACTGGGCCCCACGGTTACTCACTGTCTGATCTCACTGGGCCCCCGGGTTACACACTGTCTGATCTCAATGGGCCCACCCCCGGGTTACACACTTTCTGATCTCACTGGGCCCACGGGTTACACACTGTCTGATCTCACTGGGCCCCCGGGTTACTAACTGTCTGATCTCAATGGGCCTACCCCCTGTTACATACTGTCTGATCTCACTGGGCCCACGGGTTACACACTGTCTGATCTCACTGGGCCCACGGGATGCACACTGTCTGATCTCACTGGGCCCCCAGGTTACACACTGTCATGATTTCACTGGACCCCGGGGTTGCACACTGTCTGATCGGCCTGTGCCCCAGGCTACACACTCTCTTATCTTACTGGGCCCCCGGGCTACACACTGTCTGATCTCACTGGGCCCACCCCCGTGTTACACACTGTCTGAGCTCACTGGGCCCCCGGGTTACACACTGCCTGATCTCACTGGGACCCCGGGTTACACACTGTCTGATCTCACTGGGCCCATCCCACCTGGGTTGCACACTGTCTGATCTCACTGGGCCTCCGGTTTACACGCTGTCTGATCTCACTGGGGTCCCGGGTTTCACATTTTCTGATCTCTCTGCGCCCCCGGGTTACACACTGTCTAATCTCACTGGGCCCCAGGTTTCAACACTCTCTGATCTCACTGGCCCCCAGTGTTACAAACTGGCCGATCTCACTGTGCATCGGGTTACAGACTGTTTGATCGGCCTGTTCCCCTGGGTAACACACTGTCTGGTCTCATTCGGTCCCCGGTTACACACTGTCTGATCTCACTGGGCCCACCCACGGGTTACACACTGTCTGATCTCACTGGGCCTACCACCGGGTTACACAGTGTCTGATCTCACTGGGCCCACCCCCGGGTTACACACTGTCTGATCTCACTGGGCCCGCCCCCTGGTTACACACTGTCTGATCTCACTGAGCTTACCCCCGGGTTACACACTGTCTGATATCACTGAGACCCCGGGTTACACACTGTCTGATATCACTGGGCCCACACCCGGGTTACACACTGTCTGATCTCACTGGGCCCGCCCCCTGGTTACACACTGTCTGATCTCACTGAGCCCACCCCCGGGTTACACAGTGTCTGATCTCACTGGGCCCCAGTGTTACACACTGTCTGATCTCACTGGGCCCCAGTGTTACACACTTCTGAGCTCACTGGGCCTCAGCGATGCACAGTGTCTGATCTCACTGGGCCCCCGGGTTACACACTGTCTGATCTCACTGGACCCCGTGATTTCAAACTGTCTGATCTCACTGGACCCCCGGGTTACACACTGTCTGATCTCTCTGGGCCCCCGGGTTACACACTGTCTGATCTCACTGGGCTCCCGGGTTACACACTGTCTGATCTCACTGGGCCCACCCCCGGGTTACACACTGTCTGATCTCACTGGGCCCACCCCCGCGTTACACACTGTCTGATCTCACTGGGCACCCGGATTACACACTGTCTGATCTCACTGGGCCCCCGGGTTACACACCGCCTGATCTCACTGGGCTCCGGGTTACACACTTTCTGATCTCACTGGGCCCCGGTTTACACACTGTCTGATCTCACTATGCCCAGGGTTGCACACTTTCTGATCAAACTGGGTCCCCGCTTTACACACTGTCTGATCGGCCTGTGCCCCCGGGTTGCACACTCTCTTATCTCACTGGGCCACCGGGTTACACACTGTCTGATGTCACTGGGGTCCCGAGTTTCACATTTTCTGATCTCTCTGGGTCCCCGGGTTTAAAACTGTCTAATCTCACTGGGCCCCAGGTTTCAACACTGTCTGATCTCACTGTGCACCGGGTTACAGACTGTTTGATCTTCCTGTGCCCCCGGGTAACACACTGTCTGTCTCATTCAGCCCCCGGTTACACACTGTCTGATCTCACTAGGCCCACCCCCGGGTTACACACTGTCTGATCTCACTGGGCCCACACCCGGGTTACACACTGTCTGATCTCACTGGGCCCATCCCCGGGTTACACACTGTCTGATCTCACTGGGCCCACCCCCGGGTTACACACTGTCTGATCTCACTGGACCCACCCTCGGGTTACACACTGTCTGATCTCACTGCGCCCACCCCAGGGTTACAAACTGTCTGATCTCACTGGGCCCACCCCCGGGTTACACATTGTCTCATCTCACTGGGCCCACCCCCGGGTTACACACTGTCTGAACTCACTGGGCCCACCCCCGAGTTACATGCTGTCTGATCTCACTGGGTCCCATCCCCGGGTTACACACTGTCTGATCTCACTGGGCCCCCGTGTTACACACTGTCTGATCTCACTGGGCCCCCGGGTTACACACTGTCTGATCTCACTGGGCCCAGCCCCGGGTTACACACTGTCTGATCTCACTGGGTCCACAGGTTACACACTGTCTGATCTCACTGAGCCCCCGGGTTACACACTGTCTGATCTCACAGGGCCCATCTCATCTGTAATATGTTCTGTCTGATTTCAATGGGCCCGGGGTTACACACTGTCTGATCTCACTGGGTCCCTGTGTTAAATACTGTCTGATCTCACTGGGCCCCCGGGTTACACATTGTCTGATGTAAATGGGACCTCGGGTTACACACTGTCTGATCTCACTGGGCCCCGGGTTGCACACTGTCTGATCTCACTGGGCCCCCGGGTTACACACTGTCTGATCTCACTGTGCCCATGGGTTACACATTGTCTGATCTCACTGGGCCCGAGGGTTACATACTGGCTGATCTCACTGGGCCCCCGGGTTAAACACTGTCTGACGCCCTGTGCCTATGTTGCACACTGTCTGATCTCACTGGTCCCCTGAGTTTTACACGGTCTGATCCAACTGGACCCCCGGCTTACACACTGTCTGATCTTACTGGCCCCCTGAGTTGCAAACTGTCTGATCTTACTGTGCCCCCGAGTTGCAATTGTCTGATCTCACTGGGCCCCCGGGTTACACACTGTCTGATCTCACTGGGCCCCCGGGTTACACACTGTCTGATCTCACTGGGCCCCCGGGTTACACACTGTCTGATCTCACTGTGCCCCCGAGTTACAATTGTCTGATCTCACTGGGCCCCCGGGTTACACACAGTCTGATCTCACTGGGCCCCTGAGTTGCAAACTGTCTGATCTTACTGTGCCCCCGAGTTACAATTGTCTGATCTCACTGGGCCCCCGGGTTACACACTGTCTGATCTCACTGGGCCCCCGGGTTACACACTGTCTGATCTCACTGAGCCCCCGGGTTACACACTGTCTGATCTCACTGGGCCCCCGGGTTACACATTGTCTGATCTCACTGTGCCCCCGGGTTACACACTGTTTGATCTCACTGGGTCCCCGGGTTACACACTGTCTGATCTCACTGTGCCCCCGAGTTACAATTGTCTGATGTCACTGTGCCCCCGGGTTAAACACTGTCTGATCTAATTGGGCCCCCTTGTTACACACTGTCTGATCTCACTGGGCCCCCGGGTTACACACTGTCTGATCTCACTGAGCCCCCGGGTTACACACTGTCTGATCTCACTGGGCCCCCGGGTTACACATTGTCTGATCTCACTGTGCCCCCGGGTTACACACTGTTTGATCTCACTGGGTCCCCGGGTTACACACTGTCTGATCTCACTGTGCCCCCGAGTTACAATTGTCTGATGTCACTGTGCCCCCAGGTTAAACACTGTCTGATCTAATTGGGCCCCCTTGTTACACACTGTCTGATCTCACTGGGCCCCCGGGTTACACACTGTCTGATCTCACTGGGCCCACTGGTTACACACTGTCTGATCTCACTGTGCCCCCGGGTTACACACTGTCTGATCTCACTTGGCCCCCGGGTTACACACTGTCTGATTTCACTGGGCCCCCAGGTTACACACTATCTAATCTCACCCCGACACCGGGTTACACACTGTCAGTTCTCACTGTGCCCCCGGGTTACACACTTTCTGATATCATTGGGCCCCCGGGTTACACACTGTCTGATCTCACTGGGCCCCTGCGTTACACCATTTCTGATCATACTGGGCCCACGGGTTACACACCGTCTACCTCACTGGGACCCCGGGTCCTGTGTAGTGAGACAGGAATAATAAACGAGCTCCACGTAAAAGATCCTCTCGGAATGAGTGATCACAGTCTGGTTGAATTTTTGATACAGATTGAGGGTGAGGAAGTCCTGTCTCAAACGAGCATACTATGCTTAAGCAAAGGGGACGACAGTGGGATGAGTGCAGTGTTGGCTAATGTAGACTGGGAACACAGACTAAACGGTGGCACAATTGAGGATCAGTGGAGGACATTTAAGGAGCACTTTCATCGTGCTCAACAAAAATATAATCCAGTGAAAAAGAAGGGTGGTAAGAGAAGGGATAACCTGCCGTGGATAACCAAGGAAATAAAGGAGAGTATCAAATTAAAAACCAATGCTTATAAGGTGGCCAAGGTTCGTGCGAAACTAGAAGATTGGGAAACATTTTAACCGGCAGCAAAGAATGACGAAGAAAGCAATAAAGAAAGGAAAGATAGATCACGAAAGTAAACTTGCTAAAAGCATAAGAACAGTTAGTAAAAGCTTTTACCGATATATAAAACAGAAAAGATTAACTAAATTAAATGTTGTTCCCTTTGAAGATGAGAAGGGGGATTTACTAATGGGAAATGTGGAAATGGCTGAGACTTTAAACAATTATTTTGCTTCGGTCTTCACAGTGGAAGACAGAAAAACCATGCCAAAAATTGCTGGTCACGGGAATGTGGGAAGGGAGGACCTTGAGACAATCATTATTACTAGGGGGTAGTGCTGGACAGGCTAATGGATCTCTAGGTACACAAGTCCCCTGGTCCTGATGAGATGCATCCCAGGTTATTAAACGATATGGCGGAAGTTATCGCAGATACATCCGTTATAATCTATCAAAATTCTCTGGACTCTGAGGAGGTACCATCGGATTGGAAAGCAGCTAATGTAACGCCTCTGTTTAAAAAAGGGGGCAGGCAAAAGGCAGGTAACTATATGCCGGTTAGTTTAACATCTGTAGTGGGGAAAATGCTTGATGCTATCATTAAGGAAGAAATAGCGGGATATCTAGATAGGAATAGTACAATCAAGCAGACGCAACATGGATACATGACGGGGAAATCATGTTTGACTAAATTCCTGGAATTCTTTATGGATATAACAAGCATGGTGGATAGAGGTGTACCGATGGATGTGGTGTATTTAGATTTCCAAAAGGCATTCGATAAGGTGCCACACTAAAGGTTACTGCAGAAGATAAAGTTACGCAGAGTCAGAGGAAATGTATTAGAATTGATGGAGAATTGGCTGTCCAACAGAAAGCAGAGAGTCGGGATGAATGGATCCTTTTCGGGTTGGAAATCGATGGTTAGTGGTGTGCCACAGGGATCGGTGCTGGGACCACAACTGTTTACAATATACATAGATGACCTGGGAGAGGGGACAGAGTGCACTGTAACAAAATTTGTAGATGACACAACGATTATTGGGAAAGCGGATTGTGCAGTGGATACAGAGAGGCTGCAAAGAGATTGAGATAGGTTAAGCGAATGGGCTACGGTTTGGCAGATGGAATCCAAAACCGGAACATGTGACGTCATCCACCTTGGTAAAAAAAACAGTCAAAGGGAATATTATTTGAATGGGGAGAAATTACAACATGCTGCGGTGCAGAGGGACCTGGGGGTCCTTGTGCATGAAACTCTTTTAGGGAGTTAACGGAAAAATATTAAACCGTGCCCCCCGATCTGGGGGAAACACCAACATTTACAATGCTTTTTTTTGGCACAGAATTGAATTTTTCTCCAAGTGCTCCCTATAAAAGGGGAGGGGAACACTAAAAGCACCGGCAATTAAAACAAATTAAACTTTAAAACGTAAAATCAAATTAAAATTTGGTTGCCGGGCGTGATGATGCACTCCAGTCCCTCCGGTGCCCACCTCTTGCGGAAGGCCGCGAGCGTACCGGTGGACACCGCGTGCTCTATCTCCAAGGACACCCTGGACCGGATGTAAGAGTGGAAGAGAGGCAGGCAGTCAGGTTGAACGACCCCCTCGACGACCCGCTGCCTGGACCGGCTGATGGAACCCTTGGCCGTGCCCTGGAGCAGTCCTACGAGGAGGCCCTCGGACCTACCCGCTCCCCTCCGCACAGGGTGCCCAAAGATCAGGAGAGTGGGACTGAAGTGCAGCCAGAATTTCAGGAGCAGCCCCTTCAAATAATGGAACAGGGGCTGCAACCTCGTGCACTCAATAAAAACATGGAACACGGACTCCTCCAGACCGCAGAAATTGCAGGTGGCCTGGGAGTCAGTGAACCGGCTTAAAAATTTATTGCATGGCAATGCTCCGTGCACCACCCTCCAGGCCAAGTCCCCGACAAATAGTGGGAGGACCCCTGCGTTGAGTGCCCTCCATCGGGGACCGCCGCCTCCTCCGGACGGCAAGATGGTACGCCATGGCGTGTCCGGACGGCCGGCGAGGATGGCAAAGTTGAGGGTGTGCAGGAGCAGCCCGTACAGGAAACCCCTCCACGCGGAACTGAAAGGCACGGAGGGGATTTCCCCGAGGCGGCTCAAGTTGTGAGGCGCCGGCCCCCGAGGGAGGTTCCGGGGTTTGGCGCCGATGAGGAATTACGTCCGGACGGGGGTCAGTTCGGACGGGATCTCCCCACGTGCTTGAGCCTCCTCGATGCACCTAACGGAGTCAGGGCCCAGAGCTCTTTTTAGCGACTCGATGGCATCGGCCGCGTGGCGGACATTGGCAGAATTTAGGTGCCGCGCCAGCGAGTCTGGCGCCATCCAGCCCGCTCCTCCGCCATCGAGCAGGTCCCTGACCCTGGTCACCTCACCATACAGCCCTCTCGTCCGACCGCCACAAAAAACCTCGGTCGTGGAGGTACGGATTCCCGAGCAGCGGCTCCTGCAGGACGGCCGCCACTCCAGCCGGCGGAGAGCTGCGCTTGATGGAGACTTTGTTCCAGACCCTGATGAGTTCCTTGTAAAAGACAGGCAGCTCCCGGAGGGCGGTCCTGACGCCCCCCACACTCACAAACAGGAGCTGCGTGTCGTAGTTGAGGCCGTGCTGCTGGCGGAAGAAATACGTCGCCAGAGCACGCCACCTAGGAGGGGGCTCGACGTAAAGGTATCTCTGCAGGGTCTGAAGACGGAAAGTCGCGAGCTGGGCGCTGACGCACACCAACGACTGACCGCCCTCCTCAAGCGGGAGCCTCAAGACCGCCGCAGAGACGCAGTGCTTCCTGTTGTTCCACAAGAAATCCACCAGCTTCTTCTGTATCTTGGCGACAAACGCAGGGGGAGTGGTCAAAGTGACCAGCCGGTACCACAACATTGCGGCCACCAGCTGGTTTATGACTAGCGCTCGACCCCTGTAGGCCAGCACTCGGAGCAGTCCTGTCCAGCGCCCTAGGCGAGCGGCGACCTTGGCATCCAGCTCCTGCCAATTCGCCGGCCAGGCTTCCTCATCGGGGCTAAGGTAGACTCCCAGATATAGGAGATGGGTCGTGCTCCAGGCAAAAGGCCTGAGCTCCTCCGGCAGGGAGTCCACCCGCCACTGACCCACCAGGAGTCCAGAACATTTCTCCCAGTTCATCCTGGCGGAGGACGCGGCCGAGTAAATCTCCTGGCACTCACGCATCCTCCGCAGGTCAGCGGGATCCTCTACCGCGAGGAGCACGTCATCGGCGTAAGCCGAGAGGACGACCTCCACGCCCGGCCCTTGCAGAGCCAGTCCCGTTAATCTCGTTCGCAAGAGGCGCAGGAAAGGCTCCAGGCAAACGGCGTATAACTGGCCGAACATGGGGCATCCCTGGTGCACCCCTCTCCTAAAGCGAAGGGGCGCCATCAAGGACCCGTTAACCTTAATCAGACACTCCGCGGCGGCGTACAATAGTCGGATCCGGGCAACGAAATGCGTCCCGAACCCGAAAGCGCGCAGAGTTCCGATCAGATTGTCGTGATCCACCCTGTCGAACGCCTTCTCTTGGTCGAAAGATAGGAAGGCGACCGACAGACCAGCCTCCTGGGAATTATGGATGAGGTCCCGGACCAGGTGGATGTTATCGTGGATTGTCCGGCCCGGGACCGTGTAGGACTGGTCGGGGTGGATCATGTGGTCCAGCACGGCGCCAAGGCGAGCAGACATCGCCCTGGCGAAGATTTTGTAGTCCGTGCTGAGGAGGGAGACCGGGCGCCAGTTCTTAAGGAGGCGGAGATCGCCCTTCTTAGGCAGCAGGACGATGACTGCCCTGCGCCAAGAGAGGGGCATCTCCCCGGTCGCCAGACTTTCCCCCAGGACCCGCGCGTAGTCGACCCCCAGGACATCCAAGAATGCCCTTTGGAACACCACGGTCAGCCCGTCCAGCCCCGGTGATTTTCCCCTCGAGAGACGGTCGAGGGCACCGGTCAGCTCCGCCAGGCTTAGCGGAGCTTCCAGATTTTCGGCGCCCCCCGGGCTGACCTTCGGCAGGTCCTCCCACAAGACTCTATGCGCTTCCTCGTTGTACGGCTCCGGAGAGAACAGAGCCCCGTAATATTCACGGGCCCTGTTGTTGACGCCCTCCGGATCCGAGACGAGAGAGCCGTCGTCGGCCAGCAGCATCAAGAGCTGCTTCCGGACACTCTGCCTTTTTTCCAGCGAGTAGAAGAAGGGGGAGCCGCGGTCCAGATCCCGCAGGAACTGGATCCGCGACCTCACGAACGTGCCTCGGGTCCCGACGAGCTGCAGGTCCTTCAGCGCGGCCTTCTTCGCTTCGTACACCGTCCGCAGGGCCGGGTCCTGGACGACTTGACCGAGACGGGACTCCAGGTCGAGCAACTCTTTTTCTAGGCGCCCGACACTGCCCTCCCGCCTCTTGGTCGACCCCCTCGCGTACTCTTGACAGGAGACGCGGACGAGAGCCTTTCCCACGTCCCACCATAGCCTCAAGGAGGGGAAGCCCCCCTGCTTCCTTCTCCAGTCGGCCCAGAAACGACGGAACCAGTCCTGGAACCGCACGTCCTCCAGCAGCTGGTTGTTAAAATGCCAGTACGCGGACCCCGTCCTCGCGCGGAGTGAAGCGAGCTCCGCCCACACCAGGTGGTGGTCCGAACACGGCACCGGCCGCATGGAGGCCGCCGGTATGCAGGAAACGTACGCCCGAGACACGTAAAGGCGGTCGACTCTAGACCATCCAACTCCAGGCCTCACCCAAGTAAAGGCGCTGGAGTCGGGGTGGAGATTTCGCCAGACGTCTACCAAGTAGAAGGACCCAACTAGGTCCCTCAACTTCTCCATCGCCGTCATGATCTGTGGGGCACCGGAGCGGTCCCTCGCCTCGAGTGTGCAGTTAAAATCCCCCCTGAGGACAATGCAGTCGCCGTCGTCGACGGAGCCAAGAAGAGCGGATACGTCTTCGAAGAAGCGCGTTTGCTGCGGGCCGGGCTGAGGGGCGTACACGTTCACGAGATGGAGCGGCACGTCCCCCAACGAACCGTTACGTGCAGCAAGCGGCCTGGCACGGGCTCCTCGACCCCCAAGATCTCCGGCTGAAAATGCGGGGCCAGCAAGATGGCCACCCCACTAGAAGTAGTTGTGAGGTGGCTCATGCGGACCTCTCCTTGCCATTCCAGGAGCCACGTGGCTTCGTCTCCCGGAACGGTGTGGGTTTCTTGCAGGAAGTACACCGCATATTTCTCCTCCCGCAGGAGCGAAAAATTGTTAAATCTACGGCGTGCCCCTCTGCCACCATTGACGTTGAGGCTGGCTATGGTTATCTTCATGACAAAAGCATAGTGCAACCTCTAACAAACCTATTGTGGGGGAGGGAGTGGGGTCATTTGTTGACTTCCACTCCTTCAGCAGCCCAGCGAGGAATCCTTTGAGCAGGCACAGCTCAAGGCCTTGCGCCTTTAATAAGTGCCCGCCCGTGGCCATGGTTTTAGCGGCGGCACGGACGGACGCGACGAGCAGCCCCGGCTCAGACCATCTTTCCAGGGCCAGATGGGCTCGGTTGCGGCGACCCTGGCTCTGGACCAAAAAGTCACGGAGTTCCTTTGCAGGAATGAGGGGGGACTCAGCGGCGGGCACGAGGAGATCCACCGCCTCACTGGCGATGGACTCAAGATCTTCTCCCTCGTCCCCCACCGAGTCCCCGTCCCGTTCCGTGAGGTCTCCGCCAGCAGCCGGCCTGTCGACCGCACGAGGTATGGCAATCGGCCCGGCCGCTCCATCCAGCCCTGGCTCTGCCCCTATCCCACCCCCAGGATAGTCGGCAGAGGAGTCCCCACTGGGCTATTTTAAAAGCGGTACTGGGTCAGCAAGGGGTTCCTCCTCCACCCCAGGAGCTGGGGAATGCAGAGAGACCTGATCAAAGTCATGTTCCAGGTCCTGCAAGTACCCCAGCTCCAAAGTAGCGTGCGACTGTTGTTGTTCTTCCCCCGCCCCGCCGCCACCCCCCGGCTCAGTGTGTACAGATTCATTAAAATTGTTAATACTGTGTATTTCTGCCGAGTCGAGCAAGTCCCGGGGGAAGTTAGATATTGGCTGGGCGGCCTCAGGTTCGGCCTTTTCGGCCACGCTCGCCTCAGTCCGCGGGACGCTCGACCCGGCGGCATCGTATTCCTCCGCTGGCCCCACGCCCCCCACGACAGGCAGAGCCTCCACGCCATCCCCGGGAAGCAGAGGCTAGGCAGCCTCGACTGCCCCTCCCTCCCCGGGGACAGATTCCTCCCGTCTGCGGCCCAGTTTGGGGGCGCTGGTGGGGACGCGGGACACGCGGCGGGCACCGACTCCTCCGCGGAGGGATGTTGTTCCCCCTCTGCCTCATTGGAGCGGTGCCTCCTTTTGTTCCTGGTGGTGCGCGGAGGCAGGGAGACCTCCATGTCTGCCGAGGCCTCCGCTCCGACCCCCTTTTTCTTATTTTGCCCGCGCCCGAGCCCCTCTGCGGTATTGGTCAAGGGCTCGGGCACGGGCTCAGGGCACCCCACGCTCGCCGGTGGCTGGGTTGGGCTGAGCGCGGTGGTCAAACTTTCGGGCGCACTGAGGGGACCAGCCTCGAGATGTTTCGCCTTCCTCCGCCCCTTCTTTCCGATCGAACGCTCTCCCTCCCCCCCGTCAGAGGCCGTGCAAACAAAGGCCCCCGACGATGCCCGCGCACCTACGGCTCCAGGCACGCGGACGCTACTAGGGGGAGGGGTGGCGGTGGCGCCAGTCTTGGCCGCCTTCGGTGGTTTGGCGGCCTTGGAGGCAGGGCAGTTCTTGCGAACGTGCCCCACGTCCCAACAGGCATGGCACTGCACGCTGTCCGACGTCGAGAAGGCGCGGTGGGCAGTCCCCTCGTGCACCACATTAAAATTGCCCTCTCTTGTCTCCTCCCGCACCAGCCGGACAAAGAGCTGGCGGCGGAAGGAGAACACATGGCGCAGGCTGTTCTCCCTGAGGCCGAGCGGTATGGTGTTGATCCCTGACCTTATCTCCCCCAGTTGGTGTAGGTGAGGGAGGAGGAGCTGAGCGGGAACAAAGGGTGGGACGTTAGAAATTATGACCCTCTGCGCGGCGGCCTGGAGAGGGTCCACCGGCAGGAACATCCCGCCCACCGTGAGCCCATTTTCAAGGGCCAGGGACACCGCCCGCTCCGACCCCAGGAAGAATAGAGCCTTCCCAGACATCTTGGAGGCTGCGACAATTGCCGAGGGGCCGACTACCCCAGCCATCACCCGCACGCACTCCTCGATGCTCATTGTGGGGTGAGTGTAGCTCTTCACCCCGTTTTTCTTAGTAATTATTCTGAATGGTGGCAGGGCACAGGAGGGGCAGAAGGCGCCGTGGATGCAGACACCGCCTGCGCATAAGTGTTAGCTGGCCCCGCTACCGGCGTGGATGGAGTCGACATCACGGGGTCCCTTTACGGGCTACACCCACCCCAAAGTCACAGGCCTTAATGATCTTAAATTGGCCTCGTTTGAATTTATGAGCAGAGGAGCTCTCAATGAGGCACACCTCTCCCCTAGTTGACAATTGGGGAGGGGCCTTGCTCCCTTTGCTCAGTTGTCTCAATTGTTTTTCCAATTAAGGAGGAAAGGAGCTCTCAGAGAGATTGGGGAGAGACAGAGAGAGTGACAGAAAGGGAGAATTGGGAGGTTGGGAAAGAGGGAAGCTGTGAGGGCAGGTCTCCCCTCACAGCGATGGGTAGGTGTTTTTCTGGGTCGCACTCCCTAGATGATGGAAAAAAAAGCAAGGCACAGTCTTATGGGATGGTCTTCGGGTGGGAGGAGAAGATGTCTTCACCTGGGACAGCTGGAGCCACCCAGGCACACACTCCCAACGATGTTTAATAGGGTGATAATTAAATCTTCAGCCAGGTAGCTCCAGCTATCCCAGGCTAGGCAGTGGGGGAGGGGTGATTCAGTGGTGTGTGCGGCCTAGCTGTGAGCAAGACCCCCACACACACTTCCACACACACACACCCCGCGATGTTCCGGGCCTCGAAGCAAATCTTCTTTTCTCCCCCCACCAATAAAACAATGTCTTTCGGGGAATGCACCAACACCCACCTGTAGAATGTTGTAGAATCTCCCTCCTTCTAGACAGGTTGTTGCTCTTTTCCCACTCTCTCCAACTCTTTGTAGAAGTAAATAAAGTTGTTGAATTTTTCAGCTCTCCTCCTCTTCCTCTGGATGTTGAGTTGTAGTAAGCCAGCCCCCTCCTCCTCTCCCTGGGCTGGTCTCAGGATTCACTCAAGGCCTTCCAGACAGGAGCTTCAGCAGGGAGTTCCTTCACTCACAGCAGCACAGCTCCAACTGAATAGGCTACGCCTCCAAAGCTCCACCATAGGAACTGATCCAGAATTTATGGAATGTTGGAAAATTCCTGTCAATGCATCCGCTATTTCCAAGCCACCTCCTTAAGTACTCTGGGATGCAGTCCATCAGGCCCTGGGGATTTATCGGCCTTCAATCCCATCAACTTCTCCAACACAATTTCCCAACTAATAAGGATTTCCCTCAATTCCTCCTACTTACTAGACCCTCTGACCCCTTTACTATCCGGAAGGTTTTTTGTGTCCTCCTTAGTGAATACCGAACCAAAGTACATGTTCAATTGGTCTGCCATTTCTTTGTTTCCTTATATGACTTCCCCTGATTCTGACTGCAGGGGACCTACGTTTGTTTTTACTCAACTTTTTCTCTTTACATATCTATAGAAACTTTTGCAGTCCATCTTAATGTTCCCTGCAAGCTTCTTCTCGTACTCTATTTTCCCTGCCCTAATCAAACCCTTTGTCCTCCTCTGCTGAGTTCTAAATTACTCCCAGTCCCCAGGTTCGCTGCTATATCTGATCAATTTGTATACCACTTCCTTGGTTTTAATGCTATCCCTGATTTCCCTTGATAGCCACGGTTGAGCCACCTTCCTTTTTTTATTTTTATGCCAGACATGGAATTTACAATTGTTGTAGTTCATCCATGCGGTCTCTAAATGTCTGCCATTGCCCATTCACAGTCAACCCCTTAAGTATCATTCGCCAATCTATCCTAGCCAAAATCACGCCTCATACCTTCAAAGTTACCCTTCTTTAAGTTCTGGACCATGGTCTCTGAATTATCTGTTTCATTCTCCATCCTAATGTAGAATTCCACCATATTATGGTCACTCTTCCCCAAGGGACCTCGCACAACGAGATTGCTAATTAACCCTCTCTCATTACACAACACCAAGTCTAAGATGGCCACCCCCTAGTTGGTTCCTCGACATATTGGTCTAGAAAATCATCCCTTATGCACTCCAGGAAGTCCTCCTCCACCTTATTGCTTCTAGTTTGGTTAGCCCAATCTATGTGCATATTAAAGTCATCCATGATAACTGCTGCAGCTTTATTGCATGTACCCCTAATTTCCTGTTTAATGCCCTCCCAAACATCACTACTACTGTTTGGAGGTCTGTACGCAATTGCCACTAATGTTTTTTGCAATTTAGTGTTCTGCAGCTCTACCCATATACATAAAACTTCATCCAAGCTAATGTCCTTCCTAACTATTGCATTAATCTCCTCTTGAACGAGCAATGCTACCCCACCTCCTTTTCCTTTTATTCTATCCTTCCTGAATGTTGAATATCCTTGGATGTTGAGTTACCAGCCCTGTAACACAGTGATTGTTTCCTTAGAAATAGAGGACTGGGGAAATTACTGGAACACAGTGTGTGTTTAATTAGAAATAGCGGACTGGGGAATTTACTGGAACACAGTGTGTGTTTAATTAGAAATAGCGGACTGGGGAATTTACTGGAACACAGTGTGTGTTTAATTAGAAATAGAGGACTGGGGTATTTAGGGGAACACAGTGAGTGTTTCATTAGAAATAGCGGATTGGGGAATTTAGGGGGACAGTAACTCTTTAATTAGAAATAGAGGACTGGGGAATTTAGGGACATACAGTGAGTGTTTAATTAGAAATAGAGGGTTGGGGAATTTAGAGGGACAGTAACTCTTTAATTAGAAATAGAGGACTGGGGAATTTAGGGACATACAGTGAGTGTTTAATTAGAAATAGAGGGTTGGGGAACTTCGGAGGACAGTAACTCTTTAATTAGAAATAGAGGACTGCTTAATTTAGAGGAACACAGTGAGTGTTGAATTAGATATGGTGAACAGGTTAATATATGGGGTCACAGTGAGTGTTTAATTAGAAAGAAGATAAGAATATAAGAAATAAGAACAGGATTAGGCCATACACGCCCCCCCCCCCCACCCCCGCCCCGCGAGCCTGCTCCCCCATTTAATAAGATCATGGCTAATTCAATCATGGACTCAGCTCCACGTCCCCGCCCATTTCCCATAATCCCTTTATTCATTATCGTTTAAGAAACTGTCTATCTCTGTCTTAAATTTATTCAATGTCCCAGCTTCCACAGCTCTCTGAGGCAGCGATTTCCATAGATTTACATCCCTCTGAGAGAAGAAATTCCTCCTCATCTCAGTCCTAAATGGGTGGCCACGTATTCTAAGATTATGCCCATTAGTTCTAGTCTCTACTCTCAGTGAAAACATCCTATCTGCAACCACCTTGTTAATCCCACTCATAATCTTAAACGTTTCGATAAGATCACCTCCCATTCAGCATTTAATACAAACCTGAAACTTAAACAAGATTTGTGCAGATGTCAGATGTAACCATGCATGCGATATGTATAACATTTACGGTCGACAATCGTCTGTGTTGTGTTGTTTTGTGTAATAATAAAAAAATTCATAATAATAATGAGAGTAAAATATTTCAGTAATCTGTGTATCTGTATCTGTAACAATATCTGGCAATGACCTTACGCCATGCCATGCCGTTGTCACCTTCTGCATAGAACTTTCATAGAAGAGGGACGAGCAGCGGAGCACGGGTGGCAGCCCAGCAGATCTATGCACCCTCACCGATCTCGAGGAGCGGGCGCTGCCACTTTTGGGTTTCCACAATCGTTTGCCCACCCATGTTGCGTCAGAACCTGTCCACATGCCACGTGAGTAAAGTATAAACCATTGGCTAATGTAAAGGCAATTGATGCCACTTATATCCGTGAAATATATCATTGATGGTTTATTGATGCAGTTATGCAATGCTATGTTATGTTATGTAATGTAATGTTATGTAATTAATGATGGGATAATGAAAATCATTGTAATGCTGATTTTGTACGAACAGAAGTTCATCACATGTGAAATCTGTCATCATTCTTACAACATCAGAGTTGCTTTCCTGCATATGCCTGTATAGAGTTTGGATTCCCATGTGACCCGAGCACCCGCTTCTCCTCTAATTACCTCTTTTTTGTTTTCTAGCTCAACCAAGAGCGTAGGCCATCCATGGAATCGAACCACCACTTCAACCGATGGAGCCGGTCATGTTATTTCTGTGTTCTTGGAGCCTCGAATCTCGCCCGTTCTGCTGCGGGTCCTCCTCTCCACTGAGGATAGTGATGAAGCGGAGGAGAAGCCTTCAGTAGCAATAGCTTCCAGTGTTCCTGCGGCCATGTCATCCTCGAACGAGGATGTAGCGGGACCAAGCGCTTTGCCGCAAGCACCCTCTAGTGATTCACTGCCAGTGATGACCAGGCAGAGGTTGGTTCAGCACAGTCGGACTGCTCCACGAACGGGAGTTCTTAGCGTGTACATGGTTAGCTTGTCCAGGAGAAGCATTGAGATTGTTCAAGAGCTCCTCCAGGCAATGGGTGGAATATCTCAGCAGATGGCCATCCTATCCGCTGACATAAAGGAGAAAATGATGAGGATAGCGGTGGCCCTGGAGATAATAGCCAGGGACAAAGGTGCTAGAGGGCTATTAGTGGTCCCATAATCCGGCACTGCACCCCAACATGCCGCACCTCCTCATGAGACTCATGTGAGCTAGGAGGAAGATCTTGCATCAGGCTCGGAGGATATTTCTGCATAAATGTCCCCTCCACCATCATCACCCGAATCGGATGATCGACCCTCACCCAGTCCCATCCCCGTCCATCGAAGAAGAACTTGAGGAACACTGCGGCAAAGCGGCTTGGTTTTGGAAGGGGAAAGGGAAGCGGTGTTGCTCAGGCCCGGGCGAGAAAGGGAAGGAGGGGCGTGGCCAAAGGGAGGGAGGGAGTGGTTTTTGTTATACGTTAATATTGTTGTCTGTGTGGTGGGTGTGCGTTACGGATTAGTGTTATTTGATTAAATTGTTGCTGTTTGGAAATGTTTCGTTGTTGGGATGGTTTGGGGGAGAATGCAATATGCCTGCTTTTTTATTAAAATCTGTTGCTGTTGTGTTGTTAAAATGTGCAAAGATTGGGTTGAGGCTGTTTATTGTTGTTTTGTGTTAAGTTAACTTTTCAAAAATAACTTTAACATTGTTGCGCATTGTATTCAGATAGTTATAAAGTTAAAAATGGCGAGTCCATACCATGAAAGGTGAACATCAAACGTAACGGTACTGTCACCAGTGTAACCCAAACCTTGCATTTATGAGCTGCTGACACAACACTTGCAGCTGCGTAAATACCAGCATCATTATTTCAAGCAACGCATTCATTTATGAGGTGCTGAAACAACAGTCTTGCTACTGTGTAGCCATCACGGGCACTTTCCTGCGGTCTGCAGCGGGATGAGGGCATGGTTTCAACGTCAGCCTCAGTATCTTTCCCAGGGTCATCATCCACCTCATCTTCTTCCTCTTCTCCTCTCTCCAGAGGTGGATCAGCAGTCCCATCTGGCAATTCTTGTCCCTTCCTGATAGCCACGTTATACAGCATGCAGCACATCACAATGAACTGAGCAACCTGCTCAGAGTGGTATTGCAATTCATCTCCAGACTGGTCCAGGCATCTGAAGTGCTGCTTGAGCACTCCAATTGTCTTTTCGACGACATTGTTTGGGGCTATGTGTCTTTCAGTGTGATGCTTCTCGGCTTCTCTCTAGGGCTGACGCAGGGGGAGGGTCATCAGTCAGCTGGTCAGGCCTCTCCTTTATCACCCATTTCCAAGTGTGACCTTGCGGCTGACTCCAATCAGGTCAGATAAAGTGCTCTCACGCAAGATGTGTGCATCATGGATGCTGCCTGGAAATGTTGCATTGACTGCCATGATTATTTGCTTGTGGTCAACAACGAGCTGCACATTCAGGGAGTGGAATCGCCTTCGGTTCATAAACACATCTACATCCTGAAAGGGTGCTCACATGGCGATCTGCATTCAGTCTATTCCTCCCTGTACCTTGAGGAAGTTTGCTATTCTGGAGAAACCCAAAGCCCTCTCAGTTTGCGCGTCCATTGTCAAAGGGAAGGTTATAAAGTCCATCCTCTGAGTGTAAAGGGCTTCAGTCACCTGTCGAAAGCAGCAATGCGTGACAGGCTGAGAGATAGAACACATGTCGCCTGCTCAGGCCGGAAAGGAGCCAGATGCATGGAAGGAAAGTGGTGCAGTAAATTGACCTCAATGGGCAGTCCGGTCATGTTGGTGCTGTTAGGCTGCAGATCTCCTTTATGAGCTGGTATATCTCAACGATTACATCCTTTTCCAATCTCACTCTCCTAAGGCACGTGTTCAGGTAAGACCGTTTCTGTCTGTAAGTGCGTCGGGTGCACGTTCTCCTCCTCCACCTCATCTGCCACGTCCCTGATTGGGCACACAATGCTCTTCAACGTACCTTCTCCCATCTCTAGTCTGCAGCATGTGAGTAGTCATCAATACAGGCTGAGAAATTGCAGTCCCCATCACAATTACGATTGGACCTATTTTTCAGAAATAATACATTTTCACCTGCAAATTTCATAAAATAACGTAAATTCGTCCAAAATATGATAAAACGTTTCTTCAGATAGTATATTCACCTAACAATAACTCACAGATTAATTCAAAGCTCCCAGAACTTGAAGCTGCCATTTCTATGAAAAGTCCTTCGATTTACAAAATAGAATCCATGCCACTGGGTTAAGGTTAGGGGAGAGCAGCTTTTTGTCAGCGTTTTCTTGGTCGAGCGATATTCTGGGCAGTTTCTACATAAGAACATAAGAATTAGGAACAGCAGTAGGCCATCTAGCCCCTCGAGCCTGCTCCGCCATTCAACAAGAACATGGCTGATCTGGCCGTGGACTCAGCTCCACTTACCCGCCCTCTCCCCAAAACCCTGAATTCCCTTATTGGTTAAAAATCTATCTATCTGTGATTTGAATACATTCAATGAGCTAGCCTCAACTGCTTCCTTGGGCAGATAATTCCACAGATTCACAACCGTCTGGGAGAAGAAATTCCTTCTCAACTCGGTTTTAAATTGGCTCCCCCGTATTTTGAGGCTGTGCCCCCTAGTTCTAGTCTCCCCGACCAGTGGAAACAACCTCTCTGCATCTATCTTGTCTATCCCTTTCATTATTATAAATGTTTCTATAAGATCACCCCTCATCCTTCTGAACTCCAAGGAGTAAAGTCCCAGTCTACTCAATCTATCATCATAAGGTAACCCCCTCATCTCCGGAATCAGCGGAGTGAATCGTCTCTGAACCTCTCCAAAGCTAGTATATCCTTCCTTAAGTAAGGTGACCAAAACTGCACGCAGTACTCCAGGTGCGATCTCACCAATATCCTGCGCAGTTGCAGGGCACCTCCCTGCTTTTGTACTCCATCCCTCTCGCAATGAAGGCCAACATTCCATTCGCCTTCCTGATTACCTGCTGCACCTGAAAACTAACTTTTTCGGATTCATGCACAAGGACCCCCAGGTCCCTCTGCACCACAGCCTGTTGTAATTTCTCCCCATTCAAATAATATTCCCTTTTACTGTTTTTATTCCAAGGAGAATGAACTCACATTTTCCGAGATTGTATTCCATCTACCAAACGTTAGCCCATTCGCTAAATCTCTTTGCATCCTCTCTGTGTCCTCTGCACAACCCGCTTTACTATTAATCCTTGTGTCATCTGCAAATGTTGTCACACTACACTCTGTCACTTGTTCCAGGTCATCTATGTATATTGTAAACAGTTGTGGTCCCAGCACCAATCCCTGTGGCACACCACTAACCACCGTTTTCCAACCCGAAAAGGACCCATTTATCCCGACTCTCTGCTTTCTGTTAGCCAGCCAATTCTTGATCCATGCTAATACTTTTCCTCTGACTCCGCGTATCTTTATCTTCTGCAGTAAACTTTTTTTGTGGCACCTTATCGAATACCTTTTGGAAATCTAAATACACCACATCCATCGGTACACCTCTATCCACCATGATCATTATATCCTCAAGAATTCCAGTAAATTAGTTAAACATGATTTCCCATTCGTGAATCCATGTTGCGTCTGCTTGATTGCACTATTCTTATCTAGATATCCTGCTATTTCTTCCTTAATGATAGCTTCAAACATTTTCCCCACTACAGATGTTAAACTAACCGGCCTATAGTTACCTGCCTTTTGCCCACCCCCTTTTTTAAACAAAGGCGTTACATTAGCTGCTTTCCAATCCGCTGGTACCTCCCCAGAGTCCAGAGGATTTTGGTAGATTATAACGAATGCATCTGCTCTAACTTCCTGGGATACATTTGATCGGGACCAGGGGACTTGTCTACCTTGAGTCCCATTCGCCTATCCAGCACTATCCCCGTAGTGATAGTGATTATCTCAAGGTCCTCCCTTCCTACATTTCTGTGACCAGAAATTTTTGGCAAGGTTTGTGTGTCTCCCACTGTGAAGACCGAAACAAAATAATTGTTTAAGGTCTCAGCCATTTCTACATTTCCGATTATTAAATCCCCCTTCTCATCTTCTAAGGGACCAACATTTACTTTATTCATTCTTTTCCATTTTATGTATCGGCAAAAGATTTTAGTATCTGTTTTTACGTGTTGTGAAAGATTTAATTTTGTAATCTATCTCTCCATTCTTTATTGCTTTCTTAGTCATTCTTTGCTGTCGTTTAAAATGTTCCCAATCTTCTAGTATCCCACTAACCTTGTCCACCTTATACGCATTGGTTTTTAATTTGATACTCTCCTTTATTTCCTTGGATATCCACGGCTGGTTATCCCTTCTCTTACCGCCCTTCTTTTTCACTGGAATTTATTTTACTTGAGCACTTTGAAAGAGCTCCTTAAAAGTCCTCCACTGTTCCTCAATTATGCCACAGTCCAATCTGTGATCCCAGTCTACTTTAGCCAACTCTGCCCTCATCCCAGTGTAGTCCCCTTTGTTTAAGCATAGTACGCTCGTTTGAGACACTACTTCCTCATCCTCTGGGCATTAGTTTCTTTAAAAAACTGTATTCTGAGCGTTGATGTCATAAAAATATGGGCGGATGGCTAAATTAACTTTCGGCGTTAACTTGATGCCTAAACTAATGCTGGCAGTTTATGGGTAATAAATGGGCGATACATTTTTTGGGTGAATAAGGGATACACAGGAGTTATAAGCATCAGGGCGTTTGAAAGGGTGGTAACTGGTCGGTAACGGACAGAAATTAATGGAAGTTCGAGCCTTAAATCATTGAACTATAAAACAAAATGCAAGGGACCTAGTTCTGAGCGCAGCCGAACCCCACTGGAAACAGTCTTGCAGTCACAAACACCCGTCAACCATTACCCTTTGCTTCCTGCCACTGGGACAGTTATGGATCCAACTTGATACATTTCCATCGATCCCTAGGTTTGTATTTTTCTTCCATGTGGGAGATTGTTGCAAGCAATGGTAAAAATCCATGCAGACTACATCAAACGCACTTCCCTCATAGATTTTCCTCACAAAATTCCATCAAATTAGTTAGGCATGACTGTCCCTTAACAAGTTCATGCTGACTGTCCTTGATTAATCCGTGCCTTTACACATGATGATTAATACTGTCCCTCAGATCTTTTACCAATAATTTCCACATGGTCTACGTTGGGCTCACACAGCTTTAATTACTCGGTGAATCTATTTCTCCATTTTACACAATGCTGTAACATTACCAATCCGCCAGTCCTCCGGCACCACACCTTTAACCAGAGCATATTGGAAATTGATGGTCAGAGCCTCCGCTATTTCCTCCATTGATTATATTAACAGCCTGGGCTACATTTCTCCCGGGCCTAGTGAAGTATCTTCTTTCAAATATGCTAAACTACTCAACATTTTCTCTCCTACTACCTTCATCTAATCTAATATTTCACACACCAGCCACTTAACTAATTTTTCCGCATCGTGTCCCTTGTGAAGACAGGTACACATTATTCATTGAGGAACGTTCCCACGTCGTCCAAATCCATACACACGTTACTTTTTTGATCTCTAATAAGTCATACACTTTCATTAGCTAGGCTTTTGTCCTTCATGTATTTACAACACATATTTGTGTTATCTTTGATTTCACTTGCCAATATTTTTCATGCTTCCTTAATTTCCTTTTTAATTCCACTTTCTCCACTCTGCTTGGCTTTGTGCAGTACTTAGACTTCTGTATCTGACTTCAGCTTCCCTTTTACGCATTACCTTTTAATTGACATACAGAATGCTCTAGATGTTGACCCCCACACTCGTTATAGGAAGATATTTGCTCTGAACGCTCATTATTTCCTTATTGAATGCTTCACAATATTCCGATACTGATTTACCTTCATTAGTTTCCAGCCCACGTTCGTTAAATCACATCACACCTCAGTAAAATTGGCCTTTCCCAAATTAAAAAAATAATTCCTAGTCTGTCTTTCTCCTTTTATATAACTAATATAAAATAACTGAATTCTGATCAATACCACCAAAATACTCTCACACACCCACCCAACTCCATTCACTAAAACTAAGTTCACAACTTCTCCCTCTCTTGTTTGTCTTGCTAATATTGTCTAAAAATGCTTAGCTCAATATATTTTATGAATACCATGCCCTCTCTACTTTTTACACTAATTCGATGCCAATTATTACCCCGGAATTTGAGGTTGGTGGCAAAGCAAAGCATTCACCATTTCCCTCAATTATGCTCCGCACAAGTATCCAGCTATCTCTGTGTCGAGAATTTCGAATCCTCCGACGGGTAATACAAATCAACAGATATAAGTGTAGATCTCCTTGATTTTTTTATTCATTCCAGGATGTGGTAATCGCTGGTAAAGCCAGCATTTATTGCCCATCGCCTAATTACCCTTGTGAAGGTGGTGGTGAACCGCCTTCTTGAACTGTTGCTGCCCTTGTGGTAAACGTACTGTTAGGAAGGGAGTTCCAGAAATGTACTCTGCGACGATGGAGGAACGTCAAAATATTACCATGTAAGGACGTTGTGTAGCTTGGAGGGGGACTTCCATGTGATGATGTTCCCATGCGCCTGCTGCCCTTGTCCTTCTAACGGTTAGAGGTGGCGGGTTTGGCAGGTGCTGCCGAAGAAGTCTGGGCGAGTTGCTGCAGTGCATCTTGTAGATGGTACACATTGCAGCCACGGTGCACTGGTGTTGGAGGGAGTGAATTCTTAACATGGTGGTTGCTTTGCCAATCAACTGGGTTGCTTTGTCCTGGATGATGTCGAGCTTTTTGATTGTTGTTCAAGCTGCACTCATCCAGGCACGTGGAGTGTATTTCATCACACTCCTGTCATGTGCCTTGTAGATGGTAGAAAATCTGAGTGAGGAGGTGAGACACTCGCCAAGAATACCCAGCCTCCTACGTGCACTTGTTGCCACATTGTTTATGTAGCTGGCCAAGTTAAGTTGCTCCTCAATGGATTTTTGGAGGAAATGTTATCTGCTGTGCCATCTTGCTACCGACCCTCCTTCGAGTAGTAGCAGATTCTCCTGATCTAATCTATCAAAACCTACATGACAGTGACTGTCTTTGTTAAATCACCACTTATACTTCTCTGCCGAAGTAGAACATTCCCAGTTCCTCTAATCTCTCCACCTAACGGACATGCCTGGTAATAATTCAGGTTTAGGTCTGATGAGAATCCCCGGTAATGTATGTTGTTTTACTCTGTCCCTGGAAGTAGGAACATAACGGCAACATACTCCTAGCTGTTTGTTATTTGCAAAGGTTCCGTGGAACATTTTGCACTTGCGGATGGGTTCTCAGGAATTGTGCCATAAATCAATATGTCGATTGAAATTGTCAATCTTTATTCAGTTAACAATGATTGCATCAACATTTACAGGGATGGGGCTCTTGTCTACTTGTCGGACAGGCTCCTGGATGTGTATCAACCTTGGTGGGAAGTCCTCAGGGATGTTTCAATATTTAGAGCAGGTACATGGTCATATCTGACATTGTATAGGGTCAATGGTTGTACATTTCTGGGAACGATTCATCGGCATGACTACACTTTCGTTGTGATCTCTGAGAGGGTGTCAGCATTTTAAGGGCTGTGGAAACGATGTAAATATATTACCGGGGGTTCACCCACATCATTTGGTTTCACTGGTTGTATTTAAAGTGCATACTGAGAATGGGAGAGAAATTTTCTGAAATAACGGAACCAGAGAATTACTCATAAACCTGAACTAAACCTGTTCTCGATCAGCCAGTGCTGTCGGACTGAATATTTCACATAGTCTGTTCTTCCCTGGCCTTTGGGCAGTTTCACTTTCCATCTGTTCAATATCTGACGAAATGTAAATGTGATATTGCAACATGTTTTTTTTAAAAGCGATGAACTGAATCTGTCTGTTAGTCGCTGTAACTAACAACATTCTCCTTACACCTTTATTATATCAGTGGAGACTTCTCACACCTTACATAAGGGCATTCGCTCAATGTATGAACCCAAATTGTCTCTCGGAGTTTGGTCTACAGAACAAACCGAAGCTGCGTTCTGCAGATGTAGACTGAGTGGACCAGAGTCAGTCAGTTGAATATACGGTATGGAGGATAATTAAACTTACACAGAAAATGGTTTTTTCCTGCCCTCGCTTTTACTGGCGTTACTGGTAAGTCTCCATTTCCAGATATTAATTCTATAAGCATTTTAATTGTATTCCGGATTCTAACATTTACATCCCAGTTTCTGTCGATGTTCCTTGTAAATGACCATATCCCTATTTCATTATGTAATCATAACTGTAAACTGTAAACTGTAAACATTGTGCTCATTACACAAGTTTCCATATCCAACAGTTCCTTGTATTCAGTTTATTCCTCTTGTTATGTGAATGAAAGTATATTGTTGCCTCGACATTGTCACTGGGTGATTTATTTAATGAATACTCTGCTGTCTGCTCTGAGCCCTGGAAGCAGATTTGAATCGTTATCATCTTGGCGTTAAACAACAACTGATGAGGCCAGTGGAATCAAATGTGAGTGGAGAATGATTTACATAACCAGCCATTGTCCTTGTATTGAATTTAGAGGAAGGTGAATGGGAAGGGTTCTATTATTGCTGAGCAGTCTGTTCCCCACCCGATTATCATTGTGTGCTCCGGACAGATGGTGTTAATTGTTAGACACTGAAAACCATATCACATCAAATCAGACAGATATTCTTTGTTTTAAGATACTGTTTTTATAACTACTGGGTAAATTGAATGATACAGATCTGCAATTGGCCAAAAACCATTCCAATTGATCTTATTTCCACTTGATTGTAAATGGACTAATGTTTAGAGTAAATTCCATTATGATTTAATCGCTTTACATTCCCTCGATCAAATTGTAACCCATTCACTTCTCACTCACAGGTGGAAAACAGCAGAATAGCATTCATCCGCTTCCATTCAGATACCTACGCTACTTCAAGGTGGAAGATCAAATTGTTAGTTACACGACTAGCCCATTCATAGTGACTGTCGTAAAGAGGTTTGAGATGTAAGTGGAATTTCTCCCATTACAGGAATTATTAGAAAGAGATAGATAGAGATGAAGGGATGGATAAAGAGATAGACAGACAGACAGAGAGAT
The DNA here is from genome assembly GCF_044704955.1 of Pristiophorus japonicus. Taxonomy (NCBI): domain Eukaryota; kingdom Metazoa; phylum Chordata; class Chondrichthyes; family Pristiophoridae; genus Pristiophorus; species Pristiophorus japonicus. Next base: position 174,862 of record NW_027253937.1, on the reverse strand, counting down.
AGACAGAAAATCCGACACAAATAGTTTTAGGGACAGATAGACAGAGGCACAGAGAGTAAGATAAAGAGAGAGAGGCAGCCATATGTATATATATATATATATATATAGAGAGAGAGAGAGAGAGAGCGGGAGAGATACAAATTTATGGATATATAGATATAGATTTTTAGAGAGATAGAGATATAGAGAGATAGAGATAGATGGGTATATAGACAAACATTTAGACATATTGAGAGACAGATTGTGCAGAGTTCAGTAATTTGCTTTTCATTGATTTAAATGGGTAGCACCGAGTAGGGTTTTAGAAATATTGGCCCATGGGACAGCATCCGGTTTACCTCTTCACCAAAAGTTGAAAGGTTGCCCCAGTGATCAATGACTGAATTGAGGCAGAGTCGAAGACCTCAGTCAATCAATCCACTACATATCCGGGAGCAAAATGGAAAATTCCGGTATTCTTGCCAAATCCTTTTTTAAAAAAATGTCTCCCTCTTCCTGCCCCAAAGGAGTTGAGTCCTTTTTGAGTTTTCACAATAGAGGTACCTCATGTGCCACAGATAATTTCATAATATTCTCCTTTGGTGCATTTTGCTGTTGTTGTTTGACACCCCAGATGTTTCTTGGCCAGATAGAGAACATTCAGCCTTCCTCTGTCTATGCTGTTTGCTGGAATTTGAACACTCAAACAGACCACTCCCTCCTCATGGCCCGGTGTCCTCCTCTGCTCCCTGTGCTGATCTCTTTAGTTAGAAGTAAATCCTCTGAGAGCGATTATCGCTCTCTACTGTTCCCCATCTCATGGCTGATGTTTATTTTCAAATGTGTAATTGATGGTTTTAATTCCTCATGTTTTCTGCTCCTGCGTCTAATTTCAGGTAAAACTTGAACCACAGCCGCCAGGTGGGGACAAGGCGAATCCTGAATGGACAAGTTTTAAGGCCGGTTGGTTTGCTCCCCATTGAATTTAATGTTGCATGCAATTGAAGGGGAAATAAAGGCAGTGTCAGACTTCAACCCGCCCCTTCCCGCTGGCCAGGTGAGTTTACATCGGTATTAAACAGGTTGTTGCTTAGCTCCGGTTCCGAGGCCCATTCTGAAATTAAAATTCTTAAAGTTGGAGGAGAGGCAGCCACTGCAACAGGTCCTTCAGCCACGGCACATAACCTGGCTGATCAAACATGTATCTCCTCTAACATTCAAACACTTTCCAGCAAAATACTTTACACAATGATCAGGATCAGCCCCAGGGGATTACCCCAATATATCCCAGCATCTCTGATCAGAACCAGGACACAGGAGATTAGCCGCAATCTATCTCTATGTAACTGATCAGGAGCATGAACCAGGGGATTGCAACAATATATACCAGCATAACTGATCAGGAGCAGGAACCAGGGGATTGCCCCAATATATACCAGTATCACTGATCAGGAGCAGGACCCAGGGGATTACCCCAATATATACCAGCATCAGAAATCAGGAGCAGGACCCAGGGGATTACATCCATTATATAGCAGCATCACTGATCAGGAGCATGACCCAGGGGATTGCACCAATATATACCAGCATAACTGATCAGGAGCAGGAACCAGGGGATTACCCCAATATATACCAGCATCAGAGATCAGGAGCAGGACCCAGGGGATTGCCCCAATATATACCAGCATCACTGATCAGGAGCAGGACCCAGGGGATTACCCCAATATATACCAGCATCAGAAATCAGGAGCAGGACCCAGGGGATTACCCCAATATATAGCAGCATCACTGATCAGGAGCATGACCCAGGGGATTGCCTCAAAATATCCCAGCATCACTGATCAGGAGCAGGAGCCAGGGGATTGCCCCAATAAATCCCAGCATCACTGATCAGGAGCAGGACACAGGGGATTGCCCCAATATATGCCAGCATCACTGATCAGGAGCAGGATCCAGGGGATTGTCCCAATATATCCCAGCATCACTGATCTTCAACAGGACCCAGCGGATTGTCGCAAAATATTCCAGCATCATTGTTCAGCAACAGGACACAGGGGATTGTCCCATTTATATCCCAGCATCACTGAACAGGAGCAGGACCCAGGGGATTGCCCCAATATATACCAGCATCACTGATCTTCAACAGGTCCCAGGGGATTACCACAATATATCCCAGCATCACTGAACAGGTGCAGGACCCGGGGGATTGCCCCAATATATCCCAGCATCACTGATCAGGAGCAGGACCCAGGGGATTTCCCTAATATATACCAGCATCACTGATCAGGAGCAGGACCAAGGAGATTGTCCATATTATCCCAGCATCACTGATCATCAATAGGACCCAGGAGATTGTCCCAATATATCCCAGCATCACTGAACAGGAGCAGGACCTACGGGATTGTCAAAATATATCCCAGCAACACTGATCATCAACAGGACCTATGGGAGTGTCCCAATATATCCCAGCATCACTGATCCGGGCAGGATCCAGAGGCTTGCCCCAATATAACCCAGCATCACTGACATGGACAACACACAGCGGATTGCCCCAATATATACCAGCATCATTGATCAGGGGCCGAACCCAGGGGATTGCCCCAATATATATCAGCATCACTGATCAGGAGCAGGATCTAGGGGATTGCCCCAATATATACCAGCATCACTGATCCAGGGCAGGATCCAGGGGATTGCCCCAATATATCCCAGCTTCACTGATCAGGAGCAGGATCCAGGGGATTGCCCCAATATATCTCAGCATCGCTGATCAGGAACAGGACCCAGGGGATTGCCCCAATATATCTCAGCATCACTGATCAGGAGCAGGACCCAGGGGATTGCCCCAATATATCTCAGCATCACTGATCAGGAACAGGACTCAGGGGATTGACCCAATATATCTCAGCATCACTGATCAGGAACAGGACCCAGGGGATTGCCCCAATATATCCCACCATCACTGATCAGGAGCAGGACCCAGGAGATTTCCCCAATATATCCCATCATCACTGATCAGGGGCAGGACCCAGTGGATTGCCCCAATATATCTCAGCACCACTGATAAGGGGAAGGACCAAGGCGATTACTCCAATGTATCCCAGTATCACTGATCAGGAGCAAGACACAAGAAAATATCCCAATATATACCAGCATCGCTGATCAGGAGCAGAAACAAGGGGATTATCCCAATAAAACGCTGCATCATTGATTTGGGGCAGGACGCAGGGGTTGGCGAAATATATCCCCGCATTACTGATCAGGAACCGGACCCAGGGTATTGTCCCAATATGTACCAGAATCACTGATCAGTGACAGAACCCTAGGGATTGACCCAATATATATCAGCATCATGATCAGGGCCAGGATCCAGGGGATTACTCCAATATATCCCAGCATAACGGATCAGGAGCAGGACCCAGGGAATAACCCCAATATATCCAGCATTATTGATCAGGGGCAGGACGAAGGGGATTACCGCAATATATCCAGCATAACTGATCAGGAGCAGGACCCAGGGGATTACACCAATATATCCAGCATCACTGATCAGGAGCAGGACCCAGGAGATTACACCAATATATACCAGCATCACTGATCAGGAGCAGGACCCAGCGGATTGCCCCAATATATCGCAGCATCACTGATCAGGAGCAATGCCCAGGGGATTGCCCCAAAATATCGCAACATCACTGATCAGGGGCAGGACAAAGGGGATTGCCCCAATATATCCCAGAACCACTGATCAGCGACAGGACCTAGGGGATTGCCCCAATATTTCCCAGAATCACTGATCAGGAACCGGACCCAGGGTATTGTCCCAATATATACCAGAATCACTGATCAGCGACAGGACCCAAGGGATTGACCCAATATATATCAGCATCACTGATCAGGATCAGGACCCAGGTTATTGCCCATATATATACAAGCATCACTGATCAGGAGCAGGACCAAGAGGATTACCGCAATATATACCAGCCTCACTGATCAGGATCAGGATCCAGGGGGATATCCCACTATATACCAGCATCACTGATCAGGAGCAGGACCCAGGGAATTACTCTTATATATCCCAGCATCACTGATCAGGAGCAGGACGCACGGGATTACCCCAATATATACCAGCATCACTGATCAGGGGCAGGATCCAGTGGATTACCCCAAAATATCCCAGCATCACTGATCAGGAGCAGGACCCAGGGGATTGCCCCAAAATATCGCAGCATCACTGATCAGGAGCAGGACCCAGGGGATTGCCCCAATATATACCAACATCACTGACCAAGGGCAGGACCAAGGAAATTGCCACCATTTAATTCCAGCATCACTGATCAGAGGCAGGACGCAGGGGATTGTCCCAATATATAGCTGCATCACTGATCAGGGGCCGGACCCAGGGGATTGTCCCAATATATCCCAGCATGACTGATCACGGGCAGGACCCAGGGGATTGCCCCAATATATACTAGCATCACTGATCAGGGGCAGGACATAGCGGATTGCCCCAATATATCCCAGAACCACTGATCAGCGACAGGACCTAGGGGATTGCCCCAATATTTCCCAGAATCACTGATCAGGAACCGGACCCAGGGTATTGTCCCAATATATACCAGAATCACTGATCAGCGACAGGACCCAAGGGATTGACCCAATATATATCAGCATCACTGATCAGGATCAGGACCCAGGTTATTGCCCATATATATACAAGCATCACTGATCAGGAGCAGGACCAAGAGGATTACCGCAATATATACCAGCCTCACTGATCAGGATAAGGATCCAGGGGGATATCCCACTATATACCAGCATCACTGATCAGGAGCATGACGCAGGGAATTACTCTTATATATCCCAGCATCACTGATCAGGAGCAGGACGCACGGGATTACCCCAATATATACCAGCATCACTGATCAGGGGCAGGATCCAGTGGATTGCCCCAAAATATCCCAGCATCACTGATCAGGAGCAGGACCCAGGGGATTGCCCCAAAATATCGCAGCATCACTGATCAGGAGCAGGACCCAGGGGATTGCCCCAATATATACCAACATCACTGACCAAGGGCAGGACCAAGGAGATTGCCCCCATTTAATTCCAGCATCACTGATCAGTGGCAGGACGCAGGGGATTGTCCCAATATATAGCTGCATCACTGATCAGGGGCCGGACCCAGGGGATTGTCCCAATATATCCCAGCATCACTGATCACGGGCAGGACCCAGGGGATTGCCCCAATATTTACTAGCATCACTGATCACGGGCAGGACCCAGGGGATTGCCCCAATATATACCAGCATCACTGATCAGGGGCAGGACCCAGGGGATTGTCCCAATATATACTAGCATCACTGATCACGGGCAGGACCCAGGGGATTGCCCCAATATATACCAGCATCACTGATCAGGGGCAGAACTCAGGGGATTGTCCCAATATATACTAGCATCACTGATCAGGGGCAGGACCCAGGGGATTGTCCCAATATATACTAGCATCACTGATCAGGGGCAGGACCCAGGGGATTGCCCCAATATATACCAGCATCACTGATCAGGGGCAGAACTCAGGGGATTGCCCCAATATATCGCAGCATCACTAATCAGCGACAGGACCCAGAGGAATTGTCACAATATACACGAGCATCACTGATCACGGGCAGGACCCTGGGGCTTACACCAATATATACCAGAATCACTGATCAGGGGCAGGACCCAGGAGAATGCCCCAATATTTTCCAGCATCACTGATCAGGAGCAGGACACATATGAATTCCCAATTATATCACAGCATCACTGATCAGGAGCAGGACTCGTGGACAATGGTGAACATAAGAGATGAGAGAAAACCTCAAGCTAATGGAAAGAACATACAAACGTGGTAATAATAGTCTGGATCGAGTGGATTGTCAGAGATACAAAGAACAACAAAGTTCGACAATAAAATATACCAAGAGCTGCAAAGAGGTAACAGGAAATTAAATTTGCGATGGATAGCAAGCATAAAACATAACGTTTATATTATGATGTAAAGAAAAAAGAATTCATTGTTAATGTGAGCCCTTTACAACAGACACGTGTAATATTGCAAATGAAAGCTACGAAATAGACTATTTTTTGAGTAATTACATTATGTCCGCGCTCACACTAGAGGAAGTCGATATTTACGTGAAAATCCAGTAACATTAGTAATGAACCAAGGATTGGAACTCACTGAAGTTTACGTAAGCAAGAAACTCGTATTAGAAAAATTAATATCACGACAAAATGACAAATACCAAGACCTAATGGTTTCCACCAATTGTTATTGAGTAATTCGATAAACGGAAGTGTTTAGTGAGAGCCAACATGGAATTATAAAAGGTAGGTCATGTCGAACGAACATTTGCGATTTGTTTTTTGTGGAACTAACCAAATTAGGAGGCAATGGAATGTCTCTGGATGTCGTTTATATGGACTTCCAGATGGAAATCAATAAGTTCCACATAAGAGAATGTTAGGTTAAGAAAAAGCTCGAATTGAAGACCAATAATTGAACTGGTTAGTCAACTGGTTGTTCAGGATAATATAGCGAATAAGGATCATTTATGTGTACATGAATTGGAAGCAAGAGATTAATAATATGCAACAAAGCAAATGTTGGTTTCTCACTGGACGGGACCAGGGAATTAGTGATGGGGAACATGAGGATGGCAGAAATTCTGAACAACTATTTTGTATCAGTCTTTATGTAGTGTACACTAAAAATATCCCAACAGTAGGTAGCCAAGGCGCTATAGGAGGGAGGAACTTAACAGAGTCGCAATCTCTAATGAGGTGGTACTCACCAACATAATGGGACTAAAGGCGGCTAAATCCCCTGGGGTAATGGCTTGCATCCTTGGGTCTTAAGATGTGTAGAAGCAGGGATAGTTGATGCATTGATTGCAATTTACCAAAATCTCCTGGATGCTGGGGAGCTCCCAGCAGTGGCAGTATGAGTGAGGTCAGTGATGTATCTGGATAAGTAGTGACAGTATGAATGAGATCAGCGATGCATATGGATGGGTAGTGACAGTATGAGTGAGATCAGTGATGTATCTGGATAAGTCGTGACAATATGAGTGAGGTCAGTGATGTATCTGGATGGGTAGTGACAGTATGAGTGAGATCAGTGATGTATCTGCATGGGTAGTGAGAGTATGAGTGAGGTCAGTGATGTATCTGGAAAGGTAGTGACAGTAGGAGTGAGGTCAGTGATATACATAGATGTGTAGTGACAGTATAAGTGAGGACAGTGATGTATCTGTATGGGTAGTGAGAGTATGAATGAAGTTAGTGAAGTATCTGGATGGGTAATGACAGTATGTGTGAGGTCAGTGATGTATCTGGATCGGTAGTAACAGTAAGTGTGAGGACAGTGGTGTACCTAGAAGTGTAGTGACGGTATGAGTGAGGTCAGTGATGTATCTGTAGGGGTAGGGAGAGTATGAGTGAGGTCAGCGATGTACCTGGATGGGTAATGAGATTATGAGCGAGGTCAGTGATATATCTGGATGGGTAGTGACAGTTTGAGTGAGGTCAGTGATGAATCTGGATGGGTAGTGACAATATGAGTTAGGTCAGAGGTGTATTTGGATGAATAGTGAGAGTATCAGTGCGATCAGTGATGTACCTGGATGAGTAGTGACAGTATGAGTGAGGTCATTGATATATCTGGATGGGTAGTTCCAGTATGAGTGAGATCAGTGATGTATTCGGATGGGTAGTGAGAGTATGAGTGAGGTCAGTGATGTACCTATATTGGTCGGTACAGCATGAGTGAGGTTAGTAATGTACCTAGATCGGTAGTGACTCTATGAGTGCGGTCAGTGATGTTCCTGTATTGGTATTGACAGTATGAAAGAGGTCAGTGATGTATCTAGATGCGTAGTGGCAGTATGAGAGAGATCAGTAATGTACCTGGATGGGGAGTGAGAGTAGGAGTGAGGTCAGTGAAGTATCTGGATGCGTAGTTACAGTATGAATGATATCAGTGATGAACCTGGATGGGTACTGACAGTATGAATGAGGTCAGTGCTGTATCTGGAAGGGTAGCGACAGTATGCGTGAGGTTAGTGATGTATCTGGATGAATAGTGACAGTTTGAGTGAGGTCATTGAGATCAATGATGGGTAGACACAATATGAGTGAGGACTGCATTGTATGTGGATGGGTAGTGTAAGTTTGAGTGAGGTCAGTGATACACCTGTAAGTGTAGTGACAGCATGAGTGAGGTCCGTGATGTACCTGCAATGGTAGTGACAGTATGAGTGAGGTCAGTGATGTATCTGGATGGGTAGTGACAGTGTGAGTGAGATCAGTGATGTATCTAGATGGGTATTGGCAGTATGACTGAGGTCAGTGATGTATCTGGATGGGTAGTGAAAGAATGATTGAGATCAGTGATGTATCAGGATGTGTAGTGACATTAAGAGTGAGGTCAGTGATGTATCTGGATGGGTAGTGAGAGTATGAGTGAGTTCTGTGATATATCTGGATGGGTAGTGACAGTATGAGTGAGGTCAGTGATGTATCTGGATGGTAGTGACAGTATGAGTGAGGTCAGTGATGTATCTAGATTGGTATTGAGAGTATAAGTGAGATCAGTGATGTACCTGGATGGTTATTGACAGTATAAGTGAGATCAGTGATGTATCTGGATGGGTAGTGACAGTATGAGCGAGGTCAGTGATGTACCTGGATGGGTAGTGACAGTATGAGTGAGGTCAGTGAAGTACTGGATGGGTAGTCACAGTATGAGGGAATGCAGCGATATAACTGGATGGGTAATGACAGTATGAGCGAGATCAGTGATGCACCTGGATGGTTAGTGACAGTATGAGTGAGGTCAGTGATGTACTGGATGGGTAGTCACAGTATGAATGAATGCAGTGATATAACTGGATGGGTAGTGATCTAGCTATTTGGATAATAATCGGCAGCGTAAGAAAGTAAGGGACAAAGATTTTAATGGTAGCAGTGCAATATAGAATAATTTCAATGTAGGAAATAACAGAAAAACAAATCTTTATCTGAATGCACGTAGTATTCGTAATAAGATGATTGAACTCGTGGCACAAATATAGATGAATGGGTTTGATCCAATGGCGATTACGGAGAAGGTTGGAAACTACATGTTCCACGGTACTTAAGTTTCGAAAAGGCAGGCAGAATGGTAAAGGATGAGGGGTATCGCTGATAATAAAGAATGAAATCTGGATAGAAGTGAGAAAGGATCTTGGATCGGAACATCAGGAAATAGAATCAGAATGGGTGGAGTTAAGGAATAACAATGGGCAGAAAGCACTGATGGGAGGAATATTTAGCAACATAAAAGTAGTTATACCGTGGGACTGATTGTTAATCAAGATATAGTAGGAGCTGGTAAAAATGCAATAATGGTGGGGGACGTTAATCTGTATATAGACTGGGCAAATCAAATTTTAACTGTCCTCTGGAGGACGAGTTCAGGGACTTCATTCGGGTCAATTTCCGAGAACATTACGTATTGAAACCAGCCAGGAAACAGACGATTTCGGATATTGTCTTCGAAATGAGACAATGTTCATTCACAATCTCAATGTGAAGGATCCTCTCGGGCAGGCTGAACACAATACTATAGAATATCACTTTACGTTGGAGAGTGATTTGCCCAAGTCCGCAACTCGATTCTTAAAATTAAATAAGAATATCAATGAATATCTTGTTGGCTAAGGTAGATTGGAAACAGAGATTAAAAGCAATGGCAATACATTAGCAGTAGCCAGCATATCGATAAACATTTCATAATTCTCAACAGTAATACATTCAATTGAGAGGCATAAACTCCATAGTGAAAGATGAAACTCCATCCATGGCTAACTAAAGAAGTTAAGGATAACTTTTGATTGAGATGAAGCTAATAATATTGCCATAATTAGTATTAAGCATGAGGATTGGGAAAATTTCAGAAACCAACAAAGGTGAAAAAACTATTGATAAAAAGTGAAACAATAGACTATGGGAGAAAACTAACAGGAAACTTAAGAACATATTGTGCGGCTTATACAAGTACGTAAAAATGAAGATAGCAGTAAATAGAAACATTTGTCCCTTGGAGACTGAGGCAGCAGAAATGATTATGGTGAGTAAGGAAATGGCAGAAAATGTAAACAATATTTTGTACCTGTCTTCATGGTACAAGACGCAAAAAGCATAGGCGAGGAACTCAGTGCAATTAATATAAGTTGAGGAAACATATCTGGAGAAACTGATGGGGCTAAAAGACGAGAATTGGCTGCAGAATTAATGCATGCTTTGGTTTTGATCTTTCTAAATTCCCTACAATCTAAACCGGTCCCAATGGATTGTAATATAGCAAATTTAACACAGATATTAAAGAAAGGAGGGAGAGAGAACACAGGCAACTACAGGCCAGTTAGACTGACATCAGACATCGGGGAAATGCTGGAATCCAATCATAAGGACGTGGTGTCAGGAGACTGAGATTATCAAAACAAGGTTAGGAAGCGTCAACGTGGTTTTATGCAAGGACAATCTTGTTGACAAATTATTAGAGTTTTTGAGGATCTAACTAGAATGGTGGATAAAGGGCAAGCAAAAGATGTCATATATTTGGAATTCCAAAATACATTCAATAAAGTGCCACGTGAAAGGTTATTGCACAAGATAAGTAATTAAGAGAATGGAGGTAATGTATTAGCATGGATAGATGATTGCTTAACGGAAAAAAAAAGCAGGGAATTGGGATATTCGTGTGTGTTGCAGATTGGTAGGCTGTAACAGGTGGGATGCAGCAAGGATCAATGCTGGGCCCTCAGATATTTACAATCTATATTAATGACCTAGATGAAGGGACCGAGAGTAATGTGTCCAAGCTTGCTCATGATACAAAGCTCGGTGAGACAGGAAACTATGATGGGAACACAAAGTGTCTGCAAAGTGATACAGATATAATTAGTGAGGAGCAGTATGCTGGCAGATGGAGCATAATGTAAAGAAATGCGAGGTTATTCATTTTGGTAGAAAGTATAGAAAAACTAAATACGTTTTAAATGATAAGACACGTTGAAATATTGGTCTTCAGAGAGATTTGTGTGTCCTTGTGAAAGAAACATAGAAAACCAGCATAGATCTCCAGCAAGTAATACGGATGGCAAATGGAATTGTGTGCTTTATTGCAAGGGGATTGGAGTACAAGTGTATGGAAGTCTTGCTTCAATTATGCAGGGCCTTGCTGAGACGACACCTGGACGACTGTGCACAGTTTTGGTCTCCTTTTCTAAGTAAGTATATATTTGCCTGAGAGATGGTACAACAGAGGTTCACTCGATTATGTCCTGAGATGAGAGGGCTGTCTTATGCTGAGCGATTCTGCAGAATGGGCCTATACTCTCTGCAGTTTAGAAGAATAGGAAGTGATCACATTGAAACAGACAATATTTGGAAGGGGCTTAACATCGTAGATGCAGAGAGGTTGTTTTCCCTAGCTGGAATGTCTATAATTAGGGTTTACATTCCAAGGATAAGGGGAAGGCCATTTAAACAGTGACGAGAAGGAATTTCTCACGCAGAGTGTAGTGAATCTATTGAATTATTTGCCCCGTAGGTCTTTGTATACTGAATCTCTGCTTGTGGTCAAGCTGAGATAGATATATTTTTGGAGTCTTGGAAAAATAAGGGATATGGAAGTCTGGCGGGGAAGTGGAGCTGAGGTCAATGATCAGCCATGATCTTTTTGAATGTCTGAGCAAGGTCGATTGACCCTCGGGAGTACTCTTACACCGATTCCTTATGTTATTATGTTTCTTATGTTCTTAGCTGCATAAATGTTCCAGAGATAAGGGGGAACCAAGGATTAAGTAAGAATGTGGAACTTAAAGAAGTTAGTGTGAATAAATACATAGTACTGCAAAATTAATGGTAGTAAGTTGCGGCAAATTCACTGGAACCGGCGACCTGCATCCCGTGGTTTTAAAACACATAGCTGCAGACATAGTGGGTTCACTGATATTAATTATAATTACATAGAATCGGGAACAGTTCCTAAGGATTGTAATTTAGAAGGAAATAAAAGCTTAGTTAAGAAAGAAGGAAGAGAAAAAAAACTGGGAACTATAGTCCAGTTAGCCTGACGTCAATATTTGGGACAATGACAGAATCCATTATCAGGAACCTGGTAGAATGGATTTAGGAAGTCATAATATGGTTAGGCATAGCATACACAGAATTATGAAAGGGAAATCGAGTTTGACAAATCTGTTAACTTTTTTTGAAGCTGCAACTAGTAGGATGCACAAGGTGGGATCAATGGTGCGGTTTATTTGGATTTCCAAAAAAGGATGCGATAGGTGCTACACAAGAGATCATTACACAAAATTAGGACTCATGAGATTGGGAGATATATTAGCATGGATTGAGGATTGTTTAATGGACAGAAAACTGAGAGTAGGAATAAATGGGACGTTTTCAGATTACTCCTTACTAAGGAAAGACATACTTGCCTTATAGGGAGTGTAACGAAGGTTCACTTGACTGCTATATGGGATGAGGGATTTGCCCTATGAGTTGATATTGAGTAGACTATTCATATAATGACGAGAGTTTAGAAGAATGAGATGTGATCTTATTGAAACAAATAAAAATATATAACATATGAACGTGAGTTTACAGGGTTAATGCTGAGAAAATATTACTCCTGTCTGGGTAATCTAAAAGAGGAGGTCACTCTCTCAGATTAAGGGGACGGCCATTTAATACTGTGATGAGGAGAAATGTCTTCACTCAAAGGGTTGTGAATAATTGGAATTATCCACCCTAGACGGCTGTGAATGCTGAGTCGTTGACTATATTCAAGATAGAGCACATTACATTTTGTGGAACTAACAGAGTTAAGGGATTTGGGGAAGAGGAGGAAGGTGGAGTTGAGGTGGACACTCGTGTTGAATGGCAGAGCAGGCTCGACTGGCCAATAGGCCTAATCCGGCTCCTATTCCTTATGTAAGTGATCATAACTTATATCAACACAGGTAAATTGTCTCAGTGCCCTAAAATGACCAATTGACCATCATATAACCCAGCTTATGTTAATTGCACCAAAACACTACCCAAGTTACTATCAACTCATCCAATGAAAGAAAATTGACCAAATTTCCTGAATATAATCATCAATTAAAGAAATACAAGTAATGCGATCCAGCAGCTGGAAATTGACCAAGTGGTGGTCACATAACCAATCTCACGGAAACTGTCCTGGAATGCAGAAATGAACACATTAACATCATCTAACCAAGCACACATAAACTTACGCACACAGATTAAAATGACCGCGTCACCAGCAAATCATCCATGACTGGTAACCTGGACAGCACCCAGAAAGTATCCAATTGACCATCTCCTAACCTAGCACATATAAACTAACTCAGTACTCAGTTCCAGAAACTGACGAAAGTATCAACATCAAACACATAATACATCAACTCAACCAATACTCAGAAACTGTCCTAGAGATTATCATCTAACCCAACACACATCATCTATCCCAATACACATAAACTGATCAAGTGACCATCTCCTACTACAGGTGCATCAACTGAACCAATACCCAGAAGCTGACCTAGAGTTCATAACCTAACACAACACACATCATCTATCCCAATACACATAAACTGAGCAAGTGATCATCTCCTAAAACAGATGCATCAACTGAAACATCGCCCAGAAACTAACCTAGAGTTCATCACCTAATCCAACACACATCATCTGTACCAATACACATAAACTGATCACGTGACAATCTCCTACTACAGGTGCATAAACTTAACCAATACCCAGAAACTGACCTAGAGTTCATCACCTAACCCAACACACATCATCTATCCCAATACACAAAAACTGATCAAGTTACCATCTCCTACTACAGATGCATCAACTGAAACATCGCCCAGAAACTGACCATATTAATCACAGGCATCGCAGGACATGAAAACTCAATGAGTACCCGTGAACTGGTCAGTTGTAAATCAACGAACCAAGCAGACTTAAACTGAAACAACACCCAGGTATTAACAACATTTCATCACCACGCCAGGATACGAAAACGATCCCAGCACTCAGAATTTGTTAAGTGAAAATCAGCTAAGCCAATACATGTAAGCAGGGCCAGTATAAGGAAACTTATAAGTTAATCACAGCCGATCCCAAAACATTAAGTTGAACCAGCTTCCTTGAACTAAGCAAGTGATCATCACCTGACACAGGTCACGTAAAGCTAACCTGCACCTAGAAGCTGACAGGTGAGCAACTAACCGAATGCGTGTAAACAGACCCAGCGCCAGAAAGATGAGCACTTGACCAGCACATAATCAAGCAGACGTTAACTGACCCAACTTCGAGAAACTGACCAAGTGACCTATGCCTAACCAAGTGGAACAAAACTGACCAAATATCCTTAAACTGACCAAGTGACAATCACCTCAGCCAACACTTGAAAACTAACCAAGTAGCAGAAACAATACAAGTGACCAACACCTAACCCAGCGCATGAAAACTGACCCAGGATCCAGAGGCCACTGTGGTTCCAATGAACTGAACCTCTCCATAAATATGAACATGAACTAGAAACAATAAAATGAACCTGAGCTCGGAAATAATGGCAGACCTCGGACTGTGTCAGAGATCTTTACATGTTGATCGAAAACATTAATTTGCCGATGCTGCAGATTCCAACACTATGCCAGTCTGAATAATGCGATCACTTGGAATAAATAGTAAATGGTAAAAGCAGGATATTCTGCGCAGTGACTTCACTGAACAGCCGACTGTTTAAGAAACAGCTCGGAACGAATGGTCTGACACCTCAGATCGCCCGGAGAGAAACAGATTTATATTTACACTGAACGAAAATGTCCAGAAAACTTACTGACCGCACGGGTTGAGGAAATAATCCATAAATCATCTTTCGCAGTAATAACGATCGAAGCTTCGCGCATTTTCTGTGAGAACTGGTGATTCCTGTTGTTCGTGGAGAGGCTGCTGAGCGCTTGACAGGATGACTGATTTACACACAAAGGAAACCTGCAATGAGTCTCTCAGGTTTCATTCCACTATTAATGCCAGTCGGTTGCACACAGCAACATTGCTCCCACTCATGGTTACAACAGAACAAAATATATTTCAACCGAAATATTCAAGATGTGCGCTCAGAGTAATTCACCAGACCAGCCAATGTCACTTCAAACATCAAAGTGCCGGAATTGGCAAACCTAAGGCAAGTCGATCACACACAGACAGGTAAACTCGCCAGTTTAAGTGCGGCAACAGGGTCCGCAATGATTTTAGTTTCCCGGCAGTGGAGGAGTAAATTCCTGCTTCTCAATAAAATGACATTTATGAGTAATGTCTCAGGCACTGAAAAGTTAACCCGCATCAGTCTGTATTGAGCTGAAGACTCTTAAACGATTTATAAATATGAGCAAGTGAGCTGCAGGAAAATCCCTTTCTGCTAGAACAGTGGTGGCTGAGTGCCAGGTACACAGAGAATAGGGAAACAGACTCTCGTTTGTGTACCTCTGGCATAAAGAGGCACCAAAAATCGCAGTCATGAAAAATATGGGTTTGCAAATGTTCTCAATAAGTTATATATTACTTCGGAGGGGGTAGAATATTTTAATGATCTCTCCGATACTTTTGGATTTCACGAACTTGCATCAAATTATACGTCACGCACACAGCACAATAGCCATTGCAGCCATTTAATACACTTTTCATTTCATCACCACGCCGGGTTAAGAAAACGCTCCCAGCACTCAGAATTTGTCTAAGTGAAAATCAGCTAAGCCAATACATGTAAGCAAGGCCAGTATACGGAAACTGATAAGTTGATCACCACCAAACCCAAAACATTAAGTTGAACCAGCTTCCTTGAACTAAGCAAGTAACCATCACCTAACACAGGTCACGTAAAGCTAACCTGCACCTAGAAGCTGACCGTGAGCAACTAACCGAATGCGTGTAAACAGACCCAGCGCCAGAAAAATGAGCAGATGACCTGCACATCATCAAGCAGACGTTAACTGACCCAACTTCGAGATACTGACCAAGTGACCTATGCCTAACCAAGTGGAACGAAACTGTCCAAATATCCTTAAACTGACCAAGTGACAATCACCTCAGCCAACACTTGTAAACTAACCAAGTAGCAGAAACAACACAAGTGACCAACACCGAACCCAGCGCATGAAAACTGACCCAGGATCTAGAGGCCGCTGAGGTTCCAATGAACTGAACCTCTTCTTAAATATTAACATTAACCAGAAACAATGAAATGAACCTGAGCTCGGAAGTAATGGCATACCTCGGACTCTGTCCGAGATCTTTACATATTGAACGAAAACATTAATTTGCCGATGCTGCAGATTCCAACACTAAGCCAGTTTGAATAATGCGGTCACTTGGGATAAATAGTAAACGGTAAAAGCAGGATATTCTGGCCAGTTACTTCACTGAACAGCCGCCTGTTTAAGAAACAGCTCGGAAGGAATGGTCTGACACCTTAGATCGCCGGGAGAGAAGCAGATATATATTTACAGTGTACGAAGCTGTCCAGAAAAACTTACTGACCGCACAGGTTGAGGGAATAATCCATAAATCATCTTTAGCAGTAATAACGACCGAAGCTTCGTGCATTTTCTGTGAGAACTGGTGATTGCTGTTGTTCTTGGAGAGGCTTCTGAGCGCTTGACTGGATGCCTGATTTACACACAAAGGAAACCTGCACTGGGACTCTCAGGTTACATTCGCCTATTAATGCCAGTCGGTTGCACAAAGCAGCATTGCTTCCACTCATGGTTACAACCGAACAAAATATATTTCAACCGAAATATTCAAGATGTGCGCTCAGAGTAATTCAACAAACCAGCCAATGTCAATTCAAACATCAAAGTCCCGGAATGGACAAACCCTACGGCATGTAGATCACACAGAGACAGTAAACAGGGTCAGCAATGATTTTAGTTTCCCGGCAGTGGGGGAGGAAATTCCTGCTTCTCAATAAAATGACATTTATGAGTAATGTCTCAGGCACTGAAAAGTTATCCCCGCATCAGTCTGTATTAAGCTGAAGAATCGACAATGATTTATAAATATAAGCAAGTGAGCTGCAGGAAAATCCCTTTCTGCTAGAACAGTGGCGGCTTAATGCCAGGGAAACAGAGAATAGGGAAATAGACTCTCGTTTGTGTACCTCTGGCATAAAGAGGTACCGAAAATCGCAGTCATGAAAAATATGGGTTTGCAAATGTTCTCAATATGTTATATATTACTTCGGAGGGGTGAGAATATTTTAATGATCTCTCCGATTCTTTTGGATTTCACGAATTTGCATCAAATTATACATCACGCATACAGCACAATAGCCACTGCAGCGATTTAACACACAGTGCAGTGTGAGCAATTTGAGAATTCAAACTCGTGGGCGCTGCCTTTGTTTCCCCGTACAGATTCAAACCTTGCTCGCAGCACATCTTCTCATTGTTTGCCTCAATATGTGTAACAGTTTATATTCTTTCATCCACTTAATCTAATAGGGTTTAGTAATTTCAATGTCGCTTTTAAGGGTATGAAAGAACTGTTATATTACTGACCTGCTAAAGATGCTGAGGTCGGTTACAAATATTAATTCAAGAAATGAACTGTGAAACTAACTGTTCAAGAAGGCTGTCTGGAAATCTACAGATGTGGAGGCCTCACGAGCCTGCGGGGCACCGCTGTCAACAGCAGATACTGTCTGTTAGCTTCTGCATTTGTAGCCATGGGGCAGATAGAATTGACAGTCACTTGCCTTGATGCAATTCACATGTTTCTGTCAGTAGGAATGTTATCAGGGCAGCCATTCTGAATGGAGAAAGAGAGCACATTCCATGGGACAGACCAGGAGAAAGACAAGCAGGGGAAGACCTTGAAGAGGCATTAAACATAATATCAAGGAGGACGTCAACAATTAATTAGGACACTCAAAGCAGGTGAATTGCCAATTCTGAGTTATGAATTGCACCACTAACTTAAAGGTTGTCTGAATCGTCTTCTATCTGTCCCGGCTCAGCAGTTAGCGGCTCGCATCAGAATTAGACGGTTCAAGCCCTCTACAAATGTTTTAATTGTCAATAGGTTTTGTTCTTAATTCTTCCAATAACCAGAGAACCATTTCTACTCACACTCTACTCATCAGAGAGAACAATTGTCCAAGGAATTAATCGAGTAAACCTTCACCTCTGAAGACGATTTTTCATTTTCTTCAGTAAGCAGACTAAAACAGTATACAGTACACATTCCCCATCATTTTCTCGGCACCGATGCGATGGGTCGTAAAGGGAGAGATGGGCCCGAAGCCGCATTGAGCCAGTGTGACGCCCAGCTACAGGCGAACATAAATACAGTTTAATCTCCAGCAGCTGGTCCAGGATCAGTGAGATATTTTAAGATCCTGTTGCTGAAACTAACTTATAGAAAACATACCTTGAACTGTACCGAAAAATTCAGAGCTGTGGACCACCTGTGAAATCTGGAATGCTCAAACCGACCAATGGAGGCTTGAACCATTGACGCTGAAATGAAGAGATTCAAGCTCTATCCATTGAGCGTGCCAGACCTGAACAACAGCGGAAAGTTAACAAGTGAGCAGCAAATAACCCTGCATAAGTAAACAGACCCATCACCTGGAAACTGACCAATTGAGCATCATCTAAACCAGCATATATAAGCTTACTCATTACACATAAACTGAGGGAGTGACCATCATCTAACCCGGCACAAGTAAACTGACCCAGCACACAAACATTGAAAAATGACCACCAGCCCAAACACATGCAAACTTACCCAACACCCAGAAACTGCTCCTGTATCAAGGAACTGAGGCAGAAACATTAAATAACCCATCGCCCGAAAATAATGGCAGACCTTGACCTGAGTCAGAAATCTTTAAAAGTTGAACTAAAACATTAATTACTGATGTTGCAGATTCCAAAATTATTCCAGCCTGAACAACGCGATCACATGGAACAAGTCATAAAAGGTAAATCACTATATTCTCGGCACTGGCCTCACTAAACAGCCGCCTGTTTAAGTATCATCTCTGAATCTCAGATCGCCCGGACAGAAACAGATAGATATTTACACAGTACAAACTGTGCAGGAAAACTTACTCACCTCACTGGTTGAGGCAGAAACGCAGAAATCATCTTTAGCACAAAAACCACCAAATCATCTCGCATTCGCTGTGAGAACTGGTGATTTCTTTGCTTCTTGGAGAGGCTGCTGAGCGCTTGACAGGATGCCTGATTTACACAAAGGAAACCTGCACTGAGACTCTCAGGTTACATTCCCCTATTAGTGACAGTCGGTTACACACAGCAGCGTTATTGCCAATCATGGTTACAACAGAACAATATATTTAAACGGAAATATTGAGGATGGACATTCAGAACAAATCAACAGTGTCGTCCATGTCACTTCAATCTTCAAAGTCCCGAGTGGAAACCCTAAAACATGTGGATCACACAGAGACAGGAAAACCCAGCTGTTTAACTGCGGGAACAGACACAGCAATGGATCTTAGATTCTCCGCAGTGGAGGACAAATTCCTCTTTCAAAAATAAATTACTTTTAGAAGTAATGTCTCACGAAATGGAAAGTTCTCCCGACATCAGTCTCGATGGAGGTGAAGGATGGGGATTGATTTACCAATAGGAGTAAGTGAGGAGGTGGGAAAGCCCTCTCTGGTAGAACAGCGCCAGCTTAGTGTCACGTGCACAGATAATAGGAACAGAGATTCTCCTCTGTGTATCTGTGGCTGACAGAGGGAACAACAATCGCAGTAATGGAAATCATATAGTACCAAATATGAATACAATGTAATGTGTGTTTGTAACTGTTCTCAACATGCGACATTACTATTGCACTTCAGAGAGGAGAGATTTTGATGGTTGCTGCCAATCTTTTCGATATCACGAAACTGCAGCAAATTGAACATCAGGAGCGTAGCACAATAAACATTGCAACGATTTAACAGACAGAGCAGGTCAGCGATTGGAGAATGTAAACTGTTGGGTGTAGCCTTTGTATGCACCCAGAGGTTCAGACCTTCCTCGAAGCGGATCTGCCCAGTGTTGGCCTCAATTCCTGTAATGGTTTATATTCTTTAAACCACTTTCTCTAGAAAGATGTTGGACATTTCAATAACGCTGTTAAGGATAATTTTGGATTGTTGTATTACTGAACTACTAAAGGAGCTGAGGTTAGTTAATTGTAATAACTCAAAAAAATGAACGATTAAACTGACTATACACGAAGACATTCTGGGAAGTCTGACCAATGTTCAAAAGTGGCATTCAATCCGTCTGGAAAGCGAGAGATCAGGAGAATAAATGACACTGTGTGTTAAAAACATTTTTTAACACCAAGTGCGGTCAGGTAGTCTTAGTCTGGGTAACCATGGCGGCAAATAAAAATACACTGGAAAGCTTGTTTTTGTCAGTAGGAATGGTATCATAGCGGAAAATCTGAAGTGACAAAGAGAACACGTTCCATGGGACAGTCCAGGTGATAGACAATCAGGGAGAAGCATTTGAAGACAGATAATAACAGCACCAAGGAGGACATCAACAAGTAACGACCTTCTCTGGCTCCCAAATCAGAAGAATTGGCCGTTTTGAGATCCGATTTACACCACTGAGATAAAGGTTGCCTGAACCACACGTTTCAGTGAGATTGCCTCTCATTAAGCAAAACACTTAATGCGGCACTCTGCCCCCGAGTTGGCTGTGGTGCTGATGAGACAGTCATCCATCTCCTTTGGGATTGCCCCTTTGCAAGGCAGGTCTGGATGGAGATGCAGTGGTTGGTGTCGTGGTCCATCCCAAGCAGCTCCGTAACTCAGGTCTCTGTGCTCTACGGGCTGCTCCCATAGACAGACATCATCTGCTGCTGGAGGGCTATCAACTCAGTGAAAGACGCATTTTGGTCTTACCAAAACTTGCTGGTCTTCCAGATCAAGGAGATGTCCTCGTCTGCGTGTTGCAGACTGGCGCAATCCAAGGTCCAGGTGTTCGTGCTGAGGGACGTACTAAATATTGGTGCAGTCGCCGCGAAGGCACGGTCGGGAAGAGGCACAGTTTAAAGCCCTTCCGTCACGATAAACCCAGGGGCTGGAATCAGTATAAAACGCCCCCCGGGCTGTACTTGTAAACTTTTTGCATACATAGAGCACCAGGATCTGAAAAAAACCTATTCAGTGCCAAGTATAATGCAAGTTATGTTTAGTAATGTATGTTGCAAAGAGATGTAACTGTACCCTCACCCATTCCGTGTACCGTATAGTGCCACTAGAAAAGCAATATAATGACTGTATTACAGTGTATCCTGGATTGTACTGAAATGTACCTCGAAATGTAAAGCAAGCAAATCTATTGAACGGAACTGCCGTTAGCATCAAATGTATTATATGTAATTGCTGACCGCATCCAAATATACTTATCTGTCTACCAATGTATTGTGCAAAATTATACATGAATAACGTATATTTTGAAATTTTAAAAAATTATGCAAAACACCAGATAATGTAGGCCCATTCTACTCAATCTCTCGTCGTAAGACAAAACTTTTGGCCCAGAAATATATCTAGGAATATTTCATTGCATCCCCACTAAATCAGCGTTTTCGTTCCTGAGGTGAGGAGATCAAAATGGTGCACAGTGCAACTTCCCTGCTGATTTCCCGGCAGAAGGGTCATGAATGTGGGTTGGTCTACTGACCCCAAGTTCTCCGTGACATTAAATAAAACTCACTCTTGGGTAGCGAGATGCTGGAGAGTGTCACTAATCAGATATATATTTCCTGATACTGTTCTCAATTATATCAATCACTCCTTGACATCTTTGCCCTGGAATTCTTAGGGAACCCCTTGAATTCAACCTAAAATCACAGGGCTCCAGTCATCTAATGAGGGGCTTAAAGGCTACGAGACTGTAAATAAGAGTTTGCTGCTCTACTGACTGAGCCAGCCCGGCCTAATACAATGGTGGATATAGACCAAGTGGCCATCAATAAACCAACGCATGTAAAATGAGCCAGTACCCAGAAACTGAGCAAGTAACCATTACTGAACCCATCGCACTGTAAACCTACCCAGCACCCAGAAACAGTTCCAGACCCAATTAACTGAACCGGAAACTTTGAAGTTGCCGACCATCCATACATGTTCCCAGAGTTCAGCCTGATTGAGAGTTTGTTAAAAGTTTGGATGAAAACATTAACCTGGTTTCCTTACTGATGTCTGAATAAGGCGGCCAAATGAATAGTTAATGAAATATAAAACCACGACACTCTCGGCACTGACACCACTAAAAAGCACATCCCACCTCCCAGCCTGTGTAAGAAACAACTCACAACAAAGGGGCTGAATATTCAAAAGGGCAGCAAAGAAGCGATCTCACAGTGGCATACATATTTGTAGAATTAGGAACTGCCAAGAAACAGTCACTAACCATGCTGCATGTTGGCGTAAGGCAGAAAGATTCTTTGGGCCTATTTATGATTGAATCTTTTCGCATTTTCTCTGAGAAGCGTTAATTTCATTCGTTTTTGCAGAGCCTTATGATCACTTGACTGGACACCTGATTCACACACAAAGGAAACCTGCGCTTAGACTGTCAGGTATTGTTATCTTATTAATGACAGTCAGGTGGGCCCAGGAGCGTGAGATTATATTCCCACCGATGGTTACAACACAGCATAATATATTTAACCAGAGATATTGGGCACGGACATTCAGAGCCATTCAACAGTACAGTCCATGTCACTTCAATCATCAAACGCTCTGAGTCGACATCCCAAAGGCATGTAGATCACACGGAGACAGGTAAACTCACCTGTTTAACTGCAGCAGTCAGACTCAGTAATGCAGATTAAATTCCAAGCAATGGGGCGAGAGTGTCTGCTTCTCAAACAACTCATTTTTACCAATAATGTTTCAGGGTAAGAGACCTGAACGCATACTCAGTTGAGCTGAAAAATTTAAAACATTTAAATCCACGACTCAGTTTACTGCAGGGAGTGCCCTAACTGCTGGAACAGTGCCAGCTCAGTATCAGTTAATGCAGGTCAGGGAATTAGATACTCATTTTTGTATCTGTGGCATAAAGAGTTGCCACAAATCGCAGTCCTGGAAATCACATCGCAGTAAACGTGAATAAAATGAAACGTGGGTTTCAGTTGTTTTCACACATTGTTTAGCTGTTACATATGTGAGTGGTTCTGATTATGTTAACTGTCGCTGCCTTTCTTTCGCATTTTATTATTATGCAGAAAAACAGTATAATAGTCCTTTCTTAGAAACATAGAAACATACACATTTATAGCACGGTAGGAGGCCATTTCGGTCCATCGTGTCCCCTCCGGCCGACCAAGAGCTATCCAGCCTAATCCAACTTTCTAGCTCTTTCTCCGTAGCCCTGTAGGTTACAGCACTTTACATAGAAATAAAGAAAATATGTTTACGTATCTATCCAAGTAGTTCCTGAATGTGGTGAGGTGACATGTCTCTACCCCCCTTTCAGGGAGTGGGTTCCAGACCCCCGGCACCATCTGGATGTAGACATTTCCCCTCATATCTCCTCTGATCCTCCCCCCAATTAATGTACATCTCTGTCCCCTGGTTACTGACTCCTCTCCCAAAGGAAAAAATCCATTCCTAACCACTATCCAGGCTGCTCATAATTTTATACAACTCGATAAGTTCTCCCGTCTGTCTCCTCTGTTCCAAAGAAACAGACCCAGCATTTTCAATATTTCCTCATAGATAAAATTCTCCAGTCCAGACAACATTCTTGTAAATGTCCTCATCACCCTTTCCAGTGCAATCACAGCTTTTCTGTAATGTGCTGACCAGAACTTCATGCAGTGCTCCAGCTGCGGCCTAACCATTCAGTTATACAGTTGATGCATAACGTCCTTATTCATTTATTCCATCCCTCGACTAATAAAGGCAAGTTTTCCATTTGCATTCTTAACAAAATTTTCTACCTGCCCTGCTTCCTTCAGGCATTTCACTGTCTTAATATTTCAGAGAATTAGCACACAGTGCAGGCTCGATGATTTGAGAATGTTAAGTGCTGGGTGCTGCGTTTCTTTCTCGCTTAGGTTCAAACCTTGCTCGCAGCGGATCTGCTCACTTTTGGACTCAATGCTTGTGATTGTTGATATTGTATAATCGCCTTCCTCTATAAGACATTTCTCGTTTACATTTGAAATACTAAATGATTGTCTGTCAGCCTGCATTACTGCCCTCCTAAAGGAGCTGAGTTTGGTTGAATATATTAATTCAAAAAATGATGTTTAATCAACTGCTCAGGATTGCATTCTGGGAAGCTTGGCCAAAGCCCAATGTGTGATTAAGGTTATGTGGAAAGCTACAGAGAGGGAGGACTCAAGAACTGTGGGCAATTGATTTAAACACCAGGTGTTGTCTTTAGCGTCAGTCGGTTTAACCCATGGGGGGAGCGAATTGAAAGTTACAGGAAAGATTGTTTATTTCAGCAGTAATTGTATCAAAGTAGCTCATCTAAAGTGACAAGGCGAAAATTGTCCATGAGACATTACAGGTTACAGAGAAGCAGGGTGCAGTACTCGGAAAGAGGAAGAACAATGCCAAGGAGGAAATCAACAAGTAATGAACCTCTCCATCTCCCGAAGCAGATGAATTGGCCATTCTGAGGTTCGCGTTGCATCACTGACTTAATGTTGTCTGAACCGCCATCTGTCTGCCATAGCTCTACTGGGAGTGCAAACGCCACTGAGTTAGAACGTTCACGCCTTATATATACGTTTTATACGTATTGATGAGATCACCTCACATTCATCTAATTTCCTGAGACTATAGGTTTATTATACTTAATCTCTAAAGCAAATATTTATTTTTGTAGGTAATGACACCAAAGCTGTGCCCATAAATGTGACCTTTGTCTTCTCGGCACTGGTTTGTTGTCAATGGAGACGTGTCTGAAGCCACAGTGAGCCGTACTTACCCCGAACAGGAGGTGAAATTCTATAATGTTCAATCTTTAGCACCGAGATGCTGGAGAGAGTCCCGAAGGAAGGCACCAATTCCTGAATCTGACGTTGAATCTCATTGATATCAAGCACTCCTTGAGCTCTATGCTGTGAAATTCAGAGCTGGGAATCTGAGCACAATTCCTTCTGACACAAAGCGGGAGCAAACCCTGCAAACCGCCATTGTAAACACCAAACACCAAACAACCAGACTGACTAGCCGTTCACTCACTTGTCTCCACATTGGCTGCTCATAACGTGCTCCTTGTTTCCAGCCTGTTCATATCCTCTGGACTTCACTCGTTCGGTTCCAGAGACCGGGGCCGACTCGCTGCCCCTCTCACACCCACCGCCCCTCTGCCCTTTTCCCCCTTCACCCCTTACAAACCTCTTCGTTGAACAGCTTCTCGCAACTTCTCCTCCGCTACATTAATATAAACGACACGATTGTCAACCAGACCTTTCCAGTTGGTGAAGGTTACATGAAGGCAAGTTCCAGAGAAGATTCATTGACTGTAAACACGTGGTTATGGTCAGATGTGGTTTTACTCCCATCAGTCAGAGAGAAGCGGCGTTCGGAACAGAACATCGCCCTTTTGCTTCTCCCCTTTTAGAAGGAGGCACAAAACGAAGCCTCTCCTTCTAGGGATAGAAGCAGGGACCTTTACATCCAACGCTCTCCCAATGAACTCTTTCTGCCTCAGAGAATCCGAATTATGTTTCATGCTCTTGGAGTACAATGTTACCCAGAGTAGAATTTTCGCTCCCGCTGCTTACTCACTTAAGGAGAATGGGCCCCGACCAGATCTCGGACATAAGGTTATGCTAGTGTACTGATGATATCGTTCTATTGCTTCGTGTTTGGGCCACTTTTAATCAGGTCCATGCACACATTCTTCTATCAACCCATCTCTCACTGTGCTTCACTCTCTCATTCATTCTTTATTCCGTTTAATCTAGAAGCAGGCGGTAATCAGAACACAATCCCTTATCCTCTGCACGCAGACATCCGTCTGTTCCGTTTTCGAGCCACGAGATCTTTCAATAAATGGTCTTTAGCAAAAAAACTTCCTCACAGTGTTAGGCAGAGAGGGAAATACAGATTTCATCTCACGAGATGTGCTTCTGGTCCCAACAGAGCATTAAGAACCAAGTTTATATCCTTGGCAGGCAGCGACGGAGAGATAAGTGGCTGCAGTGCATCAGCAAATAAGGTAAAATAGGAAATAATAGTAAACCACGTTTGTTACATAATCGACGAATCTGTGACACGAAGAGAGATAAATGGCTTTGAATTAATAGCCATTACAGAGAAATGTTTGCAAGATGACCAAGTTTAGGACCCAATTATTCGAGGTTTCTTGATATTTCAAAAGACAGGCGGAATATAAAAGGACTGTGGTAGCCCTGAAAATAACGGATGACATATGGTCAGTAGTGATAAAGGATCATGGCTCAGAAGACCAGGAGGTAGAATCAGTAAGGAGAAAGATAATAAATTACAAAGGCAGAAAACACTAATGGGATGTGTGTAGGAATTATAACGTTGGACAGAATATTAATCTACATAAAATTGGAGCTTCTAACAAAGGTAATACATTAATCTTGGGGAACATGAATCTACAGATAGAATAGGCAAATAAAAATGGCAATGGTAGTCTGGGGGTTGAGTTCATGGAATGCATTCGAGACAGTTTCCTGGAACAATACTTCATGGAACCAAACAGGGAACAGGTTGTTTTAGATGGTGTTTTGTTTGAAAAGACGGGGTTAATTCTTCACCTCATAGTAAAGGGTCCGCTGTAGAGGAATGATCACAGTATGATAGAATTTCACGCTAATTTTGAGAGTGAAATAATAAATTCTGAAACGAGATTCTTACAAATAAATAAAGCCAATGATATAGTATGTTTTTTATTTCAGATTCCAGTACCTGCGGTATTTTGCTTTTATATAATTCCAGGGGCGAGCTGGCTATTGTTGGTTGGCAAATGTGATTACAATTTATAACTGTAGATAAATAGTTGCAATGTTTTAAAGAAATGTTTGAAAATTCTCAACGAACAACGATTCCATTGATAAATAAGAACTCATTGGAATATGTGATCTATCCGTAGATAAGTGAAGAAGTTAGGGAGAGTATTATATTAAAAGAGGAGTCTTATAATGTTGTCAAGAATAGCAGTTAGCCTGAGGATTCGGAGAGTATCAGAAACCAATAAAGGATGACCAATAATTAATACAATGGGACAACATCGAATATGAGAGTAAACGAACAAAACGTTTCAAAACAGTTTGGAAGAGCATTTGATCGTATGTGAAAAGGAAGAGAGTAGCAAAAGCAAGAATTGGTCACTTAGCCGCTGAGTCAGGAGATATTATAATGTGGTATGAGGAAATGAAGAGAGTTTAAATAAATCTGTTGTGTCTGCTTCGTAGTCGGAGATATATTAACATAGAGAGAAAAGTGGGGACAAGGGGCTAATTTATTGAGGAACATAACATAATTAAGAAAAGTAGAAAAAGTACTTGAGAAACTAAAGAGACTAAAACGTAACAAATCCCATGGACCTGATGGTCTACATCCGAGGGTGCTAAAAGAAGTTGCTGCAGATATAGTGGATGCATTGGTAGTGATTTTCCAAATTTACCTAGATTCCAAAATGATCCCAGCGGAGTGGAAGTTAGCAACTGCAAAATTCAAAAAAGGAGGGTAAGAGAAAATAGGGAATTACAGGCCAGTTAGCCTGATATCAGTCGTCGGGAAAATCCTCGATTCCATGACTAAGGAGCGGGTAACTGTGCACTTAGAAATTAGATTTTGTTTAGGCATCCACAAGGAACATTTTTATGCGATTTCTTTCAGTTGAGGTGTGAACTAAAAGCAAGAAAAGTCCCATTTTGACCACTCGGCTGTGTTCATAAAAAGTTGGAAGTTTGCCTGGACCATGAGAACGAAGATGTTGTATTTTTGTTGATTTTTTGCATTTCTGTCGATCTCAGAACTCTTTTTGCAACACAGTTGCTTTGCCAACTAAAATTGTTTTGTGAACCAAAAGCCTGTTCTAAGCTTCTTGAAGTTTCTGCACATTTCTGCCTTTCAGTTTATCTTTAAATTTCCAAATATAATGTCCAAGGGAGAAACTTTAATCCTTTCATTCATTCGTCACGTAATAGTCAATTTCTGGGTATTCAGTCAGCTTGTGATGAATTGCTCAGTTTCTCAGTGTTTGGTCAGGATGCCGACAATTGTTCAATTTTTGAGTGTTCAGTCTATTTGTGGACAGAGGGTCAGTATATGTTTGCTCCACCCGACAGTTGTCAGTTGCAGGTTGTTCAATATTTGTGCGCTAAATTGGCCAGTTGCTGCTGCTCAGTTCTGCTCTGTACAAGTGTTGAGTTTCTGTATACAGGTCCCGGTGTTGGGCAGTAGTTATGTTTCTGCGTGCAGGCCCCAGACGGGAGGAGGCAGCAGACCTGGGCGAGACCTGAGCGGGAGCAGAGCGAGAGCGGTAGCAACTCAACAGAGGCAGAATAGAAATATAGAAACATAGAAAGACAGAAAAAAATAGGTGCAGGAATCGGCCAGTCAGCCCTTCGAGCCTGCACCGCCATTCAATAAGATCATGGCTGATCGTTCACCTCAGTACCCCTTTCCTGCAAAAGAGTGAATGCGACAGAGTGATGTCAGAGTTGGAAAACTGACGTTGACACAAGGGAAGGAGCTGATTGGTGAGTAGTTGGTGAGTGTTCCTTTATTAATTTTTAAGTTTATTTCTGCTGGGTTAGATCCTAGTCTATTAAATAGATGCATGGCAGGACAGCTCAGCCCCGTGGAGTTCACACCCTGTGCCTTTTTGGAAGTCCTCGATGCTCCACGTAGCTTGGCCTACCACTTGTGCAGAAAGTGTTACCAACTCCAGTAACTCGAGCTCCGCGTTTCGCAGATTGAGTGGCGGCTGGAGTCACTGCGGTGCATCCGCGAGTTTGAGAATATCGGGCATAGCACAATTCTAGAGGTGGTCACACCGCAGCTTAAACCTTTGCAGGCAGAGAGGCAGTGGTTGAGGACCAGACAGCAGAACAGATCCAGGCAGGTAGTGACGGAGTCCCCTGAGTCCATCTCACTCACTAACATACAAACATAGGACATAAAAACATAGAAATTTAAAGCGGAGAAAGATGCCACTTCATTGTGTCCCCACCAGCTGACAAAGAACACACGGCCCTCGGTCAGCAGCCCTGAAGGTTACATATAAATCTATCAACAATGAACAACGCTGGACAGGTAAAGAGCACCATGCTCAAACACTCATGCGATAACCCATGAATTGCAACAATTTACACTCCACCCCACCTGGAACCATGTGATCTCATGGGAGGTCCAAAAAAACAGGTCAAATTCAGGCGAATTGGGGAAAGAAATATGGGAAAATTCCTTTCCGACCCATCGAAGCGATCGAAAATAGGCAAGGAGAAACTCTGGCCTTAATAGTTTCCATGATCTACTTACCATCGTGTCTGCATCAGCCAACAAGAGGTTATCCAGTTTAGTCCCACTTACCGGCTCTAGGTCCGTCATCCTGCAGGTTAAGTAACTTCAAGTGCCCATGCAAGCACATTCTAAATGTGGTGAGTGTTTCTGCATTCAACACCCTTCCAGGCAGCGAGTTACAAACCCCACACAATCCGCTGTGTGAAGAATTTTCCCCTCAAATCGCCTCTAATTCTTCAACTAACCACCTTAAACCTATGCTCCCTCGTAAATGATCTGTCCGGAAAGGGAAAGAGGCTCTTGCTATCCACTATATCCAGGCCATTCAAAATGTTATATACCTCAATGAGATCTCCCCTCAGCGTCCTATGTTCCAAGGAGAACAAACCCAGCCTATCCACTCTGCCCTCAAAGTTAAAATTCTCCATTCCAGACCGAATCCTCATAAATCTCGTCTGCACCCTTTCCAGTGAAATCACGTACTTCCTACTATAACACGAACAGAATTGCACGCAGTATTCCAGCTGTGGCCTAACCAGTGTATTTTATAAATTAAGCATAACCTCCCTGCTCTTGTATTCTATGCCTCGACAAATACAGACAAACAAACCGTATGTCTTCTTAACCATCTTATCCACCTCGTATGCGACTTTCAAGGACTTGTGGAGAAGCACTCCAAGTTCCCTTTGTTCATCTACACTTCTATGTGGCCTACCTTTTAATGTGTCTCCCCTTTCTAATGGCACTCCGTCACACTTTTCGGAATTAAATTTAATTTGAAGCTGTTCTGCCCACCTGACCAGTGGATTGCAATCCTCCTGCTGCAGTCCATGACTTGCTCTTCATTTTTAACCACACAGCCAATTTTACTTTCATTTGCAAACTTTTTAATCACACCCATCAGATTCAAATCTAGATCATTGATGTGTACCACAAAAAGCAAGGGACGCAGAACTGAGCCCCGCGGAAACGCACTGGAATCATGCTTCCAGCCACAAATACATCCAACAAACATTAACTCCTGCTTCCTAACTCTAAGCCAATTTTGGCTCAAACTTGCCACTTTGGCCTGGATCCCATGGGCTTTTAACATCTGGACCAATCTACCATGTGGGACCTTATCAAAAGCTTGGCTAAAGTCTATATACACTAACTTATATGCACTGCCCTCATCGATCCGCCTGGTCGCCTCCTTGAAAATTGCAATCAGGTGAGTCACACAGGAGCTTCCCTTTACAAATCCGTGCTGACTGTCCCTGAATAATCCTTGCCTTTCTAAATCTGTATCTATGTTGTCCTTCTAGATTTTTCCAATCATGTTCCCACCACTGTGGATAGGCTGACAGGCCTGTAATTATTCGGGCTATCTCTTTCTCCCTTCTCAAACAAGGGTAGCACATCAACAATCGTCCAGTGCTTTGTCACTAAGCCCGAATCCAAAGAGGATTAGAAAATTAAGGTCAACCCCTCTGCTATTTCCTCTCTTGATTCGCTCAACAGCCGAGGATGCATTTCATCTGGTCCTGGGCTCTATTCCATTTTCAAAGCAGCAAAACCCCCAAATCCCCTCTCTCACTACGTCTATTTCACTCAGAATTTCACCCGTATTCTTTTCTGAGTACTGGTGAGGGCGATGGTGACTCTGGGACCGAAAAGCGAGACAAGTCCACGCCACCATGGATGGCACAACTTTACAGGTAGTGGAAGGAGAATGGAGGAGCATTAGTGGTCGGGGATTCGATAATCAGGCGAGCAGACAGCAGTTTCTGCGGCCGTAGAGGTCACTCCAGGCTGGGATGTTGCCTATCTGGTGCCAGGGTCAAGGATGTCACTGAGATGCTGCAAAACATTCTGGGGGATAGGGTAAACAGTCAGATCTCCTGGTACGTATCAGTACAATGACACTGGTAGAAAGAGGGAGGAGGTCCTGCAGGCAGAATTTAGCAGCTCGGACAGAGATTAAACTCAACATCGAGGAGTATTCAACATTTAGGAAGGATAGACAGGAAGGAACAGGAGGCGGGGTGGCATTGCTAGTTAAAGAGGAAATTAATGCAATGGTAAGAATGGACATTAGCGTGGATGATGAGAATTGGTATGGGTGGAGCTGCGGAATACCAAGGGTCAGAAAACGCTAGTGGGAATTGTGTACAGACCACCAAACAGCAGTAGTAAGTTTGGCGACAGAATCAAACAAGGAATAATGGATGCATGCAATAAAGGTACAGCAGTTATCATGGGTGACTTTAATCTACATATTGATTGGGCTAACCAAACTGGTAGCAATGCGGTGGATGAAGATTTCCTGGAGTGTATTAGGGATGGTTTTCTAGACCAATATGACGAGGAATCAACAAGGGAGCTGGCCATACTGGACTGGGTGATGTGTAATGAGAGAGGACTAATTCGCAATCTTGTTGTGCGAGGCCCCTTGGGGAACAGAGACCATAACATGTTAGAGTTCTTTATTAGGATGGAGAGTGACACAGTTAATTCAGAAACTAGGGTCCTGTACTGAAGGAAAGGTAACTTCGATGGTTTGAGGCGTGGATTGGCTAGAATAGACTGGCAAATTATATTTAAAGGGTTGACGATGGATAGGCAATGGCAAACATTTAAAGATCACATGGATGAACTTCAGCAATTGTATATCCCTGTCTGGAGTAGAAATAAAACAGGGAACGTGGCTCAACCGTGGCTAACAAGGGAAATTAAAGATAGTGTTAAATTTAAGGAAGAGGCATATAAATTGGCGGGGAAAAGCAGCAGACCTGACGACTGGGAAAAATTTAGAATTCAGCAGAGGAGGACAAAGGGTTTAATTAAGAAGGCGAAAGCAGAGTACGAGAAGAAGCTTGCTGGGAAAATAGAAACTGACTGCAAATGATTCTACAGATATGTGTGAAGAGAAAAAGATTAGCGAAGACAAACGTAGGTCCCTTGCAGTCGGATTCAGGTGAATTTATAATGGGGAACAAAGATATGGCAGACCAATTGAATAAATACTTTTGTTCTGTCTTCACGAAGGAAGGCACTAATAACCTTCCGAAATTATTAGGAGACCGAGGGTCTAGTGAGAAGAAGGAACTGAAGGATATCCTTATTAGGCGGGAAATTGTGTTAGGGAAATTGATGTGATTGAATGCCGATAAATCCCCGGGGTCTGGTAGTCTGCATGTCAGAGTACTTAAGGAAGTGGCCCTAGAAATAGTGGATGCATTGGTGATAATTATCAAACAGTCTATCGACTCGGGATCAGTTCCTATGGACTGGAGGGTAGCTAATGTAACACCACTTTTTAAAAAGCGATGGCGAGAGAAAACCGGTAATTTTCGACCGTTAGCCTGACATCAGTGTGGGGAAAATGTTGGAATCAATTATTAAGGATTAAATAGCAGCGCATTTAAAAAGCAGTGACAGGATCGGTCCAAGTCAGCATGTATTTATGAAGGGGAAATCAAGCTTGACAAATCTGGAATTCTTTGAGGATGTAACTAGTAGAGTGGACAAGGGAGAACCAGTGGATGTGGTGTATTTGGAATTTCAAAAGGCTTTTGACATGGTCCCATACAAGAAATTGGTGTGCAAAGTCAAAGCACATGGTATTGGGGATAATATACTGTCGTGGATACACAACTGGTTGGCAGAGAGAAAGCAGAGAGTCGGTTACTGGGTCCTTTTCAGAACGGCAGGCAGTGATTGGTGGAGTGCCGCAGGGCTCATTGCTGGGTCCACAGCTCTTTACAATATATATCAATGATTTGGGTGAAGGATTGAGTGTAATATCTCCAAGTTTGCAGATGACACAAAACTGACTGGCGGTGTGAGTTGTGAGGAGGACGCTAAGAGGCTGCAGGGTGATCTGACATGTTAGGTGAATGGGCAAAAGCATGGCAAATGCAGTAAAATGTGGATAAATGTGTGGTTATCCATTTTGGGGTAAAAATCGCGAAGACAAAATATTTTCTGAATGGTGGCAGATTGGGAAAAGGGGACCTGGGTTCATCGTTCATCAGTCATTGAAAGTTGGCCTACATGTGCAGCAGGCGGTAAAGAAGGCAAGTGTTATGTTGGCCTTCATAGCTCGGGGATTTAAGTAAAAGAGCAGGGAGGTCTTACTGCAGTTGTTCATGGCCTTGGTGAGACCTCACCTGGAATATTGTGTTCTATTTTTCTCTCCTAATCTGAGATAGGACATTCTTGCTATTGAGGGAGTGAAGCGAGGGGTCACCAGACTGATTCCCGGGATGGCCGGACTGACATATGATGAGAGACTGGATCAACTGGGCCTTTATACATTGGAGTTCAGAAGGATGAGAGGGGATCTCGTAGAAACATACAAGATTCTGACGGGACGGGACAGGTTAAATGTGGGTAGATTGTTCCCGATGTTGGGGAAGTCCAGAACCAGGGGACACAGTCTTAGGATAAGGGGTAGGCCATTTCAGGCTGAGATATGGAGAAACTTCTTCACTCAGAGAGTTGTTAACCTGTGGAGTTGCCTGCAGCAGAGAGTTGTTGATGCCATTTCATTGGATATATTCAAGAGGGAGTTAGATATGGTCTTTACGGCAAAAGGGATCAAGGGAATGGAGAGAAAGCAGGAAAGGGGTACTGAGGAATCTTCAGTCATGATCTTATCGAATGGTGGGGCAGGCTCGAAGGGCACCTATTTTATATGTTTCTATGTTTCTATCTCCAAGGTTCTAATCTCACGGTTGCTACCGGTGCCATGTGATGGTGGGTACAGAAATAGCAGGATAGAGAAATGAATGCTTAGTGTAGGGGATGGTTTTTGGGCAGATTTCTCTGACTCCTTGGCGTTTTCCAGGCGCCCCACACCCTGGATTCTAGACTGTGGACTGATTTGGGGCCTCTGAAAAACTGAGACAGACTCAGT
Source organism: Pristiophorus japonicus (assembly GCF_044704955.1). Lineage (NCBI taxonomy): Eukaryota > Metazoa > Chordata > Chondrichthyes > Pristiophoridae > Pristiophorus > Pristiophorus japonicus. Next base: position 140,360 of record NW_027253937.1, on the reverse strand, counting down.
TGGGAATGCAAAACTGGTTTTATTGTGTTCAGACAGAGTAAAAAGGCAAGTTTGTAATAATCACAGTAATCAGGTACAAAGAGGGAGAAATTGCAACTCAAATGCTCTATATTTGGGAAGAACACATAACACATATAACAGATTAAAAGAACACAGTCCTCCCACCTCCCACAATACTTATGCTCTAAACCTGGAAGGGGAAAACACACCAGAACATCAACAGGTAGGAACAGTAAGAAAAACCCCAACCTCCCAAACCCACCGTCGAGCTACGTTAGAACTCTGGGGTTTCAGGGACCATGTTCACCAATTCCCGATTGACAGTTCCAACTCCGGAGTTCGCCTTAGTTGTCTTGGTCCTGTTCCAAACTCTGGGGTTCGCCTTAGTTGTCAGCGTTCTGTAGTCTGTACCTCGGACCTCCTTGGGGAAATCAACCTGCGTCGCTTCTTCAATTGGGCTGAGTCCGCTGATGCAGTAAGTTGCGTATTGGACTTGTGGGGTGAGTATTCACCTTTCCTTGGTCAGGGTAGTCTTAAAAGTCCCATTAGGTAATGCTTTACTCCTTGATAGCTTAGGATCAGCTTGTAGATTACAAAAACCTTCGTATTTTCTTCCGTTTTGTCGGGTTGGTTCCGGTTGACTGTTTCATTGGTTGCGATGATCCGACACTTTCCGGTAGTCATTTTGAAAGCCTGTTTTCGGTCGTTGTGCTGTAATTATGTGTTTTAGAGATTCCTTTCATGGATGTTTTCAAGGCTGGTGTTAACCTTAGGCAACGCGAATGCTACCTTAATAGTGTCTCTAGAAGCACCCTTAACTGCCAGAACACGCCTTCAATTATACTAAAACAGGGTTCCTTATCTTCGCGCCAAATCAATTTTTGGGCTATGTTTAAACTGTTCTGTCCATTGATTTTCAAATGTCACCTTTGTCAGTGTTTTTGGTGGGCTAGTCAGCAGTAAATCGATTAGGGTGTGATACTGTGCTCTCACTGGTATTGCATTGTTTTAGGATTGTCCAGTTTCCTGGCCACCTAGTTGGGCCAATGATTTACATAGTGGTTGACTGGGTAATTGGCTTCTTCCATATTTTGGATGAGTTCTATAGTTTAGATAATGGCTGCTAATTTGATAATCTCTTAGGGGGTGAATTGGTGCTGCATCGTTCCCCCAGGCATTCTGGGATCCTTAACACACGAAGTTGCTTCACAGAGGTTAGCCCCACCTCTTGTATTCGGTAACTCTGTTTCGCAGGAGAAAAAATGTTGTGGAATCTTAAAATTTATATGTTCCTTCCCATAGATGTTTAGGAGAGCTCAGGCTTCTGTAATTTAGGTCCATTTTGTATTTTCTTTTCAAAAAGGCCAAACACTGGGGGGGTTTCCATGAGGTTTGCCTCCTTTTGCCTTTTTCCTTTTAAAACTTAGATTTCCACTTGAAAAATCCAAAGCTCATTTTTAACATTCCAAGAGGAGCTTTTCTTTAATTTTCAGGGAGAGGGATTCATGGGAATTTTTGGGACCCGTTCAGTCCCCGCTATGACACTATGCAACCATAGTGTCACTTTACACGTGAGCAAAGATTCCTGCCTCTCAAGAGCTAACCTTCCCGCAGCCATAGCATACATTCCGCTTTACACGATATAGCATTCAGTTTCATTCTCTTCCCTTTACAGTCATATAGGCAAGTTACGCTGCACTTCACAAGCATAATACACATTTCAAATACATCACACAACATTATAAATTTAAATTGCTAATCGGGTTCCTAAGGTTTGTCCACCATCCTGTAATATCGGGATTGGTGCCTTCGGTTCTCCCCTTTGCACTTGGAACACCACAGATACAGCACTATCCCGAGCTGACATACTACCAAAAGAGGGGAGGCTATCCTGATGCAAGAAGGATCTTCTATATATCCGAAAATGTCCCAACAGCGTGGAACTATGATAGCCAAGATCACACTCCCTATCTTAAATATCTTTTGTTCCAGTGTTTAGAAATGTTTCTGCGATATTTCCACAGATTGCAGCAAGGAGGTAAGATGTTCGGGTAGAGGAGGAATTGCATAACCAAAATATGTTCCATAGTCTTGTAGATGTGTGAAATTGTCGGTGACTGTGAGGTGAACAGTGTAGGGCTCAGGAATGGGTACAATCCATTCTTGGGCCACTTCAACTGGTGCCTCGCATTTAATGCAAAAACTGCTCTCACTCACTGGACACCCGTAAATGAGGGATTCTTCCACGTCTCCTCAGTCGCTGCTGCTCATCCTTATCAGGGCGAGCAGGAACAGGATCCTTCTCATACTGTCCTCGTTCCTGCAGGGGCACATAAAACAGATTGTCTTGCCCTGAGAAAGCTCTCTGGCTTGACAAAGGTGACTGAGTTCCAAGTTAGGATCATAGTCTTTAATTGACTGGCTGTCTTATTCAGTTCCAGGTGGACTGATTGCTTTTAAGTTTGTCTCACAATCGTTCTGCTTGTTATCTTACCAGTGCTTCCTTAATAGCCATACCAGTAGATTCCTCTTCCTCCCGGGTATTACCCGTCCTGTGCTTCTTTTACCAGCTGCACAGGTAGATTATTTTCCTTACCCCAGTTAACTAATACATATATACATATCATTACACAGGTAAATCTTACACTATTCTAAATCATTCACTAAACATACATAAATTCATATTTTAAATATCCTTAAATTCAAATCGCTATATATGTACATCTGCCACCCGTCTCAGGGTGGCCAGGCTAATTCCTGTTTACCTCCACTTGGGACAGCTCCTGGGCATCTTGTAGGGCTGCAAGTAAGGCGGCCTGAGCCACAACATCCAGAGGGCTCTCACTAATGTTACTGGGGTTTGCCCTGTGTCCCAGGCGATCGGGGAACTGTTCCCTTCGATGATGCAGCACACTGCCCCTTTTGGTGTGGCCACAGTATCCTGCTCTGTAGGTTTTGCGCAGCCTGAAACTGCAGGCTGGGGGCCCTTATCTTTACAACGCTTCCTGACCTTGGGTGTCCCCTTTCTGGTGGCGGCCTTACCTGGACCGAGCCACTGGAACTGGGGCGCTGGTGACCAAGGGGCTTTTGGCTGTGTTGTGTGGGTAGTCCTTCTTGGGGCTACTGTTACTGGGGGTGCATCCACGTTCCAAGCAATTGGTGGGATCGCCCCTCCAGTAACACAGTTTCCCGCTCCCACCTGCCCTGTTTGTCTGGCTGCCCCGCCCCCTTTGGGACGACTGACTGCTTCTTACGTTTTTCGGGCTCCCCTGGTTTAAACAGCTTACACTGGTTGATATGGAACCACTTCGTGCAGCGGGGTATCTTTATGGCATAGACCATGGATCTTACCTTGTCCACAATGTGGCATGTTCCCATATATAGGGCTTCAAATGTTCCAACCCGGGACAAATTCCTAAGCATCACCTGATCCGCTATCTCCCATTCGTGGTGCTAGCGGGGTTCTAGCAGCAATCGCTTGCTCCGATGCTGCTTCCCCATGTTATCAGCAGCTTGCCAGTGAGTCTGCTTGAGGTGTTCAAACATATTCTTGAAAATACGGTCCCTGTTCACCTCTCTGAGCTGACCTTCAGTGAGCACCGGGGCGGGGACAAGGGTGGGGGTTCGCATGGCCCTCCCAGTCATGGGCTTGTGTGGGGAATACCCCGTGCTCTGTGACTGGCTCCCCCGGATCCCCATTAGGATCAGCGGTAAGTCCTCTACCCATTTTTGGGGTGAGTCCCCCGTCTCCTTCCGCAGCCTTCCTTTAATGGTGCGGTTTAATGCTCCACAATACCTGATGACTGTGGGTTGTGGGCAACATGCCATTTCCCTTGAATGCCGAGCGTATTAAGGGTTGCCTGCATTAGCTGACCTGTGAAGTGGCTCCCCTGGTCAGACTCCACATACTGTTGTATTCCCCACCGGGGAATACCTCTTTCACAAGGATCCTACCCGTTCCTAAAGCGGTGGCTGTTCGGCATGGAGAGGCTTCAAACCATTTGGAGAACACATCCACCAGGACTAGGCAGTCTTTACCGCCTCCCTGGGCGGTGGGTAGGGGCCCGATGTAGTCGATCTGAATCGACTGCCATGGTCCCTCTACCCTCCTGATGTGTTCCATAGAAACCTTCCTTTTCTGGGGGTCAGAGTTGTCAGCAGCACACACTAGGCAGTCGGCGCAGAACGCGCGGACATCCTCCCTGAGGCTCGGCCACCACCCTGCCTGTTCCACCCGTTGCCAGGTGGTCTCAGGTCCGGGCTGCCCCGCTCCTGGACCCTTAAGTGCCAGTTGAAGGAATTCCCTCCTGTGTTGCTGTGGCACTACACATTGCTCTCCCCTAAACAGCATGCCTTCTTTAATGGTCATGGCTGCTGGCCGTATGGTCCTTCTACCTTTTCTCCCTTGGTTAGTGCATTTAAAACGGGTCTTAGGACTAGATCCTGGGTTTGAACTGTTTTCAGGTCCGGCGCTGATACCACACCTGCCCTGTCTGCCGTTCATACCCTGCCCCTAACTGCTGCTATGGGGTCCAGGGCGTAAGGATCCTGAAACTTCCCTGTGCGAGCACCCTCCTTAGCCAGCACGTCTGCCTGCTGGTTTCCTTGACCTCGAGGTTCAGTGGTTGAGTGGCCTTTCACATTGTGAATGTAATTCTCCCTTTCCTCCCCGAAGGCCGTCATGATCTTTTCCAGCAGGGGCTTGATTGCCAAAGGTCTCCTGACGGGACCAGATGGCCAAGTACTCCGGACTCGAGTTGCATGTAAACATAATGTCCGAGCAAATCGTGCACGTTGTAGGGAATTTCTCGGGGTGTGTGACCACATATACCACCGTGGAGAGTTCAGCATGCTGGGCAGTCATGGTGCTGCGGAGTTTAATATTCAGGGTAATGTTGGCCTCTGGGACATAGACTCCGCACCCTGTAAGTCATTCATCAACAATTACTGTGCTGAGACCGTCCACGTAGATTTCGCGGCCCGAGGGGTGTATCCCGGCCCGAAAACCTACGTTTACTTCCAATACCCCTTCGACAGAGCACCGTTGGGCTGTCCCCGGGTAGATCCTGTTAGCTGCGAGCCTTGGCTCGCACAGGCCTTTTATCCTTAGGTGGTCCATCTGGGAGTGGTGTAGGGTCCAGCGAGCGACGCGAGCCCTGCTCACTGTCCCATCCTTAATTCTCCCATTCAGGAGTATCTGGGTAGGCGTATGGTGGGTGAGGAGTGTGATAGGGGACCCTCCTGTGAAGATTAAAGATCTCTTCACAGCTAGTGAGTGGCCAGTAGGTGCCTCTCACAGTTGGGGTATCCCTTTTCCACATTGGTGAGTATCCTGCAGGAGTAAACCACCGGTCTCAGCTGACCGTGCCGGTCCTACAACAGCAGTGTGCGCAGACTGTCTCCGCTGGCTGACACCTGCAGGAAAAACTCTCTCCGCCGATCAATCGCTCCTCGGGCCGGTGAGGTCTGCAGCCTTTAATTGAGTTGTTTAAATGCTACCTCGCAACCCTGGTCCCAATCCCGCTCCGCTCCCTTGTGTAGGAGCCGGAACAGAGGGGCTGCTATAGCAGCATAATCCTCAATGAAGTCTCTGCAGTGCCCTGTTAGTCCCAGAAAAGATCTCACTCCCGTTACTGATTTGGGGGCTGGTAACTCCTGTACTGCCACAGTTCTAGCCTTATCAAAGGCTCTTTCCCCAGCGCGAACCGTCAGTCCCAGGAACTTTACTTCGTTTTGGCCGATCTGCGCTGCCTTGGGGTTAACGTTCAAACCTTCCTCCCTAAGTAGCTCCAGCAGCTCGGCCTGCAGTGGACCATGCTGCTCACCCTCATCGGTGAATAGGAGCAGATTGTTCACACACTGGACCAGCTGCCGGGGCCTGCTAAACCCTTCTAGCAGTTAGCCATGCATTGATGAAAAGTGTTGGGGCTGTTGTGAAAACCCTGGGGCAGGCAGTTCCAATGTATAAACGAACTTGTACTGGTCCTCTTTCGCAATGGAATGGACCAAAACCCGTTGGAAATATCCAGCACCGTGAAGGTGGTCGCGGATGCTGGGATACTTGCAATGAGGTCGGCGACAGCTACGACCATGGGTGCACAGGCCGGGATGTTACGGTTGAGTAGCTGGTAGTCCACCGTGGCTCTCCAGAAATTCTCCGGTTACTTAACCGGCCACAGTGGAGACTTCACATGGGTGGCTATCGGTCTCAATACCCCCTGGTTAACCAAATAACTCATGGTCGTTTCCATGTCTGCCTCTGCTTCCCTGGGGAAATTGTACAGCTTTTCTGGTCGGGTCATGGGGTTCCCACTCACACTGACCTCGATCCAATTTATTCACCGAAAATCATGTTTGTGAGTGGCAAATGTGGCGAGGTGTACTCGCACAGCAGCCTGCTACTCCACTGGAGTGTTACTGACCAGTAATTCAAGGTCGTAACCCTCCCTTTTCTTCATTGTACACAGGGTCCCCTTTCCTTGTTTCTCTGGGATGACTGCTACCTCACTTTCTTTACCGGTACAGGCTGCCACCACAGACAATGGCTTCTTCTATCCACTAGAATCCGGTGACCTATAATAAATTCGGTCCCCAGGATTCCTTTTCCCTCCTGCTCCTACTTCATCAGGACACACGTCCACTGAGTGTGCAGTGTTCCTAATTGAATGGACAGCGGGATGGAGAATGACCCAGCCTGTTCATTGCCCGTGAATCTCACCAGGCTGTACGAGGTCCCTTTTGATAGAGGTGAGGCTGTGGGGTCATCTGCACAGATTATGGTGCATGATGCTCCAGTGTCCAGAAAAAAAGTCCCCTTGACTCTCCCCACCTCCATTTCGACATACGGTCGCTTCCAGGCACCGTACACTCGGGACACAGGTAGACAGGCTGCGCTGGATCTAGTCATAAATCTGGGTGAGATGAGATCGGTGGTATCACTGTACCGGTGACCGTGGCTACCTTCCCCGGACCCATTAGTACGGTTCGGAATGCGGCCACCATGGTCTCAAATGTTTGGGGAGAGACCGACGGCTCGGTCTTTTTGGCTGGGACTGTGGGATTCTTTCCTACCCTGTCCTTCCAGGGATTCCTACAGTTCTTCCGCCAATGTCCATGCTTCCCACACCCAAAGAAGTTGCGCTTGGTTTCGGAGGGTTACCCGCTTCCTGGTGCCGCTCTTTCTTTCCCTGACTGTGTTTTAACTCATGTACCTTTCCCTTGGGTGGGTGCTCTTCCCCCCTGCAGTTCCGATATGCCATGGTCAATTGCCTGATCACTGTTTCCTCGGTGGCTTGGGGGTCCCTCTGGTCAAACCAAAGCTCTGTTCTGGCTGTGATCCGGGGCAGGCTGTTCGCCACTATGCTCCGGAGCCATTGTGCCCGTTCTCCCGGTGTAAGGTTAGCCCGGTCGAGAGCCATACTGCAGGATCGCTGATACTCAGGCCACAGCCTGTCAGCGGAAGCCTGAGGGGTTTCTCTCACGAGCTGCACTGTCTTGTCCACTCGGGAGAAGGGTCTTCCTTCATTTAGACCCATGGCCTCCAGACCTTCATCCCGGACATCATCATATGTACCCCTGCCCTTTCAGCACTCCGCCGAAAGGGACTGGTACAGCTTGCTGTCCAGGGAAAAAAGGAACAGTTTTACCTGCTCTGAATCATCACATCCGCTAATCTCGGCTGCCTGTTCCACTTCCATGAAGTGGACGGAGGGGTCTCCCTTACGTGTGAGCTTACTCAGGTAGCTTACCATAGCCCTCCACTGTTGGGTCGTGTGGGGAACAACGAATTGGCTCTCAAGAACCCCCGGTGCTCCACCCACACTCGCTGAACTTTTGCTGCCGGACCAGACACATTGGTCCCGGCTCCGACCCTTTCAGTTCTGGCTCGCCCTTCTCTCCCTGCTGCCAAACCGAGTTAAGCCCCAGCACCACAGGTGGTGGTGGTCCGTACTCCCTACCAGCCTGAGCAATTGTCCCTCCCTCCTGCTGCACCAACCGGGTTGTTCCCCGGCGCCACAGTGGGTGACTGAACCGTTTTCTCCTGCTCTTCCAGGTCTGCCCGGGTCGTACCCGGAATTATGAAGCACACTATGCCTCTTGCCCTGGACAGAGCGCGGTTTAAACTTTCAATTTGCTGCTGGAAGAGGCCGTGATCTCCCGACTCAAACCCCTGAGTGCTGATTACTCTGTAGGCTGCTTGGATGTCTTTGACTCTCTCCTCCTGCTCTTTAATTTGTCTATTAAGGCGAGCATTCTCTGCTTGCAGTCCTCATTCATTTTTATTAGCCTCTGTGACCTGACACTGCATTTAATCCAACCCATTCCTGAACGTCTTCTCTGTGTAAAGCCTTTCCTTGTTGTGCTCATGTAACTCTCTCATTAACCTTTCCCCTATGATTGTCTGTGCACTAGGCAGTTCCTCTGCCTCTCTCAGTTTAGCCCTTAGTTTCTCTACTGACAAATCTAAGAGTTGGACCTGTTTATGCAGACATACCAGCCACATTGCCTTTTCCACTGCCTTTTTGTGAATGTTGCCCTCTGCCCACTGGGCGGCAGCGTCCCCTGGACGCTCAGCGTGCAACAGATCGCGTACCCACTTCTTTGTTACATTTACTCTTTTGACCACATAGGAAGCAATCCTCGCTTCCATTGTACTTCTTTTCTCACAACCAAAGTCTGTCTCCTCTCATCCCTTTTGCAACAGTCCCTTTGTGGTCGCCATTATGTAGGATTGGTTTTTGGTCAGGTTTCTCTGACACTTTGGCGTTTTCGAGGCGCCCCACACCCTGGATTCTAGACTATGTACTGATTTGGGGGTTGTGAGAAACTGAGACAGAGTCAGTTGCGTACGATGCAAAACTGGTTTTATTGTGTTCAGACAGAGTAAAAAGGCACGTTTTTAATAATCACAGTAAGCAGGTACAAATAGGGAGAAATGGCAACTCAAATGCTGTATATTTGGGAAGAACACATAACACATATAACAGATTAAAAGAACACAGTCCTCGCACCTCCCAAAATACTTCTGCACTAAACCTGGAAGGGGAAAACACACCAGAACATCAACAGCTAGGAACAGTAAGAAAAACCCCAACCTCCCAGACCCATGATCTAGCTAGGTTTGAACTCTGGGGTTTCAGGGACCATGCTCAACAATTCCCTTTTGTCAGTTCCAACTCCAGGGTTTGCCTTAGTTGTCCTGGTCGTATCGGACTTGTGGGCTGAGTATTCACTTTTCCTTGGTCAGGGTCGTCTTAAAAGTTCAGATAGGTAATGTTTTACCCCTTGGTAGCGTTGGACCAGCTTGTAGAGTGGAAACAATGTTCGGTTTTTCTTCGGTTTTGTCGCGTTGGTTCTCGTTGACGATTCGATTGGTCGCGACAGTCTGGAACTTTCCGATAGTTGTTGTGAAAACATGTTTGCTGTCGTGGTGCTGTCCTTTTTAGTTTTAGAGATTCTTCACGCCGATATTTCGGGGTCCCACTTTTCGAGGCTGGGGTTAAACTTATGACACGAGACTGCGACATGAAGAGTGTCACGAGGCGCACCCTTAAATGCCAACCAGGCCTTCGTTATACTAAAACAGGCTTCCTTATCTTCGCTCCTAATGAGTTCTTGGGCTTTGTTTAAACTGTTCTGTCCATTGAGTTTCAAATGTCTCCTTTGTCAGTGTTTTTGGTGGGCTAGTCAGCAGTAATTCGATTAGCGTGTGATAATGTGCTATCACTGGTTTTGCACTATTTTAGGATTGTCCCGTTTCCTGGACATCGAGTTGTGCCCATGATTTCCAGAGTGGTTGATTGGGTAATTGGCTTCTTGCATATTTGGATGAGTTCTGTAGTTTAGATAATGGCTCGTAATTTGATTATCTTTTAGGTGGTGAATTGTTGGTGCACAGCTCCCCACGACAGTCTGAGATCCTTAACACACGAATTTGATTCATAGAGGTTAGCCTCACCTCCTGTATTCGGTAACTCTTTTTCACAGCCAAAATGTTGTGGAATCTTAACATTGATATGCTCCTTCCCATTGATGTTTAGGGGATCATAGGCTTCTGTAATTTAGGTCCATTTTGAAATCTATTTCCAAAAAGTCCTAACGCTGGCAGGGCACAGGGGGGTGGGAGCCGCGGGGGTTTCCATGAGGTTGGCCTCCTTTTGTATTTTTCCTTTTAAACTTAGATCTCCACTTGAAAAACCAACGCTCATTTTTAACAGTCCATTTTCTTTAATTTTCAGGGAGAGGGACTCAAGGGAATTTTCCGCAACCCATCAACAGGGTTAACAGTACTGTCCCAGAGGGATCACAGTCCAGTTCCACAGGGCTCACATTCCAGTCCCACAGGGATCACATTCCAGTCCCACAGGGATAGCTGTCCAGTCCCACTGGATCACAGTCCTGTCCCACAGGGATCACAGTCCACTCCCACAGGGACCACAGTCCAGTCACAGAGGGATTGCAGTCCAGTCTCTTTGGATCACAGTCCTGTCCCATAGGGATCACAGTCCTGTACCACAGGGATCACAGTTCAGTCCCACAGAGATCACAGTCCAGTCCCACACGGATCACAGTCCAGTACCACAAGGGTCAGAGTCCAGTGCCATCGGTGTCAGATTCCAGTGCCACAGGGGTCAGAGTCCAGTGCCACAGGGGTCACAGTCCAGTGCCACAAGGAACACAGTCCAATCCCACAGGCATCACAGTTCAGTTCCACAGGGCTCACAGTCCAGTCCCAAAGGGATCACAGTCCAGTCCCACAGGGATCACAATCCAGTCCGACAGGGATAACAGTCCAGTCGCACAGGGATCACAGTCCAGTCCCGAAGCGATCACAGTCCAGTGCCACATGGATCACATTCCAGTCCCGAAGGGATAACAGTCCAGTGCCACAGGGAACACAGTCCAATCCCACATGATCACCGTCTTGCCCCACAAGGATTACAGTCCAGTCACACAGGGGTCAGAGTGCAGTCACGGAAGGATCACAGTCCAGTCCCACATGGATCACAGTCCAGTCCCAATGGGATTACAGTCCTGTCCAACTGTGCGGGTGTCCAGTCCCACAAGGATCACAGTCCTGCCCACTGGGGTCAGAGTCCAGTGCCACAGGGGTCAGAATACAGTGCCACTGGGTTCACAGTCCAGTACACAGGGAACACAGTTTAATCCCACATTGTTGACCGTCCTGTCCCACAAGGATCTCATTCCTGTCCCACAGGAATCACAGTCCAGTCCCACAGGGGTTACAGTCCTGTCCCACAATGATCACAGTCCAGACGAACATGGATCACAGTCCAGTCCAACATGGATCATAGTGAATTCCCACATGGATCAGCGTCCAGCGCCACAGGGTTTACATCCAGGCCCACTGGGGTCACATTCCTGTCTCACAGGGATCAAAGTCTAGTCTCACGGGGATCAATGTCCAGTCCCACAGGGATCACAGCCCTGCCCACAGTGGTCAGAGTCCAGTAACACAGGGGTCAGAGTCCAGTGCCACAGGGTTCACAGTCCAATCACAAAGGGAACTCAGTCCAATCACACAGTGATCACCGTCCTGTCCCACAAGGATCTCATTCCTGTCCCACAGGGATAATATTTCAGTCCCACAGGGATCACAGTCGATTCCCAAAGAGATCAAAGTCCAGTCCCACAGGGATCACAGACCTGTCCCACAGGGATCACAGTCCAGTCCCGAAAGAATCACAGTCCAGTCCCACACGGATCACAGTCCAGTCCCGAAGGAATCACAGTCCAGACCCACAGGGATCACAGTCCAGTCCCACAGGTTCACAGTCCAGTCCCACAGGGATAACAGTCCAATCCCACAGTGATCACAGTCCAGTCCCACAAGTTCAAAGTCTTGTCCCACAGGGATAATAGTCCAATCCCACAGGGATCACAATCCAGTCCCGAAGGGATCACAGTCTAGTCAACAGAGGAATCTCAGTCCAGTCCCACAGGGATCAATGTCCAGTCCCACAAGGATCACAGTCCAGTCCCACAGGGATCACAGTCCCGTCCCAAAGGGATCACACTCCAGTCCCACAGGGATCACAGTCCAGTCTCACAGGGATAAAAGTCCTATCCCACAGGGATCACAGTCCAGTCCCACAGGGTTCACAATCCAGTCCCACAGGGGACACAGTCCAGTCGCACAGGGTTCACAGTCCTATACCACAGGGTTCACAGTCCAGTCCGACAGGGATCAGAGTCCAGTCCGACAGGGATCAGAGTCCAGTCCAACAGGTGTCACAGTCCAGTCCCAGAGGGGTCACAGTCCAGTCTCGCAGGGTTCACATTCCAGTCCCACAGAGATCACAGTCCAGTCCCACAGGGGTCATAGTCCAGTCCCACAGGGATCACTGTCCAGTCCCACAAAGGTCACAGTCCAGTCCCACACGGGTTACGTCCATTCGCACACGTGTCACATTCCAGTCGCACAAGGGTCACAGTCCAGTCCCAATGGGGTCACACTCTAGTCTCAAGGGGATCACAGTCCAGTCGCACAGAGTTCACAGTCCAGTCCCACAGGGATCACAGTCCAGTCCGACAGGGACACAGTCCAGTCCCACAGGGATCACTGTCCAGTCCCACAAGGATGTCATTGCGGTCCCACAGGTATCAAAGTCAAGTCCAACAGTGATCACAGTCCATTCCCACAGGGATCACAGTCCAGTACCACAGGGATCACAGTCCAGTCCCACAGGGATCACAGTCCAGTCCCACAGGGATCACAGTCCAGTCCCACATGGATCACGGTCCAGTCCCGAAGGGATAACAGTCGAGTGCCACAGGGAACACAGTCCAATCCCACATGATCACCGTCTTGCCCCACAAGGATCACAGTCCAGTCACACAGGGGTCACAGTGCAGTCACGCAACGATCACAGTCCAGACCCACAGGGATTGCAGTCCAGTCTCAATGGGATTACAGTCCTGTCCCACTGTGCGGGTGTCCAGTCCCACAAGGATCACAGCCCTGCCCACAGTTGTCAGAGTCCAGTAACACAGGGGTCAGAGTCCAGTGCCACAGGGTTCACAGTCCAGTCGCACAGGGATCTCAGTCCAATCCCACATTGATCACCGTCCTGTCCCACAAGGATCTCATTCCTGTCCGACAGGGATCATATTTCAGTCCCACAGGGATCACAGTCCATTCCCAAAAAGATCAAAGTCCAGTCCCACAGTGATCACAGTCCTGTCCCACAGGGATCACAGTCCAGTCCCGAAAAAATCACAGTCCAGTCCCACAGGGATCACAGTCCAGTCCAGAAGGGATCACAGTCCAGTCCCACAGGGATCACAGTCCAGTCCCACAGGTTCACAGTCCAGTCCCACAGGGATAACAGTCCAATCCCACAGTGATCATTGTCCAGTCCCACAAGTTCACAGACCAGTCCCACAGGGATTACAGTCCAATCCCACAGGGATCACAATCCAGTCCCGAAGGGGTCACAGTCCAGTCATCAGAGGAATCTCAGTCCTGTCCCACAGGGATCAAAGTCCAGTCGCACAAGGATCACAGTCCAGTCCCACAGGGATCATAGTCCCGTCCCACAGGGATCACAGTCCAGTCCCACAGGGATCACAGTCCAGTCCCACAGGGATCAAAGTCCTATCCCACAGGGATCACAATCCAGTCCCAGAGGGTTCACAATCCAGTCCCACAGGGGACACAGTCCAGTCGCACAGGGTTCACAATCCAGTCCCACAGGGATCACAGTCCTATCCCACAGCGGTCACCGTCCAGTCCGACAGGGATTAGAGTCCAGTCCGACAGGGATCACAGTCCAGTCCAACTGGTGTCACAGTCCAGTCCCAGAGGGGTCACAGTCCAGTCTCCCAGGGTTCACAGTCCAGTCCCACAGAGATCACAGTCCAGTCCCACAGGGGTCACAGTCCAGTCCCACAGGGATCACTGTCCAGTCCCACAGAGTTCACAGTCCAGTCCCACACGGGTTCCGTCCATTCGCACACGTGTCACATTCCAGTCGCACAAGGGTCACAGTCCAGTCCCAATGAGGTCACAGTCTAGTCTCAAGGGGATCACAGTCCAGTCGCACAGAGTTCACAGTCCAGTCCCTCAGGGATCACAGTCCAGTCCCACAGGGTCACAGTCCAGTCCCACAGGGATCACTGTCCAGTCCCACATAGTTCACAGTCCAGTCCCACAGTGGTCACAGTCCTGTCCCACAGGTTCACAGTCCAGTCCCACAGGTGTCACAGTCCAGTCCCATAGGGTCACAGTCCAGTCCCACAGGGGAAACAGTCCAGTACCACAGAGGTTACAGTCCAGTCCCACAGGGGTCACAGTCCAGTGCAACAGGGATCACAGTCAAGTGCCACAGGGATTACAGTCCAGTCCCACAGGGGTCACAGTCCAGTCCCACAGAGTTCACAGACCAGTCCCACAGGGGTCACAGTCCAGTCCCACAGGGGTCATACTCCAGTACCACAGGGGTTACAGTCCAGTCCCACAGGGATTACAATCCAGTCCAACCGGGATCACAGTTCAGTCCCACAGGGGTCACAGTCCAGTCCCACAGGGATCACTGTCCAGTTCCACAGAGTTCACAGTCCAGTCCCACAGGGGTCACAGTCCTGTCCCACAGGATCACAGATCAGTCCCACAGGGGTCACAGTCTAGTCGCACAGGGGTCACAGTCCAGTCCCACAGGGGACACAGTCTAGTACCACAGGGGTGACAGTCCAGTCCCACAGGGGTCACAGTCCAGTTCCATAGGGGTCACAGTCCAGTCCCACAGGGGTCATACTCCAGTACCACAGGAGTTACAGTCCAGTCCCACATGGATCACAATCCAGTCCAACAGGGATCACAGCCCAGACCCACAGGGATCACAGTCCTGTCCCACAGGGATAACAGTCCAGTGCCACAGAGAACACAGCCCAATACCACAGTGATCACCGTCCTGTCCCACAAGGATCACAGTCCAGTCACACAGGGGTCACAGTGCAGTCACGCAAGGATCACATTCCAGTCCCACAGGGATCACAGTCCAGTCCCAATGGGTTTACAGTCCTGTCCCACAGTGCGGGTGTCCAGTCCCACAAGGATCACAGTCCTGCCCACAGGGGTCAGAGTACAGTGCCACAGGTTTCACAGTCCAGTACGCAGGGAACACAGTTTAATCCCACTTTGATCACCGTCCTGTCCCACAAGGATCTCATTCCTGTCCCACAGGGATCACAGTCCAGTCCAGCAGGGGTCACAGTCCAGTCCCACAGGGACCGCAATCCAGTCCGACAGGGGTCACAGTCCATTCCCTCAGGGATCACAATCCAGTCCCACAGGGATCACAGTGCTGTCCAACAGGGGTCACAGTCCATTCCCACAGGGATCACAATCGAGTCCCACAGGGATTACAGTCCAGTGCCACAGGGATCGCAGTCCAGTCCCACAGGGGTCACAGTGCAGTCCCACAGGGATCACAGTCCAGTCCCACAGGGATCGCAGTCCAGTCCCACAGGGGTTACTGTACAGTCCCACAAAGATCACAGTCCAGTCCCACAGGGGTCACATTCCAGTCCCACAGGGATCACAGTCAAGTCGCACATGGATCACAGTCCAGCGCCACAGGGTTTACAGTCCTTGCCCACTGCGGTCACATTCCTGTCTCACAGGGATCAAAGTCTAGTCTCACGGGGATCAATATCCAGTCCCACAGGGATCACAGCCCTGCCCACAGTGGTCAGAGTCCAGTGACTCAGGGTTCACAGTCCAGTCACACAGGGAACTCAGTCCAATCCCACAGTGATCACCGTCCTGTCCCACAAGGATATCATTCCTGTCCCACAGGGATCATATTTCAGTCACACAGGGATCACAGTCCATTCCCAAAGAGATCAAAGTCCAGTCCCACAGGGATCACAGTCCTGTCCCACAAGTATCACAGTCCAGTCCCGAAGGAATCACAGTCCAGTCCCACAGGGATCACAGTCCAGTCCCAAAGGGATGACAGTCCAGTCCCACAGCGATCAGACTCCAGTCCCACAGTTTCACAGTCCAGTCCCACATGGGATACGTCCATTCGCACACGTGTCACATTCCAGTCGCACAAGGGTCACAGTCCAGTCCCACAGGGGTCACAGTCCAGTCCCACAGGGATCACAGTCCAGTCCCACAGGGGTCATACTCCAGTACCACAGGGGTTACAGTCCAGTCCCACATGGATCACAATCCAGTCCAACCGGGATCACAGTCCAGTCCCACAGAGCGGGTGTACAGTCCCACAGGGATCACAGTCCAGTCGCACACGAATCACAGACCTGCCCACAGGGGTCAGAGTTCAGTGCCATCGGGTTCAGATTCCAGTGCCACAGGGAAAACAGTCCAATCCCACAGTGATCACCGTCCTGCCCACAAGGATGTCATTCCGGTCCCACAGGTATCACAGTCAAGTCCAACAGTGATCACAGTCCATTCCCACAGGGATCACAGTCCAGTACCACAGGGATCACAGTCCAGTCCCTCAGGGATCACAGTCCAGTCCCACAGGGATCACAGTCCAGTCCCACATGGATCACGGTCCAGTCCCGAAGGGATAACAGTCGAGTGCCACAGGGAACACAGTCCAATCCCACATGATCACCGTCTTGCCCCACAAGGATCACAGTCCAGTCACACAGGGGTCACAGTGCAGTCACCCAAGGATCACAGTCCAGACCCACAGGGATCGCAGTCCAGTCCCAATGGGATTACAGTCCTGTCCCACTGTGCGGGTGTCCTGTCCCACAAGGATCACAGCCCTGCCCACAGTTGTCAGAGTCCAGTAACACAGGGGTCAGAGTCCAGTGCCACAGGGTTCACAGTCCAGTCACACAGGGAACTCAGTCCAATCCCACATTGATCACCGTCCTGTCCCACAAGGATCTCATTCCTGTCCCACAGGGATCATATTTCAGTCCCTCAGGGATCACAGTCCATTCCCAAAAAGATCAAAGTCCAGTCCCACAGTGATCACAGTCCTGTCCCACAGGGATCACAGACCAGTCCCGAAAGAATCACAGTCCAGTCCCACAGGGATCACAGTCCAGTCCCGAAGGGATCACTGTCCAGTCCCACAGGGATCACAGTCCAGTCCCACAGGTTCACAGTGCAGTCCCACAGGGATAACAGTCCAATCCCACAGTGATCACTGTCCAGTCCCACAAGTTCACAGACCAGTCCCACAGGGATAACAGTCCAATCCCACACGGATCACAATCCAGTCCCGAAGGGATCACAGTCCAGTCATCAGAGGAATCTCAGTCCAGTCCCACAGGGATCAAAGTCCAGTCGCACAAGGATCACAGTCCAGTCCCACAGGGATCATAGTCCCGTCCCACAGGGATCACAGTCCAGTCCCACAGGGATCACAGCCAGTCCCACAGGGATCGCAATCCAGTCCGACAGGGGTCACAGTCCATTCCCACAGGGATCACCATCCAGTCCCACAGGGATCACAGTCCTGTCCAACAGGGGTCACAGTCCATTCCCACAGGGATCACAATCGAGTCCCACAGGGATTACAGTCCAGTGCCACAGGGATCGCAGTCCAGTCCCACAGGGGTCACAGTGCAGTCCCACAGGGATCACAGTCCAGTCCCACAGGGATCGCAGTCCAGTCCCACAGGGGTTACTGTACAGTCCCACAAAGATCACAGTCCAGTCCCACAGGGGTCACATTCCAGTCCCACAGGGATCACAGTCAAGTCGCACATGGATCACAGTCCAGCGCCACAGGGTTTACAGTCCTTGCGCACTGCGGTCACATTCCTGTCTCACAGGGATCAAAGTCTAGTCTCACGGGGATCAATATCCAGTCCCACAGGGATCACAGCCCTGCCCACAGTGGTCAGAGTCCAGTGACACAGGGTTCATAGTCCAGTCACAGAGGGAACTCAGTCCAATCCCACAGTGATCACCGTCCTGTCCCACAAGGATCTCATTCCAGTCCCACAGGGATCATATTTCAGTCACACAGGGATCACAGTCCATTCCCAAAGAGATCAAAGTCCAGTCCCACAGGGTTCACAGTCCTGTCCCACAGGTATCACAGTCCAGTCCCGAAGGAATCACAGTCCAGTCCCACAGGGATCACAGTCCAGTCCCAAAGGGATCACAGTCCAGTCCCACAGCGATCAGAGTCCAGTCCCACAGTTTCACAGTCCAGTCCCACATGGGATACGTCCATTCGCACACGTGTCACATTCCAGTCGCACAAGGGTCACAGTCCAATCCCACAGGGGTCACAGTCCAGTCCCACAGGGATCACAGTCCAGTCCCACAGGGGTCATACTCCAGTACCACAGGGGTTACAGTCCAGTCCCACATCAATCACAATCCAGTCCAACCGGGATCACAGTCCAGTCCCACAGGGAACACAGTCCAGTCCCACAAGGATCACAGTCCAGTCCCACAGAGCGGGTGTACAGTCCCACAGGGATCACAGTCCAGTCGCACACGAATCACAGACCTGCCCACAGGGGTCAGAGTTCAGTGCCATCGGGTTCAGATTCCAGTGCCACAGGGGTCAGAGTCCAGTGCCACAGGGGTCACAGTCCAGTGCCACAGGGAACACAGTCCAATCCCACAGTGATCACCGTCCTGCCCACAAGGATGTCATTCCGGTCCCACAGGTATCACAGTCAAGTCCAACAGTGATCACAGTCCATTCCCACAGGGATCACAGTCCAGTACCACAGGGATCACAGTCCAGTCCCTCAGGGATCACAGTCCAGTCCCACAGGGATCACAGTCCAGTCCCACATGGATCACGGTCCAGTCCCGAAGGGATAACAGTCGAGTGTCATAGGGAACACAGTCCAATCCCACATGATCACCGTCTTGCCCCACAAGGATCACAGTCCAGTCACACAGGGGTCACAGTGCAGTCACGCAAGGATCACAGTCCAGACCCACAGGGATCGCAGTCCAGTCCCAATGGGATTACAGTCCTGTCCCACTGTGCGGGTGTCCAGTCCCACAAGCGTCACAGCCCTGCCCACAGTTGTCAGAGTCCAGTAACACAGGGGTCAGAGTCCAGTGCCACAGGGTTCACAGTCCAGTCACACAGGGAACTCAGTCCAATCCCACATTGATCACCGTCCTGTCCCACAAGGATCTCATTCCTGTCCCACAGGGATCATATTTCAGTCCCGAAAGAATCACAGTCCAGTCCCACAGGGATCACAGTCTAGTCCCACAGGTTCACAGTGCAGTCCCACAGGGATAACAGTCCAATCCCACAGTGATCACTGTCCAGTCCCACAAGTTCACAGACCAGTCCCACAGGGATAACAGGCCAATCCCACAGGGATCACAATCCAGTCCCGAAGGGATCACAGTCCAGTCATCAGAGGAATCTCAGTCCAGTCCCACAGGGATCAAAGTCCAGTCGCACAAGGATCACAGTCCAGTCCCACAGGGATCATAGTCCCGTCCCACAGGGATCACAGTCCAGTCCCACAGGGATCACAGTCCAGTCCCACAGGGATCAAAGTCCTATCCCACAGGGATCACAGTCCAGTCCCACAGGGTTCACAATCCAGTCCCACAGGGGACACAGTCCAGTCGCACAGGGTTCACAGTCCAGTCCCACAGGGATCACAGTCCTATCCCACAGGGGCCACAGTCCAGTCCGACAGGGATCAGAGTCCAGTCCGACAGGGATCACAGTCCAGTCCCACAGAGATCACAGTCCAGTCCCACAGGGGTCACAGTCCATTCCCACAGGGATCACAGTCCAGTACCACAGGGATCACAGTCCAGTCCCACAGCGATCACAGTCCAGTCCCACAGGGATCACAGTCCAGTTCCACAGGGGTCACAGTCCAATCCCGAAGGGATCACAGTCCAGTCCCACAGGGATCACAGTCCAGTCCCACAGGTTCAAAGTGCAGTCCCACAGGGATAACAGTCCAATCCCACAGTGATCACTGTCCAGTCCCACAAGTTCACAGACCAGTCCCAAAGGGATAACAGTCCAATCCCACAGGAATCACAATCCAGTCCCGAAGGGAACACAGTGCAGTCATCAGAGGAATCTCAGTCCAGTCCCACAGGGATCAAAGTCCAGTCGCACAAGGATCACAGTCCAGTCCCACAGGGATCATAGTCCCGTCCCACAGGGATCACAGTCCAGTCCCACAGGGATCACAGTCCAGTCCCACAGGGATCGCAATCCAGTCCGACAGGGGTCACAGTCCATTCCCACAGGGATCAAAATCCAGTCCCACAGGGATCACAGTCCTGTCCAACAGGGGTCACAGTCCATTCCCACAGGGATCACAATCGAGTCCCACAGGGATTACAGTCCAGTGCCGCAGGGATCGTAGTCCAGTCCCACAGGGGTCACAGTGCAGTCCCACAGGGATCACAGTCCAGTCCCACAGGGATCGCAGTCCAGTCCCACAGGGGTTACTGTACAGTCCCACAAAGATCACAGTCCAGTCCCACAGGGGTCACATTCCAGTCCCACAGGGATCACAGTCAAGTCGCACATGGATCACAGTCCAGCGCCACAGGGTTTACAGTCCTTGCGCACTGCGGTCACATTCCTGTCTCACAGGGATCAAAGTCTAGTCTCACGGGGATCAATATCCAGTCCCACAGGGATCACAGCCCTGCCCACAGTGGTCAGAGTCCAGTGACACAGGGTTCATAGTCCAGTCACACAGGGAACTCAGTCCAATCCCACAGTGATCACCGTCCTGTCCCACAAGGATCTCATTCCTGTCCCACAGGGATCATATTTCAGTCACACAGGGATCACAGTCCATTCCCAAAGAGATCAAAGGCCAGTCACACAGGGATCACAGTCCTGTCCCACAGGTATCACAGTCCAGTCCCGAAGGAATCAAAGTCCAGTCCCACAGGGATCACAGTCCAGTCCCAAAGGGATCACAGTCCAGTCCCACAGCGATCAGAGTCCAGTCCCACAGTTTCACAGTCCAGTCCCACATGGGATACGTCCATTCGCACACGTGTCACATTCCAGTCGCTCAAGGGTCACAGTCCAGTCCCACAGGGGTCACAGTCCAGTCCCACAGGGATCACAGTCCAGTCCCACAGGGGTCAAACTCCAGTACCACAGGGGTTACAGTCCAGTCCCACATGGATCACAATCCAGTCCAACCGGGATCACAGTCCAGTCCCACAGGGATCACAGTCCAGTCCCACAAGGATCACAGTCCAGTCCCACAGAGCGGGTGCACAGTCCCACAGGGATCACAGTCCAGTCGCACATGAATCACAGACCTGCTCACAGGGGTCAGAGTTCAGTGCCATCGGGTTCAGATTCCAGTGCCACAGGGGTCAGAGTCCAGTGCCACAGGGGTCACAGTCCAGTGCCACAGGGAACACAGTCCAATCCCACAGTGATCACCGTCCTGCCCACAAGGATGTCATTCCGGTCCCACAGGTATCACAGTCAAGTCCAACAGTGATCACAGTCCATTCCCACAGGGATCACAGTCCAGTACCACAGGGATCACAGTCCAGTCCCTCAGGGATCACAGTCCAGTCCCACAGGGATCACAGTCCAGTCCCACATGGATCACGGTCCAGTCCCGAAGGGATAACAGTCGAGTGTCACAGGGAACACAGTCCAATCCCACATGATCACCGTCTTGCCCCACAAGGATCACAGTCCAGTCACACAGGGGTCACAGTGCAGTCACGCAAGGATCACAGTCCAGACCCACAGGGATCGCAGTCCAGTCTCAATGGGATTACAGTCCTGTCCCACTGTGCGGGTGTCCAGTCCCACAAGGGTCACAGCCCTGCCCACAGTTGTCAGAGTCCAGTAACACAGGGGTCAGAGTCCAGTGCCACAGGGTTCACAGTCCAGTCACACAGGGAACTCAGTCCAATCCCACATTGATCATCGTCCTGTCCCACAAGGATCTCATTCCTGTCCCACAGGGATCATATTTCAGTCCCGAAAGAATCACAGTCCAGTCCCACAGGGATCACAGTCCAGTCCCGAAGGGATCACAGTCCAGTCCCACAGGGATCACAGTCTAGTCCCACAGGTTCACAGACCAGTCCCACAGCGATAACAGTCCAATCCCACAGTGATCACAATCCAGTCCCGAAGGGATCACAGTCCAGTCATCAGAGGAATCTCAGTCCAGTCCCACAGGGATCAAAGTCCAGTCGCACAAGGATCACAATCCAGTCCCACAGGGGACACAGTCCAGTCGCACAGGGTTCACAGTCCAGTCCCACAGGGATCACAGTCCTATCCCACAGGGCCACAGTCCAGTCCGACAGGGATCAGAGTCCAGTCCGACAGGGATCACAGTCCAGTCCAACAGGTGTCACAGGCCAGTCCCAGAGGGGTCGCAGTCCAGTCTCCCAGGGTTCACAGTCTAGTCCCACAGAGATCACAGTCCAGTTCCACAGGGGTCACAGTCCAGTCCCACAGGGATCACTGTCCAGTCCCACAGAGTTCACAGTCCAGTCCCACACGGGTTCCGTCCATTCGCACACGTGTCACATTCCAGTCGCACAAGGGTCACAGTCCAGTCCCAATGGGGTCACAGTCTAGTCTCAAGGGGATCACAATCCAGTCGCACAGAGTTCACAGTCCAGTCCCTCAGGGATCACAGTCCAGTCCCACAGGGTCACAGTCCAGTCCCACAGGGATCACTGTCCAGTCCCACAGAGTTCACAGTCCAGTCCCACAGTGGTCACAGTCCTGTCCCACAGGTTCACAGTCCATTCCCACAGGGGTCACAGTCCAGTCCCACAGGGTCACAGTCCAGTCCCACAGGGGACACAGTCCAGTACCACAGAGGTTACAGTCCAGTCCCACAGGGGTCACAGTCCAGTGCAACAGGGATCACAGTCAAGTGCCACAGGGATCACAGTCCAGTCCCACAGGGGTCACAGTCCAGTCCCACAGAGTTCACAGTCCAGTCCCACACGGGATACTTCCATTCGCACACGTGTCACATTCCAGTCGCACAAGGGTCACAGTCCAGTCCCACAGGGGTCACAGTCCAGTCCCACAGGGGTCACAGTCCAGTACCACAGGGGTCATACTCCAGTACCACAGGGGTTAAAGTCCAGTCCCACATGGATTACAATCCAGTCCAACCGGGATCACAGTCCAGTCCCACAGGGATCACAGTCCAGTGCCACAGAGCGGGTGTACAGTCCCACAGGATCACAGTCCAGTCCCACACGGATCACAGACCTGCCCACAGTGGTCAGAGTCCAGTGCCATCGGGGTCAGATTCCAGTGCCACAGGGGTCATAGTCCAGTGCCACATGAGTCACAGTCCAGTGCCACACGGAACACAGTCCAATCCCACAGTGATCATCGTCCTGTCCCACAAGGATGTCATTCCGGTCCCACAGGTATCACAGTCAAGTCCAACAGTGATCACAGTCCATTCCCACAGGGATCACAGTCCAGTACCACAGGGATCACAGTCCAGTCCCACAGCGATCACAGTCCAGTCCCACAGGGATCACAGTCCAGTTCCACAGGGGTCACAGTCCAATACCGAAGGGATCACAGTCCAGTCCCACAGGGATCACAGTCCAGTCCCACAGGTTCACAGTGCAGTCCCACAGGGATAACAGTCCAATCCCACAGTGATCACTGTCCAGTCCCACAAGTTCACAGACCAGTCCCACAGGGATAACAGTCCAATCCCACACGGATCACAATCCAGTCCCGAAGGGATCACAGTCCAGTCATCAGAGGAATCTCAGTCCAGTCCCACAGGGATCAAAGTCCAGTCGCACAAGGATCACAGTCCAGTCCCACAGGGATCATAGTCCCGTCCCACAGGGATCACAGTCCAGTCCCACAGGGATCACAGTCCAGTCCCACAGGGATCGCAATCCAGTCCGACAGGGGTCACAGTCCATTCCCACAGGGATCACCATCCAGTCCCACAGGGATCACAGTCCTGTCCAACAGGGGTCACAGTCCATTCCCACAGGGATCACAATCGAGTCCCACAGGGATTACAGTCCAGTGCCACAGGGATCGCAGTCCAGTCCCACAGGGGTCACAGTGCAGTCCCACAGGGATCACAGTCCAGTCCCACAGGGATCGCAGTCCAGTCCCACAGGGGTTACTGTACAGTCCCACAAAGATCACAGTCCAGTCCCACAGTGGTCACATTCCAGTCCCACAGGGATCACAGTCAAGTCGCACATGGATCACAGTCCAGCGCCACAGGGTTTACAGTCCTTGCGCACTGCGGTCACATTCCTGTCTCACAGGTATCAAAGTCTAGTCTCACGGGGATCAATATCCAGTCCCACAGGGATCACAGCCCTGCCCACAGTGGTCAGAGTCCAGTGACACAGGGTTCATAGTCCAGTCACACAGGGAACTCAGTCCAATCCCACAGTGATCACCGTCCTGTCCCACAAGGATCTCATTCCTGTCCCACAGGGATCATATTTCAGTCACACAGGGATCACAGTCCATTCCCAAAGAGATCAAAGTCCAGTCCCACAGGGATCACAGTCCTGTCCCACAGGTATCACAGTCCAGTCCCGAAGGAATCACAGTCCAGTCCCACAGGGATCACAGTCCAGTCCCAAAGGGATCACAGTCCAGTCCCACAGCGATCAGAGTCCAGTCCCACAGTTTCACAGTCCAGTCCCACATGGGATACGTCCATTCGCACACGTGTCACATTCCAGTCGCACAAGGGTCACAGTCCAGTCCCACAGGGGTCACAGTCCAGTCCCACAGGGATCACAGTCCAGTCCCACAGGGGTCATACTCCAGTACCACAGGGGTTACAGTCCAGTCCCACATGGATCACAATCCAGTCCAACCGGGATCACAGTCCAGTCCCACAGGGATCACAGTCCAGTCCCACAAGGATCACAGTCCAGTCCCACAGAGCGGGTGTACAGTCCCACAGGGATCACAGTCCAGTCGCACACGAATCACAGACCTGCCCACAGGGGTCAGAGTTCAGTACCATCGGGTTCAGATTCCAGTGCCACTGGGGTCAGAGTCCAGTGCCACAGGGGTCACAGTCCAGTGCCACAGGGAACACAGTCAATCCCACAGTGATCACCGTCCTGCCCACAAGGATGTCATTCCGGTTCCACAGGTATCACAGTCAAGTCCAACAGTGATCACAGTCCATTCCCACAGGGATCACAGTCCAGTACCACAGGGATCACAGTCCAGTCCCTCAGGGATCACAGTCCAGTCCCACAGGGATCACAATCCAGTCCCACATGGATCACGGTCCAGTCCCGAAGGGATAACAGTCGAGTGCCACAGGGAACACAGTCCAATCCCACATGATCACCGTCTTGCCCCACAAGGATCACAGTCCAATCACACAGGGGTCACAGTGCAGTCACGCAAGGATCACAGTCCAGACCCACAGGGATCGCAGTCCAGTCCCAATGGGATTACAGTCCTGTCCCACTGTGCGGGTGTCCAGTCCCACAAGGATCACAGCCCTGCCCACAGTGGTCAGAGTCCACTAACACAGGGGTCAGAGTCCAGTGCCACAGGGTTCATAGTCCAGTCACACAGGGAACTCAGTCCAATCCCACAGTGATCACCGTCCTGTCCCACAAGGATCTCATTCCGGTCCCACAGGGATCATATTTCAGTCCCACAGGGCTCACAGTCCATTCCCAAAGACATCAAAGTCCAGTCCCACAGGGATCACAGTCCTGTCCCACAGGGATCACAGTCCAGTCCCGAAAGAATCACAGTCCAGTCCCACAGGGATCACAGTCCAGTCCCGAAGGGATCACAGTCCAGTCCCACAGGGATCACAGTCCAGTCCCACAGGTTCACAGTCCAGTCCCACAGGGATAACAGTCCAATCCCACAGTGATCACTGTCCAGTCCCACAAGTTCACAGTCCAGTCGCACAGGGAAAACGGTCCAATCCCACAGGGATCACAATCCAGTCCCGAAGGGTTCACAGTCCAGTCATCAGAGGAATCTCATTCCAGTCCCACAGGGATCAAAGTCCAGTCCCACAAGGATAACAGTCCAGTCCCACAGGGATCATAGTCCCGTCCCATAGGGATCACAGTCCAGTCCCACAGGGATCACAGTCCAGTCCCTCCCGGGATACGTCCATTCGCACACGTGTCACATTCCAGTCGCACAAGGGTTACAGTCCAGTCCCACAGGACTCACAGTCCAGTCCCACAGGGATCACAGTCCAGTCTCACAGGGATCACAGTCCTGTCCCACAGGGATCACAGTCCAGTCCCACAGGGATCACAGTCCAGTCCCACAGGGATCACTGTCCAGTTCCACAGAGTTCACAGTCCAGTCCCACAGGGATCACAGTCCAGTCACACAGGGGTCACAGTCCAGTCGCACAGGGGTCACAGTCCAGTTCCATAGGGGTCACAGTCCAGTCCCACAGGGATCACAGTCCTGTCCCACAGGGATAACAGTCATGTCCCACAGGGATCACAGTCCAGTCCAGAAGCGATCATAGTCCAGTCCCACAGGGATCACAGTCCAGTCCCGAAGGGATAACAGTCCAGTGCCACAGAGAACACAGTCGAATCCCACAGTGATCACCGTCCTGTCCCACAAGGATCACAGTCCAGTCACACAAGGGTCACAGTGCAGTCACGCAAGGATCACATTCCAGTCCCACAGGGATCACAGTCCAGTCCCAATGGGATTACAGTCCTGTCCCACAGTGCGGGTGTCCAGTCCCACAAGGATCACAGTCCTGCCCACAGGGGTCAGAGTACAGTGCCACAGGGTTCACAGTCCAGTCCGCAGGGAACACAGTTTAATCCCACTTTGATCACCGTCCTCTCCCACAAGGATCTCATTCCTGTCCCACAGGGATCACAGTCCAGTCCAGCAGGGGTCACAGTCCATTCCCACAGGGATCGCAATCCAGTCCGACAGGGGTCACAGTCCATTCCCACAGGGATCACAATCCAGTCCCACAGGGATCACAGTCCTGTCCAACAGGGGTCACCGTCCATTCCCACAGGGATCACAATCCAGTCGCACAGGGATTACAGTCCAGTGCCACAGGGATCGCAGTCCAGTCCCACAGGGGTCACAGTGCAGTCCCACAGGGATCACAGTCCAGTCCCACAGGGATCGCAGTCCAGTCCCACAGGGGTTACTGTACAGTCCCACAAAGATCACAGTCCAGTCCCACAGGGGTCACATTCCAGTCCCACAGGGATCACAGTCAAGTCCCACATGGATCACAGTCCAGTCATCAGAGGAATCTCAATCCAGTCCCACAGCGATCACAGTCCGGTCCCACAAGGATCACAGTCCAGTCCCTCAGGGATCACAGTCCCGTCCCACAGGGATCACAGTCCAGTCCCACAGGGATCACAGTCCAGTCCCACAGGGGTAACAGTCAAGTCCCACAGGGATCACTGTCCAGTCGCACAGGGATCACAGTCCTATCCCATAGGGATCACAGTCCAGTTCCACAGGGATCATAGTCCTATCCCACAGGGGTCACAGTCCAGTCCGACAGGGATAACAGTCCAGTCCAACAGCTGTCACAGTCCAGTCCCAGAGGGGTCAGAGTCCAGTCCCACAGGGGTTACAGTCCAGTCCGACAGGAATCACAGTCCAGTCCAACAGGGATCACAGTACAGTTCAACAGGGGCACAGTCCAGTCCGACAGGAATCACTGTCCAGTCTCCCAGGGGAAACAGTCCAGTCCCACAGGGGTCACAGTCCAGTCCCACAGGGGTGACAGTCCTGTACCACAGGGGTGACAGTCCTGCCCCAAAGGGATAACAGTCCAGTCCCTCTGGTGTTACAATCCAGTCCCACAGGGGATACAGTCCAGTCCCACAGGGGTCACAGTCTAGTCCCACAGGGGACACAGTCCAGTACCACAGGGGTTACAGTCCAGTCCCACAAGGATCACAGTCCAGTCCCACAGAGCGGGTGTACAGTCCCACAGGGATCACAATCCTGTCACACAGGGGTCACAGTGCAGTCACGCAAGGATCACATTCCAGTCCAACAGGGATCACAGTCCAGTCCCACAGGGATCACAGTCCTGTCCCACAGGGAGAACAGTCCAGTCCAGAAGCGATCATAGTCCAGTCCCACAGGGATCACAGTCCAGTCCCGAAGGGATAACAGTCCAGTGCCACAGAGAACACAGTCCAATCCCACAGTGATCACAGTCCTGTCCCACAAGGATCACAGTCCAGTCACACAGGGGTCACAGTGCAGTCACGCAAGGATCACATTCCAGTCCCGCAGGGAACACAGTCCAGTCCCAATGGGATTACAGTCCTGTCCCACAGTGCGGGTGTCCAGTCCCACAAGGATCACAGTCCCTCCCGGGATACGTCCATTCGCACACGTGTCACATTCCAGTCGCACAAGGGTTACAGTCCAGTCCCACAGGAGTCACAGTCCAGTCCCACAGGGATCACAGTCCAGTCTCACAGGGATCACAGTCCTGTCCCACAGGGATCACAGTCCAGTCCCACAGGGGTCACAGTCCATTCCCACAAGGATCACAATCCAGTGCCACAGGGATCACAGTCCTGTCCACCAGGGGTCACAGTCCATTCCCACAGGGATCACAATCCAGTCCCACAGGGATCATCGTCCAGTGCCACAGGGATCGCAGTCCAGTCCCACAGGGGTCACAGTCCAGTCCCACAGGGATCACAGTCCAGTCCCACAGGGATCGCAGTCCAGTCCCACAGGGGTTACTGTACAGTCCCACAAAGATCACAGTCCAGTCCCACAGCGATCACAGTCCAGTCCCACAGGGGTCACATTCCAGTCCCACAGGGATCACAGTCAAGTCCCACATGGATCGCAGTCCAGCGCCACAGGGTTTACAGTCCAGGCCCACTGCGGTCACATTCCTGTCTCACAGGGATCAAAGTCTAGTCTCACGGGGATCAATATCCAGTCCCACATGGATAACAGCCCTGCCCACAGTGGTCAGAGTCCAGTGACACAGGGTTCACAGTCCAGTCACACAGGGAACTCAGTCCAATCCCACAGTGATCACCGTCCTGTCCCACAAGGATCTCATTCCTGTCCCACAGGGATCATATTTCAGTCACACAGGGATCACAGTCCATTCCCAAAGAGATCAAAGTCCAGTCCCACAGGGATCACAGTCCAGTCCCAAAGGGATCACAGTCCAGTCCCACAGGGATCACAGTCCAGTCCCACAGTTTCACAGTCCAGTCCCACAGGGATAACAGTCCAATCCCACAGTGATCACAGTCCAGTCCCACAGGTTCACAGTCTTGTCCCACAGGGATAACAGTCCAATCCCACAGGGATCACAATCCAGTCCCGAAGGGATCACAGTCCAGTCATCAGAGGAATCTCAGTCCAGTCCCACAGGGATCACAGTCCGGTCCCACAAGGATCACAGTCCAGTCCCTCAGGGATCACAGACCCGTCCCACAGGGATCACAGTCCAGTCCCACAGGGATCATAGTCCAGTCCCACAGGGGTAACAGTCCAGTCCCACAGGGATCACTGTCCAGTCGCACAGGGATCACAGTCCTATCCCACAGGGATCACAGTCCAGTTCCACAGGGATCACAGTCCTATCCCACAGGGGTCACAGTCCAGTCCGACAGGGATCACAGTCCAGTCCAACAGGTGTCACAGTCCAGTCCCAGAGGGGTCACAGCCCAGTTCCACAGGGGCACAGTCCAGTCCGACAGGAATCACAGTCCAGTCTCCCAGGGGACACAGCCCAGTCCCACAGGGGTCACAGTCCAGTACCACAGGGGTCACAGTCCAGTACCACAGGGGTGACAGTCCTGCCCCAAAGGGATAACAGTCCAGTCCCTCTGGTGTTACAGTCCAATCCCACAGGTGATACAGTCCAGTCCCACAGGGGTCACAGTCTAGTCCCACAGGGGACACAGTCCAGTATCACAGGGGTTACAGTCCAGTCCCACACGGGAAACGTCCATTCGCACAAGTGTCACATTCCAGTCGCACAAGGGTCACAGTCCAGTCCCACAGGGGTCACAGTCCAGTCCCACAGGGATCACAATCCAGTCCCACAGGGGTCATACTCCAGTACCACAGGGGTTACAGTCCAGTCCCACATGGATCACAATCCAGTCCAACCGGGATCACAGTCCACTCCCACAGGGTTCACAGTCCAGTCCCACAAGGATCACAGTCCAGTCCCACAGAGCGGGTGTACAGTCCCACAGGGATCACAGTCCATTCCCAAAGAGATCAAAGTCCAGTCCCAAAGGGATCACAGTCCAGTCCCACAGGGATCACAGTCCAGTCCCACAGTTTCACAGTCCAGTCCCACAGGGATAACAGTCCAATCCCACAGTGATCACAGTCCAGTCCCACAGGTTCACAGTCTTGTCCCACAGGGATAACAGTCCAATCCCACAGGGATCACAATCCAGTCCCGAAGGGATCACAGTCCAGTCATCAGAGGAATCTCAGTCCAGTCCCACAGGGATCACAGTCCGGTCCCACAAGGATCACAGTCCAGTCCCTCAGGGATCACAGATCCGTCCCACAGGGATCACAGTCCAGTCCCACAGGGATCACAGTCCAGTCCCACAGGGGTAACAGTCCAGTCCCACAGGGATCACTGTCCAGTCGCACAGGGATCACAGTCCTATCCCACAGGGATCACAGTCCAGTTCCACAGGGATCACAGTCCTATCCCACAGGGGTCACAGTCCAGTCCGACAAGGATCACAGTCCAGTCCAACAGGTGTCACAGTCCAGTCCCAGAGGGGTCACAGCCCAGTTCCACAGGGGCACAGTCCAGTCCGACAGGAATCACAGTCCAGTCTCCCAGGGGACACAGCCCAGTCCCACAGGGGTCACAGTCCAGTCTCACCGGGATCACAGTCCAGTCCCACAGGGATCACAGTCCAGTCCCACACGGGTTCCGTCCATTCGCACACGTGTCACATTCCAGTCGCACAAGGGTCACAGTCCAGTCCCAATGGGGTAACAGTCTAGTCTCAAGGGGATCACAATCCAGTCGCACAGAGTTCACAGTCCAGTCCCTCAGGGATCACAGTCCAGTCCCACAGGGTCACAGTCCAGTCCCACAGGGATCACTGTCCAGTCCCACAGAGTTCACAGTCCAGTCCCACAGTGGTCACAGTCCTGTCCCACAGGTTCACAGTCCAGTCCCACAGGGGTCACAGTCCAGTCCCACAGGGTCACAGTCCAGTCCCACAGGGGACACAGTCCAGTACCACAGAGGTTACAGTCCAGTCCCACAGGGGTCACAGTCCAGTGCAACAGGGATCACAGTCAAGTGCCACAGGGATCACAGTCCAGTCCCACAGGGGTCACAGTCCAGTCCCACAGAGTTCACAGTCCAGTCCCACACGGGATACTTCCATTCGCACACGTGTCACATTCCAGTCGCACAAGGGTCACAGTCCAGTCCCACAGGGGTCACAGTCCAGTCCCACAGGGGTCACAGTCCAGTACCACAGGGGTCATACTCCAGTACCACAGGGGTTAAAGTCCAGTCCCACATGGATTACAATCCAGTCCAACCGGGATCACAGTCCAGTCCCACAGGGATCACAGTCCAGTGCCACAGAGCGGGTGTACAGTCCCACAGGATCACAGTCCAGTCCCACACGGATCACAGACCTGCCCACAGTGGTCAGAGTCCAGTGCCATCGGGGTCAGATTCCAGTGCCACAGGGGTCATAGTCCAGTGCCACATGAGTCACAGTCCAGTGCCACGCGGAACACAGTCCAATCCCACAGTGATCATCGTCCTGTCCCACAAGGATGTCATTCCGGTCCCACAGGTATCACAGTCAAGTCCAACAGTGATCACAGTCCATTCCCACAGGGATCACAGTCCAGTACCACAGGGATCACAGTCCAGTCCCACAGCGATCACAGTCCAGTCCCACAGGGATCACAGTCCAGTTCCACAGGGGTCACAGTCCAATACCGAAGGGATCACAGTCCAGTCCCACAGGGATCACAGTCCAGTCCCACAGGTTCACAGTGCAGTCCCACAGGGATAACAGTCCAATCCCACAGTGATCACTGTCCAGTCCCACAAGTTCACAGACCAGTCCCACAGGGATAACAGTCCAATCCCACACGGATCACAATCCAGTCCCGAAGGGATCACAGTCCAGTCATCAGAGGAATCTCAGTCCAGTCCCACAGGGATCAAAGTCCAGTCGCACAAGGATCACAGTCCAGTCCCACAGGGATCATAGTCCCGTCCCACAGGGATTACAGTCCAGTGCCACAGGGATCGCAGTCCAGTCCCACAGGGGTCACAGTGCAGTCCCACAGGGATCACAGTCCAGTCCCACAGGGATCGCAGTCCAGTCCCACAGGGGTTACTGTACAGTCCCACAAAGATCACAGTCCAGTCCCACAGTGGTCACATTCCAGTCCCACAGGGATCACAGTCAAGTCGCACATGGATCACAGTCCAGCGCCACAGGGTTTACAGTCCTTGCGCACTGCGGTCACATTCCTGTCTCACAGGTATCAAAGTCTAGTCTCACGGGGATCAATATCCAGTCCCACAGGGATCACAGCCCTGCCCACAGTGGTCAGAGTCCAGTGACACAGGGTTCATAGTCCAGTCACACAGGGAACTCAGTCCAATCCCACAGTGATCACCGTCCTGTCCCACAAGGATCTCATTCCTGTCCCACAGGGATCATATTTCAGTCACACAGGGATCACAGTCCATTCCCAAAGAGATCAAAGTCCAGTCCCACAGGGATCACAGTCCTGTCCCACAGGTATCACAGTCCAGTCCCGAAGGAATCACAGTCCAGTCCCACAGGGATCACAGTCCAGTCCCAAAGGGATCACAGTCCAGTCCCACAGCGATCAGACTCCAGTCCCACAGTTTCACAGTCCAGTCCCACATGGGATACGTCCATTCGCACACGTGTCACATTCCAGTCGCACAAGGGTCACAGTCCAGTCCCACAGGGGTCACAGTCCAGTCCCACAGGGATCACAGTCCAGTCCCACAGGGGTCATACTCCAGTACCACAGGGGTTACAGTCCAGTCCCACATGGATCACAATCCAGTCCAACCGGGATCACAGTCCAGTCCCACAGGGATCACAGTCCAGTCCCACAAGGATCACAGTCCAGTCCCACAGAGCGGGTGTACAGTCCCACAGGGATCACAGTCCATTCCCAAAGAGATCAAAGTCCAGTCCCACAGGGATCACAGTCCTGTCCCAAAGGGATCACAGTCCAGTCCCACAGGGATCACAGTCCAGTCCCACAGTTTCACAGTCCAGTCCCACAGGGATAACAGTCCAATCCCACAGTGATCACAGTCCAGTCCCACAGGTTCACAGTCTTGTCCCACAGGGATAACAGTCCACTCCCACAGGGATCACAATCCAGTCCCGAAGGGATCACAGTCCAGTCATCAGAGGAATCTCAGTCCAGTCCCACAGGGATCACAGTCCGGTCCCACAAGGATCACAGTCCAGTCCCTCAGGGATCACAGATCCGTCCCACAGGGATCACAGTCCAGTCCCACAGGGATCACAGTCCAGTCCCACAGAGCGGGTGTACAGTCCCACAGGGATCACAGTCCAGTCGCACACGAATCACAGACCTGCCCACAGGGGTCAGAGTTCAGTGCCATCGGGTTCAGATTCCAGTGCCACTGGGGTCAGAGTCCAGTGCCACAGGGGTCACAGTCCAGTGCCACAGGGAACACAGTCAATCCCACAGTGATCACCGTCCTGCCCACAAGGATGTCATTCCGGTTCCACAGGTATCACAGTCAAGTCCAACAGTGATCACAGTCCATTCCCACAGGGATCACAGTCCAGTACCACAGGGATCACAGTCCAGTCCCTCAGGGATCACAGTCCAGTCCCACAGGGATCACAATCCAGTCCCACATGGATCACGGTCCAGTCCCGAAGGGATAACAGTCGAGTGCCACAGGGAACACAGTCCAATCCCACATGATCACCGTCTTGCCCCACAAGGATCACAGTCCAATCACACAGGGGTCACAGTGCAGTCACGCAAGGATCACAGTCCAGACCCACAGGGATCGCAGTCCAGTCCCAATGGGATTACAGTCCTGTCCCACTGTGCGGGTGTCCAGTCCCACAAGGATCACAGCCCTTCCCACAGTGGTCAGAGTCCACTAACACAGGGGTCAGAGTCCAGTGCCACAGGGTTCATAGTCCAGTCACACAGGGAACTCAGTCCAATCCCACAGTGATCACCGTCCTGTCCCACAAGGATCTCATTCCGGTCCCACAGGGATCATATTTCAGTCCCACAGGGATCACAGTCCATTCCCAAAGAGATCAAAGTCCTGTCCCACAGGGATCACAGTCCTGTCCCACAGGGATCACAGTCCAGTCCCGAAAGAATCACAGTCCAGTCCCACAGGGATCACAGTCCAGTCCCGAAGGGATCACAGTCCAGTCCCACAGGGATCACAGTCCAGTCCCACAGGTTCACAGTCCAGTCCCACAGGGATAACAGTCCAATCCCACAGTGATCACTGTCCAGTCCCACAAGTTCACAGTCCAGTCGCACAGGGAAAACGGTCCAATCCCACAGGGATCACAATCCAGTCCCGAAGGGTTCACAGTCCAGTCATCAGAGGAATCTCATTCCAGTCCCACAGGGATCAAAGTCCAGTCCCACAAGGATAACAGTCCAGTCCCACAGGGATCATAGTCCCGTCCCATAGGGATCACAGTCCAGTCCCACAGGGATCACAGTCCAGTCCCTCCCGGGATACGTCCATTCGCACACGTGTCACATTCCAGTCGCACAAGGTTTACAGTCCAGTCCCACAGGAGTCACTGTCCAGTCCCACAGGGATCACAGTCCAGTCTCACAGGGATCACAGTCCTGTCCCACAGGGATCACAGTCCAGTCCCACAGGGATCACAGTCCAGTCCCACAGGGATCACTGTCCAGTTCCACAGAGTTCACAGTCCAGTCCCACAGGGATCACAGTCCAGTCACACAGGGGTCACAGTCCAGTCGCACAGGGGACACAGTCCAGTACCACAGGGGTGACAGTCCAGTCCCACAGGGGTCACAGTCCAGTTCCATAGGGGTCACAGTCCAGTCCCACAGGGATCTCAGTCCTGTCCCACAGGGATAACAGTCATGTCCCACAGGGATCACAGTCCAGTCCAGAAGCGATCATAGTCCAGTCCCACAGGGATCACAGTCCAGTCCCGAAGGGATAACAGTCCAGTGCCACAGAGAACACAGTCGAATCCCACAGTGATCACCGTCCTGTCCCACAAGGATCACAGTCCAGTCACACAAGGGTCACAGTGCAGTCACGCAAGGATCACATTCCAGTCCCACAGGGATCACAGTCCAGTCCCAATGGGATTACAGTCCTGTCCCACAGTGCGGGTGTCCAGTCCCACAAGGATCACAGTCCTGCCCACAGGGGTCAGAGTACAGTGCCACAGGGTTCACAGTCCAGTCCGCAGGGAACACAGTTTAATCCCACTTTGATCACCGTCCTCTCCCACAAGGATCTCATTCCTGTCCCACAGGGATCACAGTCCAGTCCAGCAGGGGTCACAGTCCATTCCCACAGGGATCGCAATCCAGTCCGACAGGGGTCACAGTCCATTCCCACAGGGATCACAATCCAGTCCCACAGGGATCACAGTCCTGTCCAACAGGGGTCACCGTCCATTCCCACAGGGATCACAATCCAGTCGCACAGGGATTACAGTCCAGTGCCACAGGGATCGCAGTCCAGTCCCACAGGGGTCACAGTGCAGTCCCACAGGGATCACAGTCCAGTCCCACAGGGATCGCAGTCCAGTCCCACAGGGGTTACTGTACAGTCCCACAAAGATCACAGTCCAGTCCCACAGGGGTCACATTCCAGTCCCACAGGGATCACAGTCAAGTCCCACATGGATCACAGTCCAGTCATCAGAGGAATCTCAATCCAGTCCCACAGCGATCACAGTCCGGTCCCACAAGGATCACAGTCCAGTCCCTCAGGGATCACAGTCCCGTCCCACAGGGATCACAGTCCAGTCCCACAGGTATCACAGTCCAGTCCCACAGGGGTAACAGTCAAGTCCCACAGGGATCACTGTCCAGTCGCACAGGGATCACAGTCCTATCCCATAGGGATCACAGTCCAGTTCCACAGGGATCATAGTCCTATCCCACAGGGGTCACAGTCCAGTCCGACAGGGATAACAGTCCAGTCCAACAGCTGTCACAGTCCAGTCCCAGAGGGGTCAGAGTCCAGTCCCACAGGGGTTACAGTCCAGTCCGACAGGAATCACAGTTCAGTCCAACAGGGATCACAGTACAGTTCAACAGGGGCACAGTCCAGTCCGACAGGAATCACTGTCCAGTCTCCCAGGGGAAACAGTCCAGTCCCACAGGGGTCACAGTCCAGTCCCACAGGGGTGACAGTCCTGTACCACAGGGGTGACAGTCCTGCCCCAAAGGGATAACAGTCCAGTCCCTCTGGTGTGACAATCCAGTCCCACAGGAGATACAGTCCAGTCCCACAGGGGTCACAGTCTAGTCCCACAGGGGACACAGTCCAGTACCACAGGGGTTACAGTCCAGTCCCACAAGGATCACAGTCCAGTCCCACAGAGCGGGTGTACAGTCCCACAGGGATCACAATCCAGTCACACAGGGGTCACAGTGCAGTCACGCAAGGATCACATTCCAGTCCAACAGGGATCACAGTCCAGTCCCACAGGGATCACAGTCCTGTCCCACAGGGAGAACAGTCCAGTCCAGAAGCGATCATAGTCCAGTCCCACAGGGATCACAGTCCAGTCCCGAAGGGATAACAGTCCAGTGCCACAGAGAACACAGTCCAATCCCACAGTGATCACAGTCCTGTCCCACAAGGATCACAGTCCAGTCACACAGGGGTCACAGTGCAGTCACGCAAGGATCACATTCCAGTCCCGCAGGGATCACAGTCCAGTCCCAATGGGATTACAGTCCTGTCCCACAGTGCGGGTGTCCAGTCCCACAAGGATCACAGTCCCTCCCGGGATACGTCCATTCGCACACGTGTCACATTCCAGTCGCACAAGGGTTACAGTCCAGTCCCACAGGAGTCACAGTCCAGTCCCACAGGGATCACAGTCCAGTCTCACAGGGATCACAGTCCTGTCCCACAGGGATCACAGTCCAGTCCCACAGGGGTCACAGTCCATTCCCACAAGGATCACAATCCAGTGCCACAGGGATCACAGTCCTGTCCACCAGGGGTCACAGTCCATTCCCACAGGGATCACAATCCAGTCCCACAGGGATCATAGTCCAGTGCCACAGGGATCGCAGTCCAGTCCCACAGGGGTCACAGTCCAGTCCCACAGGGATCACAGTCCAGTCCCACAGGGATCGCAGTCCAGTCCCACAGGGGTTACTGTAGTCCCACAAAGATCACAGTCCAGTCCCACAGCGATCACAGTCCAGTCCCACAGGGGTCACATTCCAGTCCCACAGGGATCACAGTCAAGTCCCACATGGATCACAGTCCAGCGCCACAGTGTTTACAGTCCAGGCCCACTGCGGTCACATTCCTGTCTCACAGGGATCAAAGTCTAGTCTCACGGGGATCAATATCCAGTCCCACATGGATAACAGCCCTGCCCACAGTGGTCAGAGTCCAGTGACACAGGGTTCACAGTCCAGTCACACAGGGAACTCAGTCCAATCCCACAGTGATCACCGTCCTGTCCCACAAGGATCTCATTCCTGTCCCACAGGGATCATATTTCAGTCACACAGGGATCACAGTCCATTCCCAAAGAGATCAAAGTCCAGTCCCACAGGGATCACAGTCCAGTCCCAAAGGGATCACAGTCCAGTCCCACAGGGATCACAGTCCAGTCCCACAGTTTCACAGTCCAGTCCCACAGGGATAACAGTCCAATCCCACAGTGATCACAGTCCAGTCCCACAGGTTCACAGTCTTGTCCCACAGGGATAACAGTCCAATCCCACAGGGATCACAATCCAGTCCCGAAGGGATCACAGTCCAGTCATCAGAGGAATCTCAGTCCAGTCCCACAGGGATCACAGTCCGGTCCCACAAGGATCACAGTCCAGTCCCTCAGGGATCACAGACCCGTCCCACAGGGATCACAGTCCAGTCCCACAGGGATCACAGTCCAGTCCCACAGGGGTAACAGTCCAGTCCCACAGGGATCACTGTCCAGTCGCACAGGGATCACAGTCCTATCCCACAGGGATCACAGTCCAGTTCCACAGGGATCACAGTCCTATCCCACAGGGGTCACAGTCCAGTCCGACAGGGATCACAGTCCAGTCCAACAGGTGTCACAGTCCAGTCCCAGAGGGGTCACAGCCCAGTTCCACAGGGGCACAGTCCAGTCCGACAGGAATCACAGTCCAGTCTCCCAGGGGACACAGCCCAGTCCCACAGGGGTCACAGTCCAGTACCACAGGGGTCACAGTCCAGTACCACAGGGGTGACAGTCCTGCCCCAAAGGGATAACAGTCCAGTCCCTCTGGTGTTACAGTCCAATCCCACAGGGGATACAGTCCAGTCCCACAGGGGTCACAGTCTAGTCCCACAGGGGACACAGTCCAGTATCACAGGGGTTACAGTCCAGTCCCACACGGGAAACGTCCATTCGCACAAGTGTCAGATTCCAGTCGCACAAGGGTCACAGTCCAGTCCCACAGGGGTCACAGTCCAGTCCCACAGGGATCACAATCCAGTCCCACAGGGGTCATACTCCAGTACCACAGGGGTTACAGTCCAGTCCCACATGGATCACAATCCAGTCCAACCGGGATCACAGTCCAGTCCCACAGGGATCACAGTCCAGTCCCACAAGGATCACAGTCCAGTCCCACAGAGCGGGTGTACAGTCCCACAGGGATCACAGTCCAGTCCCACAGGGATCACAGTCCAGTCGCACACGTATCACAGACCTGCCCACAGGGGTCAGAGTCCAGTGCCATCGGGGTCAGATTCCAGTGCCACAGGGGTCAGAGTCCAGTGCCACAGGGGTCACAGTCCAGTGCCTCAGGGAGCACAGTCCAATCCCACAGGGATCACAGCCCTGCCCACAGTGGTCAGAGTCCAGTGACACAGGGTTCACAGTCCAGTCACACAGGGAACTCAGTCCAATCCCACAGTGATCACCGTCCTGTCCCACAAGGATCTCATTCCTGTCCCACAGGGATCATATTTCAGTCACACAGGGATCACAGTCCATTCCCAAAGAGATCAAAGTCCAGTCCCACAGGGATCACAGTCCAGTTCCAAAGGGATCACAGTCCAGTCCCACAGGGATCACAGTCCAGTCCCACAGTTTCACAGTCCAGTCCCACAGGGATAACAGTCCAATCCCACAGTGATCACAGTCCAGTCCCACAGGTTCACAGTCTTGTCCCACAGGGATAACAGTCCAATCCCACAGGGATCACAATCCAGTCCCGAAGGGATCACAGTCCAGTCATCAGAGGAATCTCAGTCCAGTCCCACAGGGATCACAGTCCGGTCCCACAAGGATCACAGTCCAGTCCCTCAGGGATCACATACCCGTCCCACAGGGATCACAGTCCAGTCCCACAGGGATCACAGTCCAGTCCGACAGGGGTAACAGTCCAGTCCCACAGGGATCACTGTCCAGTCGCACAGGGATCACAGTCCTATCCCACAGGGATCACAGTCCAGTTCCACAGGGATCACAGTCCTATCCCACAGGGGTCACAGTCCAGTCCGACAGGGATCACAGTCCAGTCCAACAGGTGTCACAGTCCAGTCCCAGAGGGGTCACAGCCCAGTTCCACAGGGGCACAGTCCAGTCCGACAGGAATCACAGTCCTGTCTCCCAGGGGACACAGCCCAGTCCCACAGGGGTCACAGTCCAGTACCACAGGGGTCACAGTCCAGTACCACAGGGGTGACAGTCCTGCCCCAAAGGGATAACAGTCCAGTCCCTCTGGTGTTACAGTCCAATCCCACAGGGGATACAGTCCAGTCCCACAGGGGTCACAGTCTAGTCCCACAGGGGACACAGTCCAGTATCACAGGGGTTACAGTCCAGTCCCACACGGGAAACGTCCATTCGCACAAGTGTCACATTCCAGTCGCACAAGGGTCACAGTCCAGTCCCACAGGGGTCACAGTCCAGTCCCACAGGGATCACAATCCAGTCCCACAGGGGTCATACTCCAGTACCACAGGGGTTACAGTCCAGTCCCACATGGATCACAATCCAGTCCAACCGGGATCACAGTCCAGTCCCACAGGGATCACAGTCCAGTCCCACAGAGCGGGTGTACAGTCCCACAGGGATCACAGTCCAGTCCCACAGGGATCACGGTCCAGTCCCGAAGGGATAACAGTCGAATGCCACAGGGAACACAGTCCAATCCCACATGATCACCGTGTTGCCCCACAAGGATCACAGTCCAGTCACACAGGGGTCACAGTGCGGTCACGCAAGGATCACAGTCCAGACCCACAGGGATCACAGTCCAGTCCCAATGGGATTACAGTCCTGTCCCACTGTGCGGGTGTCCAGTCCCACAAGGATCACAGCCCTGCCCACAGTGGTCAGAGTCCAGTAACACAGGGGTCAGAGTCCTGTGCCAGCGGGTTCACAGTCCAGTCACACAGGGAACTCAGTCCAATCCCACATTGATCACCGTCCTGTCCCACAAGGATCTCATTCCTGTCCCACAGGGATCATATTTCAGTCCCACAGGGATCACAGTCCATTCCCAAAAATCAAAGTCCAGTCCCACAGTGATCACAGTCCTGTCCCACAGGGATCACAGTCCAGTCCCGAAAGAATCACAGTCCAGTCCCACAGGGATCACAGTCCACTCCCGAAGGGATCACAGTCCAGTCCCACAGGGATCACAGTCCAGTCCCACAGGTTCACAGTCCAGTCCCACAGGGATAACAGTCCAATCCCACAGTGATCACTGTCCAGTCCCACAAGTTCACAGTCCAGTCCCACAGGGATAACAGTCCAATCCCACAGGGCTCACAATCCAGTCCCGAAGGGACCACAGTCCAGTCATCAGAGGAATCTCAGTCCAGTCCCACAGGGATCAAAGTCCAGTCCCACAAGGATCACAGTCCAGTCCCACAGGGATCATAG
The DNA here is from genome assembly GCF_044704955.1 of Pristiophorus japonicus. Classification (NCBI taxonomy): domain Eukaryota; kingdom Metazoa; phylum Chordata; class Chondrichthyes; family Pristiophoridae; genus Pristiophorus; species Pristiophorus japonicus. Next base: position 99,244 of record NW_027253937.1, on the reverse strand, counting down.
TCCCGTCCCACAGGGATCACAGTCCAGTCCCACAGGGATCACAGTCCAGTCCCACAGGGATCAAAGTCCTATCCCACAGGGATCACAGTCCAGTCCCACAGGGTTCACAATCCAGTCCCACAGGGGACACAGTCCAGTCGCACAGGGTTCACAGTGCAGTCCCACAGGGATCACAGTCCTATCCCACAGGGGTCACAGTCCAGTCCGACAGGGATCAGAGTCCAGTCCGACAGGGATCACAGTCCAGTCCAACAGGTGTCACAGTCCAGTCCCAGAGGGGTCGCAGTCCAGTTACCCAGGGTTCACAGTCCAGTCCCACAGAGATCACAGTCCAGTCCCACAGGGGTCACAGTTCAGTCCCACAGGGATCACTGTCCAGTCCCACAGAGTTCACAGTCCAGTCCCACACGGGTTACTTCCATTCGCACACGTGTCACATTTCAGTCGCAGAAGGGTCACAGTCCAGTCCCAATGGGGTCACAGTCTAGTCTCAAGGGGATCAAAGTCCAGTCGCACAGAGTTCACAGTCCAGTCCCACAGGGATCACTGTCCAGTCCCACAGAGTTCACAGTCCAGTCCCACAGTGGTCACAGTCCTGTCCCACAGGTTCACAGTCCAGTCCCACAGGGGTCACAGTCCAGTCCCACAGGGTCACAGTCCAGTCCCACAGGGGACACAGTCCAGTACCACAGAGGTTACAGTCCAGTCCCACAGGGGTCACAGTCCAGTGCAACAGGGATCACAGTCAAGTGCGACAGGGATCACAGTCCAGTCCCACAGCGGTCACAGTCCAGTCCCACAGAGTTCACAGTCCAGTCCCACACGGGATACGTCCATTCGCACACGTGTCACATTCCAGTCGCACAAGGGTCAGAGTCCAGTCCCACAGGGGTCACAGTCCAGTCCCACAGGGGTCACAGTCCAGTCCCACAGCGGTCATACTCCAGTACCACAGGGGTTACAGTCCAGTCCCACAAGGATCACAGTCCAGTCCCACAGAGCGGGTGTACAGTCCCACAGGGATCACAGTCCAGTCCCACACGGATCACAGACCTGCCCACAGTGGTCAAAGTCCAGTGCCATCGGGGTCAGATTCCAGTGCCACAGGGGTCATAGTCCAGTGCCACAGGGGTCACAGTCCAGTGCCACAGGGAACACAGTCCAATCCCACAGTGATCACCGTCCTGTCCCACAAGGATGTCATTCCGGTCCCACAGGTATCACAGTCAAGTCCAACAGTGATCACAGTCCATTCCCACAGGAATCACAGTCCAGTACCACAGGCATCACAGTCCAGTCCCACAGGGATCACAGTCCAGTTCCACAGGGATCACAGTCCAGTCCCACAGGGGTCACAGTCCAGTCCCACAGGGATCACAGTCCAGTCCCACATGGATCACGGTCCAGTGCCGAAGGGATAACAGTCGAGTGCCACAGGGAACACAATCCAATCCCACATGATCACCGTCTTGCCCCACAAGGATTACTGTCCAGTCACACATGGGTCACAGTGCAGTCACGCAAGGATCAGAGTCCAGACCCACAGGGATCGCAGTCCAGTCCCAATGGGATTACAGTCCTGTCCCACTGTGCGGGTGTCCAGTCCCACAAGGATCACAGCCCTGCCCACAGTGGTCAGAGTCCAGTAACACAGGGGTCAGAGTCCAGTGCCACAGGGTTCACAGTCCAGTCACACAGGGAACTCAGTCCAATCCCACAGTGATCACCGTCCTGTCCCACAAGGATCTCATTCCTGTCCCACAGGGATCATATTTCAGTCCCACAGGGATCACAGTCCATTCCCAAAGAGATCAAAGTCCAGTCCCACAGGGATCACAGTCCTGTCCCACAAGGATCACAGTCCAGTCCCGAAAGAATCATAGTCCAGTCCCACAGGGATCACAGTCCAGTCCCGAAGGGATCACAGTCCAGTCCCACAGGGATCACAGTCCAGTCCCACAGGTTCACAGTCCAGTCCCACAGGGATAACAGTCCAATCCCACAGTGATCACTGTCCAGTCCCACAAGTTCACAGTCCAGTCGCACAGGGAAAACAGTCCAATCCCACAGGGATCACAATCCAGTCCCGAAGGGATCACAGTCCAGTCATCAGAGGAATCTCATTCCAGTCCCACAGGGATCAAAGTCCAGTCCCACAAGGATAACAGTCCAGTCCCACAGGGATCATAGTCCCGTCCCACAGGGATCACAGTCCAGTCCCACAGGGATTACAGTCCAGTCCCTCACGGGATATGTCCATTCGCACACGTGTCACATTCCAGTCGCACAAGGGTTACAGTCCAGTCCCACAGGGGTCACAGTCCAGTCCCACAGGGATCACAGTCCAGTCCCACAGGGATCACAGTCCTGTCCCACCGGGAACACAGTCCAGTCCCACAGAGATCACAGACCAGTCCCACAGGGGTCACAGTCCAGTCGCACAGGGGTCACAGTCCAGTCCCACAGGGGACACAGTCCAGTACCACAGGGTTGACAGTCCAGTCCCACAGGGGTCACAGTCCAGTCGCACAGGGGTCACAGTCCAGTCCCACAGGGGTCACAGTCCAGTCCCACAGGGGTCACAGTCCTGTCCCACAGGATAACAGTCCAGGCCCACAGGGGTCACAGTCAAGTCCCACAGGGGTCACAGTCCTGTCCCACAGGATCACAGACCAGTCCCACAGGGGTCACAGTCCAGTCGCGCAGGGGTCACAGTCCAGTCCCACAGGGATCACAGACCAGTCCCACAGGGGTCACAGTCCTGTCGCACAGGGGTCACAGTCCAGTCCCACAGGGGACACAGTCCAGTACCACAGGGTTGACAGTCCAGTCCCACAGGGGTCACAGTCCAGTCGCACAGGGGTCACAGTCCAGTCCCACAGGGGTCACAGTCCAGTCCCACAGGGGTCACAGTCCTGTCCCACAGGATCACAGACCAGTCCCACAGGGGTCACAGTCCAGTCGCACAGGGGTCACAGTCCAGTCCCACAGGGGACACAGTCCAGTACCACAGGGTTGACAGTCCAGTCCCACAGGGGTCACAGTCCAGTCCCATAGGGGTCACAGTCCAGTCCCACAGGGGTGATACTCCAGTACCACAGGGGTTACAGTCCAGTCCCACATGGATCACAATCCAGTCCAACAGGGACACAGTCCAGTCCCACAGGGATCACCGTCCTGTCCCACAGGGATAACAGTCCTGTCCCACAGGGATCACAGTCCAGTCCAGAATCGATCATAGTCCAGTCCCACAGGGATCACAGTCCAGTCTCGAAGGGATAACAGTCCAGTGCCACAGAGAACACAGTCCAATCCCACAGTGATCACCGTCCTGTCCCACAACGATCACAGTCCAGTCACACAGGGGTCACAGTGCAGTCACGCAAGGATCACATTCCAGTCCCGCGGGGATCACAGTCCAGTCCCAATGGGATTACAGTCCTGTCCCACAGTGCGGGTGTCCAGTCCCACAAGGATCACAGTCCTGCCCACAGGGGTCAGAGTATAGTGCCACAGGGTTCACAGTCCAGTACGCAGGGAACACAGTTTAATCCCACTTTGATCACCGTCCTGTCCCACAAGGATCTCATTCCTGTCCCACAGGGATCACAGTCCAGTCCAGCAGGGGTCACAGTCCATTCCCACAGGGATCGCAATCCAGTCCGACAGGGGTCACAGTCCATTCCCACAGGGATCACAATCGAGTCCCACAGGGATAACAGTCTGTCCAACAGGGGTCACAGTCCATTCCCACAGGGATCACAATCCAGTCCCACAGGGATCACAGTCCAGTGCCACAGGGATCGCAGTCCAGTCCCACAGGGGTCACAGTCCAGTCCCACAGGGATCACAGTCCAGTCCCACAGGGATCGCAGTCCAGTCCCACAGGGGTTACTGTACAGTCCCACAAAGATCACAGTCCAGTCCGACAGGGATCACAGTCCAGTCCCAGGGGTCACATTCCAGTCCCACAGGTATCACAGTCAAGTCCCACATGGATCACAGTCCAGCGCCACAGGGTTTACTGTCCAGGCCAACTGCGGTCACATTCATTTCTCACAGGTATCAAAGTCTAGTCTCACGGGGATCAATATCCAGTCCCACAGGGATCAGAGCCCTGCCCACAGTGGTCAGAGTCCAGTGACACAGGGTTCACAGTCCAGTCACACAGGGAACTCAGTCCAATCCCACAGTGATCACCGTCCTGTCCCACAAGGAACTCATTCCTGTCCCACAGGGATCATATTTCAGTCACACAGGGATCACAGTCCATTCCCAAAGAGATCAAAGTCCAGTCCCACAGGGATCACAGTCCTGTCCCACAGGGATCACAGTCCAGTCCCGAAGGAATCACAGTCCAGTCCCACAGGGATCACAGTCCAGTCCCAAAGGGATCACAGTCCAGTCCCACAGGGATCACAGTCCAGTCCCACAGGTTCACAGTCTTGTCCCACAGGGATAACAGTCCAATCCCACAGGGATCACAATCCAGTCCCGAAGGGATCACAGTCCAGTCATTAGAGGAATCTCAGTCCAGTCCCACAGGGACCACAGTCCGGTCCCACAAGGATCACAGTCCAGTCCATCAGGGATCACAGTCCCGTCCCACAGGGATCACAGTCCAGTCCCAAAGGGATCACAGTCTAGTCCCACAGGGGTAACTGTCCAGTCCCACAGGGATCACTGTCCAGTCGCACAGGGATCACAGTCCTATCCCACAGGGATCACAGTCCAGTTCCACAGGGATCACAGTCCTATCCCATAGGGGTCACAGTCCAGTCCGACAAGGATCACAGTCCAGTCCAACAGGTGTCACAGTCCAGTCCCAGAGGGGTCACAGTCCAGTCCCACAGGGGTTACAGTCCAATACGACAGGAATCACAGTCCAGTCCAACAGGGATCACAGTCCAGTTCCACAGAGGCACAGTCCAGTCCGACAGGAATCACAGTCCTGTCTCGCAGGGGACACAGTCCAGTCCCACAGGGGTAACAGTCCAGTACCACAGGGTTGACAGTCCAGTACCACAGGGGTGACAGTCCTGCCCCAAAGGGATAACAGTCCAGTCCCTCTGGTATTACAGTCCAGTCCCACAGGGGATACAGGCCTATCCAACAGGGTTCACAGTCCAGTCCCACAGGGATCACAGTCCAGTCCAACAGGGATCACAGTCCAGTCCCACAGGGGTCACAGTCCAGTCCCACAGGGATCACAGTCCAGTCCCACAGGGATCACAGTCCAGTGCAACAGGGATCACAGTCCAGTCACACAGGGATCACATTCCAGTACCACAGGGGTCACAGTCCAGTCCCACAGGGGTTACAGTCCAGTCCCACATGGATCACAATCCAGTCCAACTGGGATCACAGTCCAGTGCAACAGGGATCACAGTCCAATCCACAGAGGTTACAGTCCAGTCCCACAGGGATCACAGTCCAGTCCCACAGGGATCACAGTCCAGTGCAACAGGGATCACAGTCCAGTCACACAGGGATCACTGTCCACTCCAACAGGGATCACAGTCCAGTCCCACAGCGGAAATATTCCTGTCTCACAAGAGTCACAGTCCAGTCCGACAAGGGTCTGTGTTTCGCTCTGTCTCTCTCACCCTGTCTCTCTCTCTCTCTCTATCTCATTCTGTCTGTCTCTCTTTCTCTCTCTGCCTCTGTCTCTTTCTCTCTCTCTCTGTCTCTCTCTGTCTCTCACTTTGTATATATCTGTTTCTCTCAATCTGTCTATCTATCTTCCTCTGTCTGCCTCTGTCTCCGTCTCTCTCAGCCTCTCGCTCTCTGCCTCTCTCTCTCTGTCTCTCTCAATCTCTCACTCTCTATCTCTCTCTATCTGCTTATCTCTGACTCTCTCTCTCTGTCTCTCTTGGTTCTCTCTGTTTCTGTCTCTCTCTCTATCTCTGTCTCTCCCTGTGTATCTCCATCCCTTTCGCTGTCTGTCTCTGTCTCGCTCTCTCTCTCGCGTGCACTCTGACTCTCTGTCTGTCTCTCTCTCTCTCTGTCTCTATCTCTCAATCTCCCTATCTCTCTGTCTCTTTTTTTCTCTCTCTCTGCCTCTCCCTGTGCATCTCTCTCTCTCTCGTTATCTATCTCTGTCTTGCACTCTCTCTTGCTCTCTCTGACCCTCTGTCTCTCTCTCTCTGTCTCTATCTCTCTCTCTCTCTGTCTCACTTTGTCTATCTCTCTCTCTCCCTCTCTCTCTCTCTCTCTCTCTCTCTCTGTCTCTCTCCCTCTTACTCTCTGTCTCGCTCTCTGTCTCTCTCGGTCTCTCTCGGTCTCCCTCTCTCTGTATCTCTCTCCTTCTCTATATATCTCTGTCTCTATCTCTCTCTATCTGTCTCTGTCTCTCTCTCTCTCTCTATCTCTCTCTCTCTCTCTCTGTCTGTTTCTTTTCCACTCTCTCTGTGTGTCTCTCTCTATCTCTGTCTTTCTCTGTTTTCCCCTCGCTCTCACTCTCTGTCCCTGTCTCTCACTTTTTGTCTCTCTCTCTTTCTCCTCCTCTCCATGTCTCTCTCTGCCTCTGTCTCTGTCTCTCTCTCTCACTCTGTCTCTATCTCTTTCTCCCTCTCTCCCTGTCTCTATCTGTCTCTGTCGCTGTCTCTCTCCCTGCCTCACTGTCTTTCTCTGTCTTTCCCTCTCTCTCTCTCTCTCTCTCTCTCTCTGTGTCTCTCTCTATCTTTCCCTCTCTGTCTCTCTCTCCCTCTCGCTCTGTATCTGTCTCTTTCCCTGTATCTCTCCGTGTCTTTATCACCTTTTTTCCCTCTCCTCTCAATCTCTCTTTCTCTGTCTCTGTCTCTCTATCAGTCTATCTCTCTGTCTCTCTCTCTCTGTCTGTCTCTCTGTCTCTCTCTCTCTGTCTGTCTGTCTATCTGTCTCTCCCTCTCTTTCTCTCTCTCTGCCTCTCCCTGTCTCTCTCTCTCGCTCTGTCTCTCTCTCTGTCTCTCTCTCTCGCTCTGTATTTTTCTCTGTTTCTCTCTCTCTCGCTCTCCCACTTTCTCTCTCTGAGTCTCTCTATCTCGCTCCGTCTCTCCCTCTGTGTGTGTCTCTCTCTCTCTCTCTGTATCTCTATAATTCTGTCTCTCTGTATCTCGCTGTCTGTCTGCCGAGCTCTGTCTCGCTCTCTATCTGTCTGTCGATCTCTCTCTGTCTCTTTCTCTCTGTCTCTCTCGCTCTGTCTCTCTCTGTCTCTCTCTCTCTGTTTCTTTTTCTCTCTCCAACTTTCCCTATCTCTCTATCTCTCTCTCTGTATCTTTCCGTAGCTTTATCTCCGTCTTTCCCCCTCTCTCTATCAATATTTCTCTCTCTGTCTCTGTCTCTGTCTCGCTCTCTCTCTCTCTCTCTCTCTCTCTCTCTCTATCTCTCTCTCTCTCTTTCCCTCTCTCTGACTCTCTCTCTCTGTCTCTATCTGCCTTTCCCTCTCTCTCACTATCTCTCTCTCTGATTCTCATTCTCTTTCTTTCTCTCCGTCTCTCTCTTTCTCTGTCTATCCCTATAATTCTATCTCTCTCTCTCTCGCTCGCTCTGCCTGCCTATCTCTGTCTCTCTCTCCGTTTCTCTCTCTCACTCTGTATATTTCTGTGTGACACTCGGTCTCTCTCTCTCTGTCTCTCTCTATGTTTCTCTCTCTCAGTCTCTCTCTTTCAGTCTCGCCCTGTCTCTCTCGCTCTCTCTCTCGCTCTGTCTCTCTCTGCCTCTCTCTCTCTCGATCTGTATTTTTCTCAGTGTCTCTCTCTGTCTCTCTCTCTCTATCTCTCTCTTTCTGCCTATCTCTGTCTCTCTCTCCGACTGTCTCTCTCTGTTGCTCTCTGTCTCTTTATCTCTTTCTCTCTCACTCTGTGTTTCTCCCTCTCCCTCTCTCGTTATCTCTCTCTATCTCACTCTCGCGCTCGCTCTCTGACTTTCTGTCTCTCTCTCTCCATGTCTCTATCGCTCTGTCTTTCATTCTCTGTCTCTATCTCTCTCTCTGTCTGTCTCTCTCTCTCTCCATCTCTCTCGCTCTGTCCCGCTCTCTGTCTCTCTCGATCTGTCTCTCTCTGTCGCTCTCTCTATCTCTCTTTCTCTCTGTGCCTCTCTGTCTCTCTATATATCTCGGTCTCTGTATCTCTCTCTATCTGTGTCTATCTCAATCTTTCTCTCTCTCTCTCTCACTATCTCAATCTCTATCTATGTCTGTATCTCTTTCCCTCTCTATATATCTCTGTCACGCTCTCTATCTGTCTCTATCAGTTTCTAGCTCTCTCTCTCTCTCCCTCTCACTCTCTCTCTCCCTCTCTGTCTCTCTTTCACTCTACCCCTCTGTCTTTCTCTGTCTTCCCCTCTGTCTCCCTGTCTCTCTCTCTATCTCTCTCTCTGTCTTGCTCTGCCTCGCTCTCTCTCGCTATACCTCTCTCTCTATCTCTCTCTCTCTCTGTCTCTCTCTCTCTCTCTCTGTCTCTCTCTCTCTCTCTCTTTCTCTGTCTCTCTCTCTCTCTTTTGTTTCTGTCTCTCTCTCTCTTTCTCTGTCTGTCTCGCTCTGCCTCTCTCTCTTTCTGTCTCTCTCTCTCTCTGTGTTTCACTCTCTCTCTGTCTTGCTCTGCCTCGCTCTCTCTCGCTATCTCTCTCTCTCTCTCTCTCTCTCTCTCTCTCTCTCTCTCTCTCTCTCTCTCTCTCTCTCTGTCACTCAATCTCTCTCTGTCTCTCTCTCTCTCTTTATTTCTCTGTCTCTCTCTCTCTTTCTCTCTCTCTCTCTTTCTCTCTGTCTCTGTCTCGCTCTCTCTCTGTCTCTCTCTCTCTTTCTCTGTCTCTCTCTCTCTCTCTCTATCTATCTGTCTTTCTTTGTGTCTCTCTCGCTCTCTCTCTCTTTCTCTCTCTCTCTGGCTCTCTATCTGTCTTTCCAACTCTCTCGCTGTCTATTTCTCTCTTGTCCTTCTCTTTGTCTTTCTCTCTGGCTCTGTCTCTCTCTTGCTCTCTCATCTTCTCTCTCTGAGTTTTTCTCTATCTCGCTCCATCACTCCCTCTCTCTCTGTCTTTCTCTCTCTCTATCTCTCTATAACTATCTCTCTCTATCTCTGTCTGTCTGCCTATCTCTGTCTCTCTCTCTATCTATCGATCTCTCTCACTCTCTGTCTTTCTCTCTCTCTCTGTATTTCTCCATGTCTTTATCTCTGCCTTTCCCTCTCTCTGTCGATCAATCTCTCTCTCTCTCTCTGTCTCTCTCCCACTCTGTATTTCTCTCTCTCTGTCGCTCTCTCTCTTTTTCAGTCTCTCTGTATATCACTCCCTCTCTCGCTCGCTGTCTCGCTGAAGCTCTCCCAGAACCACAGTGACAATGCACACACCTAACTTCAGTCATCCATTGTACATTTGTTAATGGACGCCATTTTATGTTAACACTGCGAGATTGATTACAGAGACCGACAACTCTCTAATTTAACGTTAGCTGCTTAAAGGTGTACCTGCCCTGCGACTGTTTGATGGGACAGTGTAGAGGGAGCTTTACTCTGTATCTAACCCCCTGTACCTGCCCTGGGAATGTTTGATGGGACAGTGTAGAGGGAGCTTTACTGTGTATCTAACCCCGTGCTGTACCTGCCCTGGGAGTGTTTGATGGGACCGTGTAGAGAGAACTTTACTCTGTATCTAACCCCATGCTGTACCTGGCCGGGGAGATTTGATTCGACAGTGTGGAGGGAGATTAAATGCCCAACTCTCTCTGTCCCTCTCGCTTTCTCTCTGTCAGTCGCTATCTCTGTCTGTTCTTCTCTCTCTCGCTCACTCTTTCAGGGTTCCTGACTCTCTCCCACTCTGTATCTCTGTTCCTCTCTCTCTCTCGCTCTCTGTCAGTTCCTCTGTCTCCCTCCCTCCGTCTCGCTCCCTCACTCTCTCCCTCGCTCCCAATTTCTATCCATCTATCCCTCTTTCACTGTTTCCTCTATCTCTGCTGCTGTCCATTTCCGATCTCTCTCTTTCTTTCTCTTGTCTGCCCCTCTCTGTCACTAATTCTCTCACTGCTTCTCTCTGTCCACCTCTCTTTTTCTCTCTCCCTGTCTCTCATTCCCATTCTGATGTTTCCTTGATTGAAAAGTACCCTGACATATTGCAGCCTGACTGTTTAAAGCCACAGCAAGAAATCACATTTCTGGGACATTTTTGATTTGCTAACCATCCAATTGTGGGTCGGAATGTGTGGGGTAAATCTCGTTTCTCCATCTGAAAGCTTTGAGTGTTTCAGATTGACTGGTATATGGGATCAAAGGCTGATTCAGACAATGCTGCATTATGGAACGGTGGGATATCTTCGCTGGGCAGGAAATGGAGAAGCAAGTTTTGTTGGTTTGATTAAGGTGTAAATTCGATTGTGTCGCCCCCTCACAGATACACAGGATTGAAGATTTTACCATCAATGCCCTGAAAGAATGAAATGATGTGACCAACTTCAAACTCTTCAAACACACGAAGGACCCAGAGAGTGGGACCAATACACCAAGCCCCGAGCACAGGCAGGCAAACCAGGTTTGTTCACAGATCACCCAGACACGTGTCCTGGTGCAAAATGGTCACCACGCATCTCATGTAAAATGGCTGCTCAATCTCACCCAAACTAATCCCACTGCCCCGCTCTCTCCCCATAGTCCTGTATCAATCCCAAACTAATCCCACTGCCCCGCTCTCTCCCCATAGCCCTGTATCAATCCCAAACTAATCCCACTGCCCCGCTCTCTCCCCATAGCCCTGTATCAATCTCCAAACAAATCCCACTGCCCCGCTCTCTCCCCATAGTCCTGTATCAATCCCAAACAAATCCCACTGCCCCGCTCTCTCCCCATAGTCCTTTATCAATCCCCAAACTAATCCCACTGCCCCGCTCTCTCGCCATCGCCCTGTATCAATCTCCAATCTAGCTCTCTCTCTGTCTCTCTCTGTCTGTCTCTCTGTAGCTCTCTCTCTGTCGCTGTCTCCCTCTCGCTCTGTCTCTCTGTCTCTATCTCAGTCAGTCTCTCTCTCTGTCTCTGTCTCTCTCTGTCTCTCTCTCTCTGTCTCTCTACCCCTCTCTCTCTCTCTCTCTCTCCATCTCAGTTTCTCTCTCATTCTATCTTTCCCTCTCTGTCACTCTCTCTCTCTCGCTCTCTCTCTCTCTCTTTCTCTCTGTCTCTCTATATCGTTGTATCTGTCTCTAGCTCTCTCTCTGTCTGTATCTCTTTCCCTGTCTTTGTATCTCTATTTTTTCTCAATATTTTTCTGTCTGTCTCTCTCTCTCTCCCTCTCTGTCCCTCTATCTGTCTTTCCCTCTCTCTCTCCGTCTATCTCTCTCTCTGTCTTTCTCTATGTCCCTCTATCTGTCTTTCCCTCTCTCTCTCCGTCTATCTCTCTCTCTGTCTTTCTCTATGTCTTTCTATCTGTCTCTCTCGCTCTCTGTCTCGCTCTCTGTCTCTCTCTCTCTGACTGTCTCTCTATCTCTCTCTCTCTCTCTTTCACTCTCTCCCTGCCTCTCTCACTTTCACTCTCTCCCTGTCTCTCTCTCTCTCTCGCCCTGTCTCTCTCTGTCTCTCTCTTTCTCTCTCTAGCTCTGTATTTTTCTCTGTCTCTCTCTCTCTCGCTCGCTCACCTTCACTCTCTGAGTCTCCCTCTGTCTCGCTCCGTCTCTCCCTCTCTCTCTGTCTCTCTCTCTCTGTGTCTCTCTATAATTCTGTCTCTCTCTCTGTCTGTCTGCCTATCTCTTTGTCTCGCTCTCTATCTGTCTGTCGATCTCGCTCTGTCTCTCTCTCTCTTTTCTGTTTCGCTCTCCATCTTTCCCTCTTTCTCTGTCTCTCTCTCACTCTCTCTCTGTCTCTCTCTCTCTCTGTTTCCCTCTCTCTGACTCTCTCTCTCTCTATCTCTATCTGTCTTTCCCTCCCTTTCGCTATCTCTCTCTGTCTCTCTCTGTGTGTCTCTGTTTCACTCTCTTCCTGTCTCTCTCTCTCTCTCACTCTGTCTCTCTCTGTCTCTCTCTCTCACTCTGTCACTCTCTGTCTTGCTCTATCTCTCTATCTCTGTCTGCCTATCTCTAGCTCTCTCTCCGACTGACTCTCTCTGTCTATCTATCTCTCTCTCTGTCACTCTCTGTCTCTCTGTCTCTTTTTCTCTCACTCTGTGTCTCTCCCTCTCCCTCTCTTGCTATCTCTCTCTCCATCTCTGTCTCTCTCCCGCGTGCTCTCTGACTCTCTGAATCTCTTTCTCTTTGTCTCTATCTCTCTATGACTCTGACTCTCTCCCTCAGTCTCTCTCTCTGTCTTTCTTTCTCTCTTTCTGTCTCTCTCTATCTATCTATGTATCTGTCTCTCCCTGTTTCTCTCTCTCTCTGTCTCTCTCTGTCTCTCTCTCTCGATACCTCTCGCTCTTTCTGTGTTTCTATCACTGTGTTTCCCTCTCTCTCTGCATCGCTATTTCTGTCTCTTTCTCTCGCTCTCTGTCTGTATCTCTGTCGCTCTCTCTCTCTGTCTATCTGTCTCTCTGTATTTCTCTCTCTCTGACTCTCTATCTGTCTCTCTATCTGTCTTTCCCTCTCTCTCTGTCTCTCTCTCCCTCTCGCTCTCTCTCTCTCTCTCCCTGAATTTATCTCCGTCTTTCCCTCACTCTCTCTATCTCTGTCTCTATCTCAGTCTCTTTATCTCTTTCTCTGCCTCTCTTTCCGTTTGTCTCTCTCTGCCTCTTTCTCATTCTCTGCCTCTCTCTCTCACCCTCTCTCTCTGAGTCTCTCTGTCTCTCTCTGTCTGTCTACCTATCTCTGTCTCTCTCTCTATCTGTCTGTCGATCTCTCTCTATCTCTCACTCTCGCTCTCTCACTCTCACTCTCTCTCTCTGTCTCTCTCTGTCTCTCTATCTTTCTGTGTCTTTCAACTCCTCTCTCTCTCTTTCGTCTGTTTCTTTCTCTCTCTATCTTTCGCCCTCTCTTTCTCTCTCCGTCTCTGTTTTTCTCTCTCTTTGCCTTTCCCTCTCGCTCTGGCAATCTTTCTCTCTCTCTCTCTCTCTCTCTCTCTGTATCTCTCCATGTCTCTGTCTCTACCTTTCCCTCTCTCTCTATCAATCTCTCTCTCTCTCTGTCTCTCTCCCACTCTGTATCTCCCTCTCACTATCTCTATTTCGCTTTCAGTCTCTCGATATATCTCTCCCTCTCTCTCTCTCTGTCTCTCTGAAGCTCTCCCAGAACCACAGTGACAATGCACACACCGATCTTCAGTCATCCATTTTACATTTGTTAATGGTCGTCATTTGATGTTAACACTGGGAGATTGATTACAGAGACCGACTACTCTCTAATTTAACGTTAGCTGCTTAAAGGTGTACCTGCCCTGGGAGTGTTTGATGGGACAGTGTAGAGGGAGCTTTACTCTGTATCAAACCCCCTGTTCCTGCCCTGGGAGTGTTTGGTGGGATAGTGTAGAGGGATCTTTACTCTGTATCTAACCCCATGTAGCTGCCCTGGGAATGTTTGATGTGACAGTGTCGAGGGAGCTTTACTCTGTATCTACACCCCTGTACCTGCACTGGGAGTGTTTGATGGGATAGTGTAGAGAGCGAGAGTGAGAGAGGAACAGACAGAGAGAGAGACTGACAGAGAGACAGGGAGACTGAAAGAGAGAGCGAGAGAGAGGGACTCTATATCTAACCCCGTGCTTTAACTGCCCGGGAAGGTTTGATGGGACAGAGTGGAGGGAGATTAATAGCCCAACTCTCTCTGTCCCTCTCGCTTTCTCTCTGTCAGTCTCTCACTCTGTCTGTTCCTTTCTCTCTCTCGCTCTCTCTTCCAGTCTATTTGTCTCACTCCCTCTGTATATCTCTGTCCCTCTCTCTCCGTCTCGCTCTCTCGTGCAGTCTCCCTATCACTCTCCATCTCTCTCTCTCTCTCTCTCTCTCTCTCTCTCTCTCTCTCTCTCTCTCTCACTCGGTCTCTCTCTGTCTCTCTCTCTCGCTCTGTATTTTTCTTTGTGTGTCTCTCTCTCTCTGTCTCTCTCTCTCTGTCTCTCTCTATCTCGCTCTGTCTGCCTATCTCTGGCTCTCTCTCCGAATGTCTCTCTCTGTCTCTCTCTCTCTCTATCTCCCTCTGTCTGCCTATCTCAGTCTGCCTCTCCCTGTCACTCTGTCTCTCTCTGTCTCGCTCTGTCGCTCTCTGTCTCTTTCTCTCTCACTCTGTCTCTCTCTCTCTCTCACTCGCTATCTCTCTCTCGCGCGCTGTCTTACTGTCTGTCTCTCTCTCTCTCTCTCTGTCTCTATCTCCCTCTGTCTTTGACTCTGCCTTTCTCTCTCTCTCTGTCTCTCTCTATTCCTCACTCTCTCTGTCTCTCTCTCTCTCTCTCTCTCTCTCTCTCTCTCTCTCTCTCTCTCTCTCTCTCTCCATCTCTCTCTCTCTCTCTCTCTCTCTCTCTCTGCCTCTATCTCTCTATCTGTCTCTCTCTCTCTGTCTCTCTCTGTGTCGCTCTCTCTATGTCTCTCTCTCTCTGTTCTTCTGTGCATCTATGTATATCTCTGCCTCTATCTCTGTCGCTGTGTCGATCTCAATCTTTCTCCCTCTCTCGCTCTCTGTCTCTCCCGGTCTCTCTCTCTCTGGTTGTATCTCTTTCCCTCTCTATATATCTCTGTCTCTCTCTATCTCTTTCTATCTGTTTCCAGCGCTCTCTCTCTCACTCTCTCTCCCGCTCTCTCTCTCTCTGTCTGTCTCTCTCTCTCTCTATCTCTCCGTCTCTCTGTCTTTCTCTGTCTTCCCCTCTGTCTTACTGTCTCTCTCGCTCTGCCGCTCTCTCTGTCTCTCTCTCTGCCTTGCTCTGCCTCGCTCTCTCTCTTTCTGTCTCTCTCTCTCTCTACCCCTCCTTGTCATTCTCTGTCTTTCCCTTCCCTCTCTCTCTCTCTCTTTCAATCTCTCTGTATATCTCTCCCTCTCTCTCGCTCTATCTCTGTCTCTTTGTAGCTCTCCCAGAACCACAGTGACAATGCACACACCGATCTTCAGTCATCCATTTTACATTTGTTAATGGTCGCCACTTTATGTTAACACTGGGAGATTGATTACAGAGACCGACTACTCTCTAACTTAACGTTAGCTGCTTAAAGGTGTACCTGCCCTGGGAGTGTTTGATGGGACAGTGTAGAGGGAGCTTTACTCTGTATCAAAACCCCTGTACCTGCCCTGGGAGTGTTTGATGGGACAGTGTCGAGGGATATTCCTCTGTATCTAACCCCCTGTACCTGCCCTGGGAGTGTTTGATGGGACAGTGTAGAGTGAGCTTTACTCTATATCTAACCCCGTGCTGTACCTTCCCTGGGAGTGTTTGATGGGACAGTGTCGAGGGATATTCCTCTGTATCTAAACCCCTGTACCTGCCCTGGGAGTGTTTGATGGGACAGTGTAGATGGAGCTTTACTCTTTATCTAACCCCGTGCTTTACCTGCCCTAGGAGAATTTGATGGGACAGTGTGGAGGGAGATTAAATGCCCAACTCACTCTGTCCCTCTCGCTTTCTCTCTGTCAGTCTCTCTCTCTTTCTGTTTCTCTCTCTCGCTCTCTCTTTCAGCCTCCCTGTCTCTCTCCCTCTTTGTATCTCTATTCCTCTCTCTGTCTCTCGCTCTCTCTTCCAGTCTCCCTGTCTCTCTCCCTCTCTTTATCTCTGTTCTTCTCTCTCTCTCTCGCTCTCTGTCAGTCTCTCTGTCTCCCTCTCTCCATCTCGCTCCCTCACTCTCTCCCTCGCTCCCAATTTCTATCCATCTATCTCTCTTTCACTTTTTCCTCTGTCTCTTCTACTGTCCATTTCCGATCTCTCTCTTTCTTTCTCTTTTCTGCCAACACGCTCTCTCCATCCCTAATTCTCTCACTGCTTCTCCCTGTCCACCTCTCTTTTTCTCTCTCCCTGTCTCTCATTCCCATTCTGATGTTTCCTTGATTGAAAAGTACCCTGACATATTGCAGTCTGACTGTTTAAACCCACAGCAACAAATCACATTTCTGGGACATTTTCGATTAGCTAACCATTCAATTGTGGGTTGGAATGTGTGGGGTAAATCTAGTTTCTCCATCTGAAAGCTTTGAGTGTTTCAGATTGAGCAGTATATGGGATCAAAGGCAGATTCAGACAATGCTGCATTGTGGAACGGTGGGATATCTTCGCAGGGCAGGACATGGAGAAGCAAGTTTTGTTGGTTTGAATAAGGTGTAAATTCGATAGTGTCGCCCCCTCACAGATACACAGGATTGAAGCTGTTTACCATCAATGCCCTGAAAGAATGAAATGGTTCACAAAGGTGTGACCGACTTCAAACACTTCAAACACATGAAGGACCCAGAGACTGGGACCAAGACACAAAGCCCCGAGCCCAGGCAGGTAAACCAGGTTTGTTCACAGATCACCCAGACACGTGTCCTGGTGTAAAATGGTCACCACGCATCTCATGTAAAATGGATGCTCAATCTCACCCAAACTAATCCCACTCCCCCGCTCTCTCGCCATAGTCATGTATCAAACCCAAACTAATCCCACTGCCCCGCTCTCTCCCCATAGCCCTGTATCAATCCCCAAACTAATCCCACTGCCCCGCTCTCTCGCCATAGTCCTGTATCAAACCCAAACTAATCCCACTGCCCCGCTCTCTCCCCATAGCCCTGTATCAATCCACAAACTAATCCCACTGCCCCGCTCTCTCCCCATAGTCCTGTATCAATCCCCAAACTAATCCCACTGCCCCGCTCTCTCCCCATAGCCCTGTATCAATCCCCAAACTCTCTTTCTCGCTCTGTGACTAAATATCTCTGTCTCTCTCTGCCTCTCTCTCTCTCTCTCTCTCTCTGTCTCTATCTCTGCCTCTCTCTCTCTCGGTCTCTCTGTCTCTCTCTCGGTCTCTCTCTCTCTCGGTCTCTCTCTCTCTGTCACTCTCTCTCTCTGTATCTCTCTGTCTCTCTCTCTCTCTCTCTCTGAATCTCTCTCTCGATCTCTCTCTGTCTGCCTATTTCTGCCTCTCTCTCTCCATCACTCTCTCTCTCTATCTCTCTCGCTCTCTCTTGCTATGTATCTCTTTGTCTCTCTCTCTCTGCATCTCTCTATAACTCTATCTCTCTCTCTCTTTCTCTCTCTCTCTCTCTCTCTCACTCAGTCTCTCCCTCTCCCGTTTTCTGTCCCTCTGTCTGTCTGCTGATGTCCCTCTGCCTCTCTCTCTGTTTCACTCTCTCCCTCGCCCTGTCTCTCACTCTCTCTCTCTCTCTCTCTCACTCACTCTATCCCTGTCTCTCACTATCTCTCACTCTGTATTTTTTCTGTCTTTCGCTCTCTCTGTCTGTTTCTCTCTCTCTGCCTCTCTATTTCTGTGCCTCTCTGTCTCTATCACTGTCTCTCTGTCTCTCTCCCTCGATCTGTCTCTCACGCTCTCTGCCTCTCTCTCTCTCGCTTTGTATTTTTCTCTCTCTCTCTCTTTTGGTCTCTCTCTCTATCTCTGTCTCTGTCCCTTTCTCTCTCTCTGCCTCTCTCTGCCTCTCTCTCTCTCACTTTCACTCTCTCTCTTTGTCTCTCTCTGTCTCTCTCTCTGTTTCTACCTCGCTCTGTCTCTCTCTCTGTCTCTCTGTCTATCTGTCTCTGTTTTTCTCTCTCTGACTCTCGCTCAACCTCTCTCTGTCTTTCTTTCTCTCACTCTCTCTGTCTCTATCTGTCTCTCGCTCTCTCACTCTCTTTCTCTCTCTCTGTGCCTCTCCCCCGATCTTTAAATCTCTTTATCTCTATCTCTCTCTATCTGTCTCTATCTCTCTCTCTCTCTTTTCTTTCTCTGCCTTTCTCTCTTTGTCTCGCTCTGTATTTTTCTCTGTCTCTCTCTCTCTGTCTCTATCACTTTCTCTCTCAATCTCCCTCACCCTCTCTCTGTCAATCTGTCTCTCCCACTCGCTCTCACTGTCTTTCCTTCTCACTCTGTCTCTCTCTTTGGCTCGCTATCCTCTCTCTCTCGCTCTATCTCTGTCTGTCTCTCAATCTCTGTCTGTCTCTTACGCTTTCTGTCTCTGTCTCACTGTCCCGCTCACTCTGAGTCTCTCTCTCTCTATCGCTCTCTGTCTGCCTATCTCTGTCTCTCTCTCACCATCACTCTCTCTATCTCTCTTTCTCTTTCTCTCTGCATCTCTGTCTCTCTGTATCTCTGTCTCTCTCTCTCTCGCCGACTCTCTCTCTCTCTCTCGCTATGTATCTCTCTGTCTCTCTTTCTCTGTATCTCCCTGTAACTCTGTCTCTCGCTCTCTCTGTCTCTCTCGCTCTCTCTCTGTGTCTCTCTGTCTCTGTCTCTGCCTCTGTCTCTCTCTCACTCTCTCGATCTGTCTCTCACTCTCTCTGTCTCTATCTCTCATTTTGTATTTTTATCTGTCTCTCTCTCTGTCTCTGTCTCTGTCTCTGTCTCTCTCGCTGCCTCTCTCTCTCTCTCTCTCTCCGTCGCTCTGGCTCGCTCTCTCTCGGTCTAATCCCACTGCCCCGCTCTCTCCCCATAGCCCTGTGTCAATCCCCAAACTAATCCCACTGCCCCGCTCTCTCCCCATAGCTCTGTATCAGACCAAAACTAATTCCACTGCCCCGCTCTCTCCCCATAGTCCTGTATCAATCCCCAAACTAATCCCACTGCCTCGCCCTCTCCCCATAGTCCTTTGTCAATCCCAGAATATATACAGAGAGACAGATAGAGACACACACGCACTCTCTCTCTTTCTCTCTCTCTGTTTCTCTCTGTCTCTCGCTCTCTGTCTCTCTCCCCATTACTGTCACTCTCTACCTCTCTTTCTCTATGTCTCTCACTCTCTGTCTCGCTCTCTGTCTATCTCTCTCTCTCTGCCTGTCTGTCGCTCTCTCTCTTTCTGCCTGTCTCTCTGTCTCTCTTTCTCTCGGTCTCCCTCTATCTGTCTCTCTCGCTCCCTGTGTCTATCTCTCTCTCTCTCTTTGTCTATTTGTCTCTTTTCTCTCTCTCTCTCTCTCTCTCTCTCTGCCTCTATATCTGTCTTTCCCTCTCTCTCTCTCTCTCTGTCTCACTCGCTCTGTCTCTCACTCTATCCCTTTCTGTCTCTGCCTCACTCTCTTACCCTCTGTCTCTCTCTGTCTCACTCTCTCTGTCCCTTTCAATCTGAGTATCTCTCTCTAGCTCTCTCTGTCTGCCTATCTCTGTCTCTCTCTCTCTCTCCGCCACTCTCTCTCTATTGCTCTGTCTATCTCTCTGTCTCTCTGTTTCTATCTATAAGTTGGTCGTTCTCTCTCTCACTCTCTCTGTCCCCCTCTCTCTGAGTCTCTCTCTCTATCTCTCTCTACCTGTCTGTTGATCTCTCTCTCTCGCTCTGTATTTTTTGTGTGTCGCTCTCTGACTCTCTCTCTCTCTCCAACTCGCTCTGTATCTCTCACTCTCTCTCTCTCTCTGTCACTCTCTCCCTCTCTCTTTGTTTCTTTGCGTCTCTCTCCCTGTTTCTGCCTTGCTCTATCTCTCTCTATCACTCTGTCTTTCTGTCTCTATCTTTTTCTCTTTCTCTGACACTCACTCTCAGTCTCTTTTGTCTTTCTTTCTCTCTCTCTCTCTCTCTCTCTCTCTTTGTCTATATCTGTCTCGCTCCCTCTGCCTCTTTCTCCATGTCTCTCTCTTTTTCTCTCTCTGTACCTCTCTCCCTCTCGATTTCTGTCACTCTCACTCTCCTCTCTCTCTCTCTCTCTCTCTCTCCCGTTCTCTGTAACATGTGTCCTGGTATAAAATGGTCATCACACATCTCATGTAAAATGGCTGCTCAATCTCACCCAAACTAATCCCACTGCCCCGCTCTCTCCCCATAGTCCTGTATCAATCCCCAAACTAATCCCACTGCCCCGCTCTCTCCTCATAGTCCTGTATCAATCCCCAAACTACTCCCATTGCCCCGCTCTCTCCCCAAAGCCTTGTATCAATCCCAGAATCTATACAGGAAGAGACACAGATAGAGAGACACACACACGCAATCTCGTCCTCTCTGTCTCTGTCTGTCTCTCACTCTCTGTCGCTCTCTCTCGCTCTCTGTCTATCTTTTTCCCCCTCCGTGTGTGTGTCTCTCTCTGTCTCTCACTCTCTCTGTCTGTCTCCCTCTCTCTGTCTCTCTCTCTCGCTCTTTGTCTATCTCGCTCTCTCTCTTGTGTCTCTCTCTGTCTGTCTCTCTTTCTTGTTTCTCTCTCTCTAGCTGTCTCTCTCTCTCCCGCTGACTGTCTCACTGTCTGTCTCCCTCTCTGTCTCTCTCT
This sequence comes from Pristiophorus japonicus, assembly GCF_044704955.1. Lineage (NCBI taxonomy): Eukaryota > Metazoa > Chordata > Chondrichthyes > Pristiophoridae > Pristiophorus > Pristiophorus japonicus. The sequence continues at coordinate 79,025 of NW_027253937.1, read as the reverse complement.
CTCTCTCTCTCACTCGCTCTGTGTCTTTCTCTCTGTCTGTCTCTCTCTCTTTCTATCTCTCTCTCTCTCTCTCTCTTTGTCTATCTGTCTCTCTGTTTTTCTCTCTCTCTCTGTCACTCACTCTGCATCTCCATCTGTCTCTCTCTCTCTCTGTCTCTCTGTCTCTCTCCCTCGCTCTCTGTGTCTTTCTCTCTGTCTGTCTCTCTCTCGCTCTCTCGCTCTGTCTGTCTCTCTCTTTCTCTCTCTCCCTCTCGCGTTGTTTATCTGTATCTCTCTATTTTTCCCTCTCTCTGACCCTCTCTCTCTCCATCTCTCTGTCTCTCTCTCTATCTCTCTGTCGCTCTCTCGCTCTGACTGTTTGTCCCTCTCTTTCTGAGTCTATCTCCCTATCTCTTTGTCTGCCTATCTCTGTCTCTCTCTCTCTCCGTCTCCCTCTCTCTATGTATCTCAGTGTCTCACTCTCTGTATCTCTCTATAATTCTCTCTCACTCTGTCTCTCACTCTCTCTCTCTCCTGCTCTCTGTCTCTCTCTCTATCTCTCTGTCTCTCTCTCGCTCTGACTGTTTGTCCCTCTCTTTCTGAGTCTATCTCCCTATCTCTTTGTCTGCCTATCTCTGTCTCTCTCTCTCTCCGTCTCCCTCTCTCTATGTATCTCAGTGTCTCACTCTCTGTATCTCTCTATAATTCTCTCTCACTCTGTCTCTCACTCTCTCTCTCTCCTGCTCTCTGTCTCTCTCTCGCTCTCTGTCTCTCTGTCTCTGTCTCTCTCTCTCTCTGCCTCTCCATCTGTTTCTCTCTCTGTCTCTCTGTCTCTCTCCGCTCTCTGTGTGTTTCTCTCTGTCTGTCTCTCTCTCGCTCTCTCGCTCTCTCGCTCTCTCGCTCTGTCTGTCTCTCTCTTTCTCTCTCTCTCTCGCGTTGTTTATCTGTATCTCTCTTTTTTCTCACTCTGACTCTCTCTCTTTCTCCATCTCTGTCTCTCTCTCTATCTCTGTCTCTCTCTCTCGCTCTGACTGTTTGTCCCCCTCTCTCTGAGTCTATCTCTCTGTCTCTTTGTCTGCCGATCTCTGTCTCTCTCTCTCTCCGTCTCCCTCTCTATGTATCTCTCTGTCTCACTCTCTGTATCTCTCTACAATTCTGTCTCACTCTCTCTCTCACTCTGTCTCTCTCTCCTGCTATCTGTCTCTCTCTCGCTCTCTGTCTCTCTGTCTCTGTCTTTCTGTATGTCTCTCTCTCTCTTTCTCTCTCTCTCTCTCGCTCTGTATCTTTCTCTGCCTCTCTCTTGTCTCCCACCCTCTCTCGATCTCTCTCTCTCGCTCTGTATTTTTCTCTGTCTCTCTCTCACCCTCTCTTGCCCTCTCTCTCCCCCTCTCTCTCTCTGTCTCCATCTCTCTCTCTCTGTCTCCATCTCTCTTTCTCTCCCTGTCTCTCTCTCTAGATCTGTCTCTCACTCTCTCTGTCACGCTGTCTGTCTCACTTGCTCTCTCTCTCTCTCTCTCTCTCTCTCTCACTCTGCATTGTTTCTGTCTTTCTCTCTCTGTGACTAAATCTCTCTCTTTCTCTCTGCCTCTCGGTCTCTCTGTCTCTCTCTCGGTCTCTCTCTCTCTCGGTCTCTCTCTCTCTGTCACTCTCTCTCTCTGTATCTCTATGTCTCTGTATCTCTCTCTCTGAATCTCTCTCTCTATCTCTCTCTGTCTGCCTATTTCTGCCTCTCTCTCTCCATCACTCTGTCTCTCTATCTCTCTCTCTGTCTCTCTCTTGCTATGTATCTCTTTGTCTCACTCTCTCTCTGCATCTCTCTATAACTCTCTCTCTCTCTCTCTCCCTCTCTCTCTCTCACTCTGTCTCTCCCTCTCCCGTTCTCTGTCCCTCTGTCTGTCTGTTGATGTCCCTCTGTCTCTCTCTCTGTTTCACTCTCTCCCTCGCCCTGCCTTTCACTCTCTCTCTCTCTCTCTCTCACTCACTCTCTCCCTGTCTCTCACTATCTCTCACTCTGTATTTTTTCTGTCTTTCTCTCTCTCTGTCTGTCTCTCTCTCTCTGCCTCTCTATCTCTCTGCCTCTCTGTCTCTATCACTGTCTCTCCGTCTCTCTCCCTCAATCTGTCTCTCGTGCTCTCTGCCTCTCTCTCTCGCTTTGTATTTTTCTCTGTCTCTCTCTTTTGGTCTCTCTCTCTATCTCTGTCTCTGTCCCTTTCTCTCTCTCCGCCTCTCTCTGCCTCTCTCTCTCTCACTTTTCACTCTCTCTCTTTGTCTCTCTCTGTCTCTCTCTCTGTTTCTGCCTCGCTCTGTCTCTCTCTCTGTCTCTCTGTCGATCTGTCTCTGTTTTTCTCTCTCTGACTCTCGCTCAACCTCTCTCTCTGTCTTTCTTTCTCTCACTCTCTCTGTCTCTATCTGTCTCTCTCTCTCTCACTCTCTCTCACTCTCTTTCTCTCTCTCTGTGCCTCTCCCCCGATCTTTAAATCTCTTTATCTCTATCTCTCTCTATCTGTCTCTATCTCTCTCTCTCTCTTTCTTTCTCTGCCTTTCTCTCTTTGTCTCTCTCTCTCGCTCTGTATTTTTCTCTGTCTCTCTCTCTCTGTCTCTATCTCTTTCTCTCTCTATCTCCCTCACCCTCTCTCTGTCAATCTGTCTCGCTCACTCGCTCTCACTGTCTTTCCTTCTCACTCTGTCTCATTCTTTGGCTCGCTATCCTCTCTCTCTCGCTCTGTCTCTGTCTGTCTCTCAATCTCTGTCTGTCTCTTACGCTTTCTGTCTCTGTCTCTCTGTCCCGCTCACTCTGAGTCTCTCTCTCTCTATCGCTCTCTGTCTGCCTATCTCTGTCACTCTCTCACCATCACTCTCTCTCTCTATCTCTCTTTCTCTTTCTCTCTGCATCTCTGTCTCTCCGTATCTCTGTCTCTCTCTCTCTCTCGCCGACCCTCTCTCTCGCTCTCTCGCTATGTATCTCTCTGTCTCTCTTTCTCTGTATCTCCCTGTAACTCTGTCTCTCGCTCTCTCTGTCTCTCTCGCTCTCTCTGCCTCTCTCTCTGTGTGTCTCTCTATCTATGTCTCTGCCTCTGTCTCTCTCTCACTCTCTCGATCTGTCTCCCACTCTCTCTGTCTCTATCTCTCATTTTGTATTTTTATCTGTCTCTCTCTCTGTCTCTGTGTCTGTCTCTCTCGCTGCCTCTCTCTCTCTCTCTCTCTCCGTCGCTCTGGCTCGCTCTCTCTCGGTCTAATCCAACTGCCTCGCCCTCTCCCCATAGTCCTGTATCAATCCCAGAATCTATACAGAGAGTCAGATTGAGACACACACTCACACACATTATCTCTCTTTCTCTCTCTCTGTTTCTCTCTGTCTCTCGCTCTCTGTCTCTCTCTCCATTACTATCACTCTCTACCTCTGTCTCTCTATGTCTCTCACTCTCTGTCTCGCTCTCTGTCTATCTCTCTCTCTCTGCCTGTATGTCGCTCTCTCTCTTTCTGTCTGTCTCTCTGTCTCTCTCTCTCTCGGTCTCCCTCTATCTGTCTCTTTCGCTCCCTGTGTCTATCTCTCTCTCTCTCTTTGTCTATCTGTCTCTTTTCTCTCTCTCTCTCTCTCTCTCTCTCTCTCTCTCTCTCTCTGCCTCTATATCTGTCTTTCCCTCTGTCTCTCTCTCTCTGTCTCACTCGCTCTGTCTCTCACTCTATCCCTTTCTGTCTCTGCCTCACTCTCTTACCCTCTGTCTCTCTCTGTCTCACTCTCTCTGTCCCTTTCAATCTGAGTATCTCTCTCTAGCTCTCTCTGTCTGCCTATCTCTGTCTCTTTCTCTCTCCATCACTCTCTCTCTATTGCTCTCTCTATCTCTCTGTCTCTCTGTTTCTCTCTATAAGTTTATCTTTCTCTCTCTTGCTCTCTCTGTCCCCTCTCTCTGAGTCTCTCTCTCTATCTCTCTCTACCTGTTAGTTGATCTCTCTCTCTCGCTCTGTATTTTTTGTGTGTCTCTCCCTGACTCTCTCTCTCTCTCTCCAACTTGCTCTGTATCTCTCTCTCTCTTTCTCTCTCTCTCTCTCTCTCTCTCTCTCTCTCTCTCTCTCTCTCTGTCACTCTCTCCCTCTCTCTTTGTTTCTTTGCGTCTCTCTCCCTGTTTCTGTCTTGGTCTATCTCTCTCTATCACTCTGTCTATCTGTCTCTATCTTTTTCTCTTTCTCTGACTCTCACTCTCAGTCTCTTTTGTCTTTGTTTCTCTCTCTCTCTCTCTCTCTCTCTGTCTATATCTGTCGCGCACCCTCTGTCTCTTTCTCTATGTCTCTCTCTTTTTCTCTCTCAGTGCCACTCTCCCTCTCGATTTCTGTCACTCTCACTCTCTTGTCTCTCTCTCTCTCTCTCTCTCTCTGTCTCTCTCGCGTTCTCTGTAACATGTGTCCTGGTGTAAAATGGTCATCACACATCTCATGTAAAATGGCTGCTCAATCTCACCCAAACTAATCCCACTGCCCCGCTCTCTCCCCATAGTCCTGTATCAATCCCCAAACTAATCCCACTGCCCTGCTCTCTCCACATAGCCCTGTATCAATCCCAAACTAATCCCACTGCCCCGCTCTCTCCCCATAGACCTGTATCAATCCAAAACTAATCCCACTGCCCCGCTCTCTCCCCATAGCCCTGTATCAATCCCCAAACTAATCCCACTGCCCCGCTCTCTCCCCATAGCCCTGTATCAATCCCCAAACTAATCCCACTGCTCCGCTCTCTCCCCATAGTGCTGTATCAATCCAAAACTAATCCCACTGCCCCGCTCTCTCCCCATAGCCCTGTATCAATCCCCAAACTAATCCCACTGCCCCGCTCTCTTCCCATAGCCCTGTATCAATCACAAACTAATTCCACTGCCACGCTCTCTCCCCATAGTCCTGTATCAATCCCCAAATAATCCCACTGCCCCGCTCTCTCCCCATAGCCCTGTATCAAACCGATAATCTATACAGAAAGAGAGAGTAGGGATACACACACTCTCTCTCTCGCTATGTCTCTCACTCTTTGTCTCGCTCTCTGTCTCTCTCTATGTCTGTCTCTCTCCCTCTCTCTCTCGCCATCTCTGTCTCTCTCTCACTCGATGTCTATCTGCCTCTCTCTCTCTCCCTCTCTGTCTCTCTCTCTCTGCCTTTATCATCCGTGACCTCACAATAACTTGACTCCGCACGGATAGGGTCAGGAGCACAGGGCAGAGGTCGGGATTAGAAAATGTAATACCAAATGACACATTGTAAATCCCAGTGAGACTGTAAATAAACCGATACAAATATAAAATGTGAGAAGACTTTAATAAAAAGTAAACGCCGACAGCAGCTCCATCCCCGCCCTTTCTCATCACTGCCCCGCTCCTTTGTATTAAAAAGCAGCAATAAGTTGTGCTCTGAAAGTGAGCACATTGCTCAGGTATCAGCACCACGCACCATTGGTGATGGGAAATACACAAACTATCTCTCTTCACAGAGACCCGGAGTTTGTAAACCTTCGCTTTAAAGGGCTGAATGTTCACATTTCCTCCGTGCGGGCTGTAAAACTGGAGCCGATCCCCTAACGCCCGAGTTGTGGGAGGTAAAAGTGAGAATTCACCCCAGAGTGTTTAACCGTCCCTTGTAGCCCATTGTTGACCACTGACAGCCAGGAGATGGGGATACTGAGCTGGGCAAAGTACTGTAAAGTTTTACAGTACAATATCACCAGCTGCTGGTGTACATCAGTACTGCAGTAATACCAACATTGGAGAAACATTCGCCTCATTTCACAATTCAGGCAAGGTCTTTCTTCTGAACTGAGAGATAATTGGATCAGAGAGAAGGCCGTAAAATAAACAGGGGCCTGGAAAGCTGCCATTAAATCCCCTCACCTTTCTGAGTACGTAACTCACACAGATAATTGTGAACCTGCGGAATTCTCTGCCGGACTCAAATAACTGAGTGAATCCCTTCTCACACTCAGAGAGGTGAACGGTCTCTCCCCAGTGTGAACTCGCTGGTGTATCAGCAGGTAGGATAACTGAGTGAATCCCTTCCCACACTCAGAGAGGTGAACGGTCTCTCCCCAGTGTGAACTCACTGGTGTATCAGTAGATGGGATAACTGAGTGAATCCCTTCCCACACTCAGAGAGGTGAACGGTCTCTCCCCAGTGTGAACTCGCTGGTGTATCAGCAGGTGGGATAACTGAGTGAATCCCTTCCCACACTCAGAGAGGTGAACGGCCTCTCCCCAGTGTGAACTCGCTGGTGTATCAGCAGGTGGGATAACTGAGTGAATCCCTTCCCACACTCAGAGAGGTGAACGGTCTCTCCCCAGTGTGAACTCGCTGGTGTATCAGCAGGTGGGATAACTGAATGAATCCCTTCCCACACTCAGAGAGGTGAACGGCCTCTCCCCAGTGTGAACTCGCTGGTGTATCAGCAGGTGGGATAACTGAGTGAATCCCTTCCCACACTCAGAGAGGTGAACGGCCTCTCCCCAGTGTGAACTCGCTGGTGTATCAGCAGGTGGGATAACTGAGTGAATCCCTTCCCACACTCAGAGAGGTGAACAGTCTTTCCCCAGTGTGGACTCGCTGGTGTATCAGCAGGTGGGATAACTGAGTGAATCCCTTCCCACACTCAGAGAGGTGAATGGTCTCTCCCCAGTGTGAACTCGCTGGTGTATCAGCAGGTGGGATAACTGAGTGAATCCCTTCCCACACTCAGAGAGGTGAACGGCCTCTCCCCAGTGTGAACTCGCTGGTGTATCAGCAGGAGGAATAACTGAGTGAATCCCTTCCCACACTCAGAGAGGTGAACAGTCTCTCCCCAGTGTGAACTCACTGGTGTATCAGCAGGTGGGATAAGTGAGTGAATCCCTTCTCACACTCAGAGAGGTGAACGGCCTCTCCCCAGTGTGAACTCGCTGGTGTATCACCAGGTGGGATAACTGAGTGAATCCCTTCCCACACTCAGAGAGGTGAACAGTCTCTCCCCAGTGTGAACTCGATGGTGTATCAGCTGGTGGGATAACTGAGTGGAACCCTTCCCACACTCAGAGAGGTGAACGGTCTCTCCCCAGTGTGAACTCACTGGTGTATCACCAGGTGGGATAACTGAGTGAATCACTTCCCACACTCAGAGAGGTGAACAGACTCTCCCCAGTGTGAACTCGCTGGTGTATCAGCAGGTGGGATAACTGAGTGGATCCCTTCCCACACTCAGAGAGGTGAACGGTCTCTCCCCAGTGTGAACTCACTGGTGTATCACCAGGTGAGATAACTGAGTGAATCACTTCCCACACTCAGAGAGGTGAACGGCCTCTCCCCAGTGTGAACTCACTGGTGTATCACCAGGTGGGATAACTGAGTGAATCCCTTCCCACACTCAGAGAGGTGAACGGCCTCTCCCCAGTGTGAACTCGCTGGTGTATCAGCAGGTGGGATAACTGAGTGGATCCCTTCCCACACTCAGAGAGGTGAACGGTCTCTCCCCAGTGTGAACTCACTGGTGTATCACCAGGTGGGATAACTGAGTGAATCCCTCCCCACACTCAGAGAGGTGAACGGCCTCTCCCCAGTGTGAACTCACTGGTGTATCAGCAGGTGGGATAACTGAGTGAATGCCTTCCCACACTCAGAGAGGTGAACAGTCTCTCCCCAGTGTGAACTCGCTGGTGTATCAGCAGGTAGGATAACTGAGTGAATCCCTTCCCACACTCAGAGAGGTGAACGGCCTCTCCCCAGTGTGAACTAGCTGGTGTATCATCAGGTGGGATAACTGAGTTAATCCCTTCCCACACTCAGAGAGGTGAACGGCCTCTCCCCAGTGTGAACTCGCTGGTGTATCAGCAGGTGGGATAACTGAGTGAATCCCTTCCCACACTCAGAGAGTTGAACGGTCTCTCCGCTGTGTGAACTCCCCGATGTTTTTCCAGCTGGGACGTGTCGTGGAAACGTTTCGCACAGTTCCCACATTTACAGGTTTTTTCTCCAGTGTGACTGCGCTTGTGTCTCTCCAGGTTGGATGATCGGCTAAATCCTTGCCCACACACACAGCACGTGTACAGTTTATCCCCGCTGTGAACAGTGTTTTTTGCTTCCATGGTCAAAGGCCGAAGATATTCAGGTCCCGATGAAACGAGTGACTCTGTCAGATCTGAATGTGATGTTTGGTTCGAGCCTCTGGTCGACAAATCTTCCCCGTTTAATACCCTGTAAAGTGAACTTCTGTAAAGTTATGTGAAAGAATAACAATAGAACATAAGAAATAGGAGCAGGAGTAGGCCATCTGGCCCCTCGAGCCTGCTCCACCATTCAATAAGATCATGGCTGATCTGATCATGGACTCAGCTCCACTTCGCTGCCCGCTCCCCATAACCCTTTACTTCCATAATCGCTCATAAATCTGTCTATCTCCGCCTTAAATATATTCAATGTCCCGGCTTCAACAGCTCTCTGCGACAGAGAATTCCACAGATTTACAACCCTCTGAGAAAAAATCCCTCCTCATCTCAGTTTTAAATGGACGACCCCTTACTCTGACACTATGCCCCCTGGTTTTAGTTTCCCCTATGAGTGGGAACATCCTCTCTGCATCCACCTTGTCAAGACCCCTCAGTATCTTTTATGTTTCAATAAAATCACCTCTCATTCTTCGTAACTCCAATGTTTATAGGCCCAAACTACTCAAACCTGTCTTCATAAGTCAACCCCCTCACCTCAGGAATCAACCTCGTGAACCTTCTCTGAACTGCCTCCAATGTAACTATATCCTTCCTTAAATACAGAGACCAAAACTGCACGCAGTACTCCAGGTGTGGCCTCTTCAATACCCTGTACAGTTGTAGCAGGACTTCTCTGCTTTTATACTCTATTCCCCTTGCAATCCCAGCTTCTCCAATCTATCCAGATAACTGAAGTCCCTCATCCCTGGAATCATTCTCGTAAATCTTTCCTGCACCCTCTCGCAGGCCTTCATATTCTCCCTAAAGTGCGTTGCCCACAATTGGGCATAATCCTCCAGTTGAGGCCGAACCAATGCTTTGTGCAGGTTCATCATAATAGCCACACTTTTGTACTCTATACTTCTATTTATGAACAGAGATACTGTCTGGAACAGTGGCTCTCAACCTTTTTGTGTTCGCGGCACACTTTCGAATACTAGGATTTTTGGCGGCACATGTGAAGGGATTAAAAGGTGAACACAGGTTAAATAAAAACAAGTTTCAGAAAATTTAAAAAACATTTTATTAATCACAATATATGAAGATATTCAACATTGTACACATGTATATTATTAATTATTTTTCATTCTGAAAGTAACAATAACATAATAATATATAATAATAATTCCTCACGTTAATTATAGATTAATGAGAATTTTAATGTGATACTTGAGCCTGATTTTTTTTAGTTATGTCACTAGTATTAGGGCGTATAACCGATAAGGAAACTCTCATTTCGTGTTCAAGTTCACCAAGTTATTCCCATTTTTCTACGTTTGATGTTCCAAGATTTGAGAACCCTTATTCACACAGATATGATGTTGAAAACTGCATCAGTATTATCAAGTCTTTTTTTGATATTACAGGATATTCTTCTTCAATAGAAATCCAGAACGCATCAAGAGACATATCTGAATGTTTCATTTTAAGACCACGGTCTGTAGAACTCGAAGTCAATTCTTCTTCTTGCAATGTAAGATCAAAATCTGACATACTAATTGGAGAAAATGGATTTCTTACTCAATCACACTTCTCTACATCCAAAGATGGAAAATATTTGTTGATGTTCTCTTCCAGTGATGTCAAATGCTCTATCACTATAGGAGCAACCTTTTTAATACTGTGATTTGATATCAAAGGGAACATTTCAAGATTGTTTTCTGTTGCTCTCTTTTTCCAGATAGAATTTTTTCCTGAACAGCTAATAGCTTGTCTGTCGAGGTGAGAATGTTTTCATTTGGCCCTTGCATACTGGTATTAACACTGTTAAAACAATTACATATACCTGCCAAATATGGTAACTTAGCACACCACATTTCACTCTTAAGGTATTTGCAAAAGGTATCGTTTCCTTCTCTTTCAAAAATACTGAGAATTCTTCTTTTAAGTTCAAATACACGACATAAGACATTTCCCTTTGAAAGTCATCTTACCTCTGTTTGCAAAAGTAAACATTCGTGTTGTGCATCCATAGCTTTGCAGAGCTGTTTAAACAAGCGAGTTTTTGAAGGTCTTGATTTTATATAATTTACAATATTAACAACTTGATCTAACAAGATTTTAATTCTAGTGGTAATGTCTTTGCAACAAGTGCTTCTCTATGCAAAAAGCAATGGGTGAATAATATATTTGGATTATTTTTTTTGCGAGGGTAATGCATCATTTGACACATCCCACCATAGATGGAGCACCGTCCGTGCAGATTCCAACACATGGGTCCCATGAAATTTTGAAGTCTTCTAAATATGAATTCACAGAATCAAACATGTCTTGACCTCTAGTATTTTCTGGAAGTTCTCTCCAGCACAGAAATTGGTGCAATATCTCGTTTTCATTAATGAAGTGAACAAATGATAATAATTGTGCTTTACCAATAATGTCGACGGACTCGTCCATTTGCAAAGCAAAATTCGAGTTTGTAAGTTTCTGGGCTACATTTTCTTCAATGTTAGATGACATATCATTTATCCTTCTCCGAATTGTATTGACAGACAACGGAATTTTTGCAATTTCTTGTTCCGCTTCATCACCAAGCATTATTTTGACAATTTTACGATATGCAGGTAAAATAAGTGAGTGAGCTATAGTATGAGATTGCATTTTCTGCACTATTAATTCAGCAACTTTTTACACTATAATTTAGATTCATTTTTCTGCAAGGTGCTGGTGCAATGACCGACCTCTTCCGTGCTAAAGACATATATTTCTGATTCAATTGCCAACCAGAACTCCCACAGTGAAACGGATGAGTGACGAACGCCCGGAGTGGTGTAAACATTGAAACATGTTTCAGAATTCGGGGAATTCAGTTGGTGCATCGACAGGATTTAACCGTCTCACATACCAGGAGGAAAACTGGAGCTGCTTCTGTTAAATGTGGTGCAGCATTGCCGGCAGAGCCCGGCTTTCTGTACATTGTTAGTTAGAAATGTGAGCAAAATATCACTCCAATCTTTGGGTGGTTTCACGTCAAACACTTGTATTATTAGTTTGGATATAATTAGTGCAGCACAAACATTACTGTGCAGGGTGTTGACGCGCTGCCAAATGACTGGAAGTAATATCAATGCTCCGGATCTTTCATGGTCCCACGGGAAATCTCCCGCAATTATAATTACATTTTTCTCTTCAGCTCTCATCTCACAGTCAGTTGAAGCCCTGTGTTCAGTGCCAAGAGTCATCATCACTTCTCGGACAGAATGAGAGTTGTGCCCGTCGACTATCCATTTTCCTCTCTTCTCTCTGTTCCATTGTCTTCGATTTCATCTACTTTCTACAGCGCCTCGTTCTGCAACACACATCTACTGGAATCAGTCTGCTTCTATCTACCTTCTTCCATCCTGTCAATAATTTTAAACACATCTGTCATATCGCCCTGTAATCTGTGTCTGTGTTACATTCCTCTAACTCACATTTACAGGTTATGTGGCAGAGCCCAGGGTATCGAACCAGTGTGTTTTATCACCCATTGTACAACTGATACAATTTCAGTGTATCTGAATGTTCTACACGAAAAAATATCCGATGATATTATTGCAGCCCATAGAGGTTCCAGCACTCATTTTAACAGGTTACCGATTGCATAAATCCGTGTCTCGCTGTATTACCTGGAGGGCCTGGTCATTGCTCTGTCGGTCCTGAGGTGATTATTTGTCAGGTTTGGGTCACTATCGGAAATTCCGAGAATATCTTTCCTCCATTCCCTACAAACTTTGCGAGATGTTTATTGACGTTACAATGTTTTTGAATCTCCAACTCAAAATCTAACATTGTTTTACATGGAATGTCTCGGAGCAATGCGGTTCTCAGTGAGAAGGAGCGCAGTATTCACACAGTGGGATGTCGTTAGAGTGTGGAATTGTTTCAGTTAATCGTTAGCAGCGTCAGGAACCCCTCGCTAATGTTCTCCTCTTTACATGCTCTGGCTAACTTATCTACCTCGCCTTTAAATGTAACAGCCGGGCTCCCATCTGAATCAGAAGTTTTTGGGTTTGATACCCACCCTGTCGAAAATCTAGTCTGACATTCGCATGGCATTCCCATGGCAGTTTTTCCGAATAACGCAAACCTTAGCCAACTTTACCAACCAGATGTTGTAGTTGTGGATCTTGCTGTAGTATATATATACATTTAGTTACATTGCAAGGTATGTTACGAAGTTTTAGAAACCATCTTCTGACAAACAGTGAAAGGCCATATTAACTTTGCTGGAGAGTAAAATACACGTGTTTTATTTACGCCATTTCTGACAAATACGGTTGTGTTTTAAGGAAATCCTGAAACCACAGTAGTGATGTATTTATTCAGAGCTGAATTCGTGCACCAAGCACAGTTATGGTCCGTAGCCGCAAATTTCATTTTTAAATATTTGCAATCAGTTATACACACATGTAATGATTATATTTGGGACATTGCACGGGCAGTGGAACCGGAGACTGAAGGGATGGAGAGCTTGGAAAATAGAAATATTAAGACACAGTAATAATGATATGTTGATTTGTAACTGACAACAGTGGTGGTTGGATTCAGTGAGAGAAGGACATTGTTTCCCTTTTTGTCCTGTCATTATATAGCAGCTGCAATTAGAAACAAGAATAATTGTCAAATCGTTTTGTTACGAGAATATTTGTTAATCAGGTATCACCAATATTTAAACTGTGACTCTGTTTAAACCGAGGAGATAATGAATTAATTGACAATGACATTTCTGCAGCCACCAATCTCCCCAAATATCCCCTCACCATCAGCTTTGATGCCCTATTTCCTATTAAAACAATCAATCTCTCTCACCCTGGCCTTTCCGCTGGTACAGCCCTCATTCTCGCTCACTCAAGTACAAGGGCCGCAGACTTGTACGGATGTGTCGGACAACTGATTTAACCATTCTACGCCAGGTTTGGCTAGACCACATAAAGTATTATCGGGCCCTACTCGTGTCTGCTAAAACTGCTCACTATTCCAACATCATTCTAGAATGGAAATATAACCCCCGGCTACTATTCTCGACTGTTAACCATCTTGTGAAACCCCTCTCCCCAGTCTCCACCACACTCACCTCCAACAACAAATGTGAGTAGCTCATGGAATTATTTGTCTCAAAGATTGAGACCACCCAATCAGCTGCCTCTGCCACTTCTCTTCCTTCCTCTAGCTCAACGGGTCAAACTTCATCTAACTTTCCAGCCTGCCCTAGCCATGAAGTCGCATCTCTCTCTAGTCTCTCCCTGATCTGCCCCTCTTGACCTCTCCATGCTCATCTTATCAATGAGAGCCACTTCCTGCTCACTTGATCTTGACCCAATTCCCACCAAGCTCGTCTCCTTCAAAGCTACCGTCATCACCCCTCTCCTCAAAAAACTACCCTTCACCACACTGGGCTCACAAGCTATCGCCCCCTCTCCAACCTTAATTTCCACTCCAAAGTCCTTGAACATGTTGTCACCTCCCGGAACTCCATGTTTGAAACCCTTCAGTCTGGTATTGACCATGCCACACTACCGAAACTGCTCTTATCAAACTCACAAATGGCATCCTTTGTGACATTGACAAAGATAAACTTTCCCTCCTCATCATTCACGACCAGTCCGCAGCCTTTGATATGGTTGAGTACTCCATTTTCCACCAATGCCTCTCCAACTGGGTGGGAGTGCACACGCCTGGTTCCATCCGTATCTCCCTAATCATAGCCAGAAAATCACTTGCATTCGCTTCTATTCTCACGATAAATCGTTGCATATCGTGTTCCCCAGGAATTTATCATTGGCCCCCTCCTGTTCTCCACTATATGATGTCTCTTGCCGACATCATCCGAAAACACAGCTTCAGTTTCCACATGTAGGCTGCTGATACCTAGCTCTGCCTCACCCCCACTTCTCTCGAGGCCTCCAAGGTCTCTAAATTGGCAGACTGCTTGTCCGACATTCAGTACTTGTTGAGTAGAAATATTGTCCTATTAAATATTGGGAATACCGATGGCATTTTCTTTGGGTCCCGCCACAAACTGTGTTCACTAACCAACGACTCGATCCCTCTCCCGTGTTCTGTCTGTGACTGAACCAGACAGTTCGCAATCTAGCTATCCTATTAGAACGGGAAATAATCTTCTGGCCATATCTCTGCAGCATAACTAAATCCACCTGTTTCCACCTCCATAACATTGCCCGTCTCCGCCCCTGCCTCAGTTCCTCTGCTGATGAAACCTCCATCCATGTCTTAATTACCTCGAGTTTGTACAGCTCCAACACACTCCTGGCTCACCTCCTACATTCTACCCTATGTAAACTTGAGCTCATTCAAAACTCGCGAGTGCATGTCCAATCTCGCACAAAATCCCACCTGTGCTCGCTGAGCTACATTGATCCCGGTTCAACAATACCTCGATTCCAAAATTCTCCTTCTGTGTACAAATCATTCCATGGCCTCGTCCCTCGTTATCTCTATAATCTGCTTTAGCATCGCAAACACCCAAGATGTCTGCGCTCCTCAAATTCTACCCTCTTGTGCATCCCTGATTATAACTGCTCAAACATTAGTGGCCGTGCCTTCAGCTGTCCGAGCCCTGAGCTCTGGAACAGCCTCCCTAAATCCTCACCGCCTCTATACCTCCCTTTCTTCCTTGAAGACAGTGCTTATAACCTACCTCTGACCAAACTTTGGTCATCGGTCGTAATTTATTCTTATGTGGCTCGGGCCAAATTTATTTGTTATGTCTTATAACACTCCTGTGAAGCACCTCGGGAAATGTTATAATTTTATAATTCTATATAGTTAGAAGTTATTGTTGTTGTTGTAATAATGTTACAATTGTTGAATTAATTAAGTGATTTGACAAATACTGAACAGGGAACATGATTTTAGCAACTTTTATGAGGCTCTATAGTTCAGATACATAAATTACTGACAGATTTGGTCATTTGCAAAGTCCAGTCGGAAATATTATCTCCTCATATCTTCGCCATTATTTCATGCAGCTCACCAGCTAACAACTCTGTGGAGCACCGTCACCACACGGACTGCAGCGGTTCAAGAAGGAGGCCCACCTCCGTCTTGTAAACAGCACAGGACGGCCCATTCCTTGTGTTTGATTCAGAGTTACTTTGTCCATTTTTCTCTGTAGATTTCCATTATACTTCTGTATCCATGGTAACCACACCCCCCCCCCCCACCCCACATACCACACACTCAAACTTAACTATATTAATCTTATATACTCGTGTGATTTAATTTCCAGCTAAGACTGTATTGTCTAAACACAGTTGAACGGGGATGCAGTTAATTATTTCTACACCAGCCGCCTTATCTTGTTCAGGATATCTTTTCAGTGCCGATGTTTCTTTTGTATATGTAGTCTCTCTCTCGCTCTCTGTCTGTCTCTATTTCTTTACAAATGAACACATGGAGCTCTTTACGTATATCAAGTTGGAACAACTGCTATATGACACACTATCCTACACAGCAAAGGAATCCGAATCAAACACTTCTGAGCATATCTTACATTGTTGATAGATTGTGCTGGAAGCTCAGGTACATATAATGTCCCAAATCCCCTGGGATGTACTTTCTGCCAGTCTTTCTCACCAGAGACAGATTCTCCAGATTGCTATGTGCCGGATTAATATTAAAGATGGATTCTGCCAATTCAGAGCTAAGACCTAACCACGGAGCCTTTCTGAAGCTGAATCTCGGCAGGTATCTCCTGGGCTGGACTGCAGCCTCTATTGTCACTTGTACTGTATCTTTGCTTCGGTCTGGAGATCGCCACCCACAACTCCCTCTGAAGTTTGCTGCATTATTAGAGGCGTCAAAAGCGAGGAGAAGATTATGCCCCTTGTGCCATTGTGAACTTTGGAATGTATATTTTTCCTAGGATCACAAAAGAAGGCGCAAGATAAAGTTGTTTGTTCATGATCACATCTGAACATCTCCCCCTTGTGGTTATTGTTAGAGTTTGTCCAGATGGGGGTTGCACTGTCCAAGACACCAATGTAAAGATCTGCGACATCTGGCCACTAAGTCAGTTCATCAGATTAAATGTTCATCTGGTGGATTATAAACGTAACTGTTGCAACTTGGTTGAATTCAAAGATAACAACTCCCCTATTAGCATGGTGTTTGAGACTAGTTTGTCCAAATGTCTTTACTCATAGCCTCCAGTCTGCGAATACAACATGAGAACTCTGAGCCATTTCATACCCACACCTTGTATCCGCTGCCTTTCCTGTCCACGGACCCAAATCCCGCACTTTATCTCACCCTCGGTTGTTCCCCTTTTGTATTCACTGCATTTCGGTCAGGCTTCATTCTCACCGCTCCCCAAACATCTCCCAATTTAGAATTGACCATTCATGACTGATTTTCAATTTGTTTCCTGTTCATTCCCTCCTCTGTCACTGAACTGCTACTTTTCGCAATTATCCATAACTCATTCTCACACTGTCCATTTATTCATACATTTAAATGGCCAGTAGTTTACTCGGATCTCCGGTGGATTTCTACACCACTTTCGACGAAGTTGTAGTGGCAGAAGGGTAACAGCTCCGAGGAAATTTACAGAGTCTATTAGTATTTTCGGTACACTTTGTGAAGTCGTTTACTTTCGCGTTTTTACCCCACACTCACAGATATTTAACATTGCAATTGTATGTTAAAATCCTGTTCTGCTGGACAATTCTAGCAGCGGTAAAGAGTTCAGTTCCAGTCCCCAGATCCTGCAGTAAAGTACATTTCACACCAAATCCTGTGTAACTGGCTCCCTTGCTGTAACCTGACGGCTGATTCCCTGTTCCTGTGTGTTTCCCTTTTACAGCTAATGTGGTGACCATTGTGATCCTGTCCCGGGGAAAGTGCGGTCTCTCCAGATGTATCACTCGCTACCTGGTGACCATGGCAGCGGCGGATCTACTGGTCATTGTCACTGATGTGATACTGGTTCGGATTAATGGTTATTATTTCCCGAGTACCTTCCTGCACATCACACCAGTGTGTTCTTTCCAACTAGCGCTGATGCGTGCAGTCACCGATATTTCTGTCTGGTTAACCATCGCTTTCACTTTCGATCGTTTTGTTACCATTTGTTGTCAGAAGCTGAGGACTAAATATTGCACCGAGAAAACTGCATCCCTGGTTATAGGAACCGTGTGCCTGCTGTTCTGTATAAAAAACATCCCCTGGTTCTTTATATATGTACCCTACTATACAATCGACAATGTACCCTGGGGCTGTAATGCAAAACCCGAGTATTACACTGTAACTGCTTGGGTAACATTTGACTGGATTAACCGCTGTTTTACCCCACTGCTCCCAATATTCCTCATACTGCTGCTCAATGCTCTGACTGTAGGATACATTATGGCGGCCAGCAGAGTCCGCAGGAGGCTGAGGGGCAGCAAGAATGATGTGAATCACAATGATCCGGAGATGGAGAACCGAAGGAAATCCATCATCTTACTCTTCGCTATATCCGGTAACTTCATCCTGCTCATAACAACCTATGTGATTGTTTTCTTATTATACCGAATTACAAACCAGTATTATTTTACAAGTTTCAATGACCCGATGCTTATTGCAGACTATACCAGCTACATGCTGCTGCTTTTGAGCTGCTGTACAAACAAGTGTATTTATGCAGTAACCCAGACTAAATTCAGAGATGAGCTGAAAAATGGGTTGAAGTATCCTCTGAGAATAATATTTAATTTAGTTCAGGAAAGAAAAGTTTAGAGCAATTCCCAACATTAGACCTGCATTACATCACATATCGTATCCTGAGTTATATTTTACCTGAACCTCAGCAGGCTACAACTCAGGCCCAGACTTCTTCAGACACAACACTGGGCAATATTTGACAAGGCCTGCGGTTTCCTATGTAAGTGTCTGTGAACAAGGTAGAAGACCATTATGTAGACTGTGGGTTATAATAGCAGTAGCAGTTTAATTGGATTAAATCATGCTCCTGGACACAAAGAGATACAAGTCCCAGCATTGAGGTTTAGGATGTTGTGACCATGGAATGTTTATTGCCGGATGAACATCAGAACACGTGGGTTGTCCCAGGGGAGTGTAAAAGGAGAACACGCCTATCGATTTAATATCAGGAAGTGAATGATAACTGTGTTGGTTTTTGAGTGTGGAAATGCCTGGAGAATAATAAACCGATCATTATATCAATCAGCATGTATTGTCTTTGAAAGTTTACATTCTCCAGTTCACGAACAGCTTCTCCATCACCTGCGGCTCTGTGGAATTTATTGGAACTGAAGTGATGTTGATTCTGGACGTGAGTCCATTGTCCTGGTGTCTGTGAACGGTGGTGTTTCCAGCAGCGAGTCCCCTTTCCCACTGTCTATGTACAATGGTGTTTGCAGAGTAACAACACCACTGGCAATGAGAACCAGTAGCACGGTGTGTGGGCAGCTGCAGACTCTTCTCAGGAAGAAATGACCCAGGTGGCCATTGCCTGCTGTCAGATATCTGTGACCGCAGGTCAGATTGGGCACCGTGACAGCAATGTGATTCTAACCTTGTGAGCAGTAAAATAGTGTCGCTTTCATCGAGTTCTCCTTCACCGAAAACATACTGAGGCTCTCTTTCTGCAGGAAATCCCCACCATTGTCCTAACTGATTCGCTGCATATCCGGTATCAGGGTCCAGTGATCCAGACCCAGCTGAAGTGTGTGTGAATGTGAGGCTCAGTGTGTGAGGGACCAGTCTCAGGGTCCAGTGATCCAGACCCAGCTGAAGTGTGTGTGAATGTAGGGCTCAGTGTGTGAGGGACCAGTCTCAGGGTCCAGTGATCCAGACCCAGCTGAAGTGTGTGTGAATGTGAGGCTCAGTGTGTGAGGGACCAGGCTCAGGGTCCAGTGATCCAGACCCAGCTGAAGTGTGTGTGAATGTGAGGCTCAGTGTGTGAGGGACCAGTCTCAGGGTCCAGTGATCCAGACCCAGCTGAAGTGTGTGTGAATGTAGGGCTCAGTGTGTGAGGGACCAGTCTCAGGGTCCAGTGATCCAGACCCAGCTGAAGTGTGTGTGAATGTGAGGCTCAGTGTGTGAGGGACCAGGCTCAGGGTCCAGTGATCCAGACCCAGCTGAAGTGTGTGTGAATGTGAGGATCAGTGTGTGAGGGACCAGTCTCAGGGTCCAGTGATCCAGACCCAGCTGAAGTGTGTGTGAATGTGAGGCTCAGTGTGTGAGGGACCAGTCTCAGGGTCCAGTGATCCAGACCCAGCTGAAGTGTGTGTGAATGTAGGGCTCAGTGTGTGAGGGACCAGTCTCAGGGTCCAGTGATCCAGACCCAGCTGAAGTGTGTGTGAATTTGAGGATCAGTGTGTGAGGGTCCAGTCTCAGGGTCCAGTGATCCAGACCCAGCTGAAGTGTGTGTGAATGTGAGGCTCAGTGTGTGAGGGACCAGTCTCAGCGTCCAGTGATCCAGACCCAGCTGAAGTGTGTGTGAATGTGAGGCTCAGTGTGTGAGGGACCAGTCTCAGGGTCTAGTGATCCAGACCCAGCTGAAGTGTGTGTGAATGTGAGGCTCAGTGTGTGAGCGACCAGTCTCAGGGTCCAGTGATCCAGACCCAGCTGAAGTGTGTGTGAATGTGGGGTTCAGTGTGTGAGGGACCAGCCTCAGGGTCTAGTGATCCAGACCCAGCTGAAGTGTGTGTGAATGAGAGGCTCAGTGTGTGAGGGACCAGTCTCAGGGTCCAGTGATCCAGACCCAGCTGAAGTGTGTGTGAATGTATGGTTCAGTGTGTGAGGGACCAGTCTCAGGGTCCAGTGATCCAGACCCAGCTGAAGTGTGTGTGAATGTGAGGCTCAGTGTGTGAGGGACCAGTCTCAGGGTCCAGTGATCCAGACCCAGCTGAAGTGTGTGTGAATGTGTGGTTCAGTGTGTGAGGGACCAGTCTCAGGGTCCAGTGATCCAGACCCAGCTGAAGTGTGTGTGAATGTGAGGCTCAGTGTGTGAGGGACCAGTCTCAGGGTCCAGTGATCCAGACCCAGCTGAAGTGTGTGTGAATGTGAGGATCAGTGTGTGAGGGACCAGTCTCAGGGTCCAGTGATCCAGACCCAGCTGAAGTGTGTGTGAATGTGGGGTTCAGTGTGTGAGGGACCAGCCTCAGGGTCCAGTGATCCAGACCCGGCAGAAGTGTGTGTGAATGTGAGGCTCAGTGTGTGAGGGACCAGTCTCAGGGTCCAGTGATCCAGACCCAGCTGAAGTGTGTGTGAATGTGAGGATCAGTGTGTGAGGGACCAGTCTCAGGGTCCAGTGATCCAGACCCAGCTGAAGTGTGTGTGAATGTGAGGCTCAGTGTGTGAGGGACCAGTCTCAGGGTCCAGTGATCCAGACCCAGCTGAAGTGTGTGTGAATGTGAGGCTCAGTGTGTGAGGGACCAGTCTCAGGGTCTAGTGATCCAGACCCAGCAGAAGTGTGTTTGAATGTGAGGCTCAGTGTGTGAGGGACCAGTCTCAGGGTCCAGTGATCCAGACCCAGCTGAAGTGTGTGTGAATGTGAGGCTCAGTGTGTGAGGGACCAGTCTCAAGGTCCAGTGATCCAGACCCAGCTGAAGTGTGTGTGACTATGAGGCTCAGTGTGTGAGGGACCAGTCTCAGGGTCCAGTGATCCAGACCCAGCTGAAGTGTGTGTGAATGTGAGGCTCAGTGTGTGAGGGACCAGTCTCAGGGTCCAGTGATCCAGACCCAGCTGAAGTGTGTGTGAATGTGAGGCTCAGTGTGTGAGGGACCAGTCTCAGGGTCTAGTGATCCAGATGTGGAAATGTATTTTTATCTTAGCTGATACCATACGGTATTTGTGTGCCCTTTGCAATATATATATATCAAAATGGAGTCCTGGCCCTTCCAGAACCTTCTGCATTTTCGCAGTCAGCTTGCCTAAACAGCTAAACCTGCTGTGAGATGGCTGATGGCCATCAGATAGCTAGGAGACAATTCCTGCTGAGACAAGTACCCCCCCATGGTGCTCTCCCATTGTCTACACTATAGAAGTTGCATGTCACCCCACCCTTATCTTCTAGCCATTATCTCTTGCAGAGACCTCATCCATTTGATGCAAACAGGTAAACTGACCAGGAAATGGAACTTTCCTGACACAATACAAGACAGGTGATAGCCCATTACCTATGACTCATGGAGTAATGACCGGCTGGCCAACTGATGACCCTGACAAAAGGAAATATCTGGATACCATGTTAGGACCAGGATATAGTAATTAACTCTTTATCTGTATTCACTGACTGTGAGACAGAGCAATACACAGGGAGGGGCCAGAACTTGGGATTTACTGTATAAATATCTTGTTAAACTGAACCATTTCGGAGGTGTCCATTTAGCCCTCCCTCTGAGACACTCTCCCTTCCCCGCGGGATACTCTCCCCTCCCCCCGGGACACTCTCCCCTTCTTCCGGGACTCTCTCCCCTCCCCCGGAGTCATTCTCCCCTCCCCCCGAGACACTCTCCCCACCCCCCGGGACACTCGCCCCTCCCCCTGAGACACTCTCCCCTCCCCCGAGACACTCTCCCCTCCCCCCGAAACACTCTCCCCTCCCCCCGAGACACTCTCCCCTCCCCCCGGGACACTCTCCCCTCCCCCCGAGACACTCTCCCCTCCCCCCGAGACACTCTCCCCTCCCCCTGAGACACCCTCCCCTCCCCTCGAGACACTCTCCCCTCCCCTCCCCCCGAGACACTCTCCCCTCCCCTCCCCCCGAGACATTCTCCCCATCCCCCGAGACACTCTCCCTTCCCCGCGGGACACTCTCCCCTCCCCCCGGGACACTCTCCCCTCCTCCCGGGACACTCTCCCCTCCCCCGGAGTCACTCTACCCTCCCCCCGGGACACTCTCCCCTCCCCCTGAGACACTCTCCCCTCCAACCGAGACACTCTCCCCACCCCCCGGGACACTCTCCCCTCCCCCTGAGACACTCTCCCCTCCCCCCGAGACACTCTCCCCTCCCCCTGAGACACTCTGCTCTCCCCCTGAGACAGTCTCCCCTCCCCCTGAGACACTCTCCCCTCCCCCCGAGACACTCTCCCCTCCCCCCGAAACACTCTCCCCTCCCCCCGAGACACTCTCCCCTCCCCCCGGGACACTCTCCCCTCTCCCTGAGACACTCTCCCCTCCCCCGAGACACTCTCCCCTCCCCCCGAAACACTCTCCCCTCCCCCCGAGATACTCTCCCCTCCCCCTGAGACACTCTCCCCTCCCCCGAGACACTCTCCCCTCCCCCCGAGACACTCTCCCCTCCCCCTGAGACACTCTCCGCTCCCCCCGAGACACTCTCCCCTCCCCCTGACACACTCTCCCCTCCCCCCGGGACACTCTCCCCTCCCCCCCGGGACACACTCCCCTCCCCCCGGGACACTCTCCCCTCTCCACGAGACACTCTCCCCTCCCCCCGAGACACTCTCCCCTCCCCCCGAGACACTCTCCCCTCCCCCTGAGAGATTCTTCCCTCCCCCGAGACACTCGCCCCTCCCCCCTAGACACTCTCCCCTCCTCCCGAGACACTCTCCCCACCCCCGAGACACTCTTCCCTCCCCCCGAGACATTCTCCCCTCGCCCCGGGGACACTCTCCCCTCCCCTCCCCCCGAGAAACTCTCCCTTCCCCGCGGGACACTCTCCCCTCCACCCGGGACACTCTCGCCTCCTCCCGGGACAATCTCCCCTCCCCCGGAGTCACTCTACCCTCCCCCCGGGACACTCTCCCCTCCCCCTGAGACACTCTCCCCTCCCCCCGAGACACTCTCCCCACCCCCCGGGACACTCTCCCCTCCCCCTGAGACACTCTCCCCTCCCCCCGGGACACTCTCCCCTCCCCCTGAGACACTCTCCTCTCCCCCTGAGACACTCTCCCCTCCCCCTGAGACACTCTCCCCTCCCCCGAGACACTCTCCCCTCCCCCCGAAACAGTCTCCCCTCCCCCCGAGACACTCTCCCCTCCCCCGAGACACTCTCCCCTCCTCCCGAAACACTCTGCCCTCCCCCCGAGACACTCTCCCCTCCCCCTGAGACACTCTCCCCTCCCCCGAGACACTCTCCCCTCCCCCCGAGACACTCTCCCCTCCCCCTGAGACACTCTCCGCTCCCCCCGAGACACTCTCCCCTCCCCCTGACACACTCTCCCCTCCCCCCGGGACACTCTCCCCTCCCCCCCGGGACACACTCCCCTCCCCCCGGGACACTCTCCCCTCCCCACGAGACACTCTCCCCTCCCCCCGAGACACTCTCCCCTCCCCCCGAGACACTGTCCCCTCCCCCTGAGAGATCTCCCCTCCCCCGAGAAACTCGCCCCTCCCCCCTAGACACTCTCCCCTCATCCCGAGACACTCTCCCCACCCCCGAGACACTCTTCCCTCCCCCCGAGACACTCTCCCCTCGCCCCGGGGACACTCTCCCCTCCCCTCCCCCCGAGAAACTCTCCCCTCCCCCCGGGACACTCTCCCCTCCCCCCGGGACATTCTCCCCTTAACCCTGGACACTCTCCCCTTCCCCCGGGACACACTCCCCTACTCCCGAGACACTCTCCGCTCCCCCCGAGTCACTCTCTCCTCCCGCCGAGACACTCTCCATTCCCCCGAGACACTCTCCACTCCCCCTGAGACACTCTCCCCTCCCCCCGGGACAGTCTCCCCTCCTCCCGGGACACTCTCCCTACCCCCGGGACACTCTCCCCTCCACCCGGGACACTCTCCGCTCCCACCGTGACACTCTCCCCTCCTCCCGGAACACTATCGCCTCCCCCCGGGACACTCTCCCCTCCCCTCGGGACACTATTCCCTCCCCTCGGGACATTCTCCCCTCCCCCCCCGGACACTCTCCCCTCCACCTAGGACACTCTCCCCTCCCCCTGGGACACTCTCCCCTCCTCATGAGACACTCTCCCCTCCCCCCGGGACACTCTCCACTCCCCCCGAGACACACTCCCCTCCCCCTGAGATACTCTCCCCTCCCCCCGAGACACTCTCTCCACCCCACGGGACACACTCCCCTCCCCTCGGGACACTCTCCCCTCCCCCCGGGACACTCTCCTCTCCCCCTGAGACACTCTCCCCTCCCCTCGGGTCACTCTCCCCTCCCCCCAGGACACTCTCCCTTCCCCCCGGGACACTCTCCCCTCCCCCCGGGACACTCTCCCCTCCACCCGGGACACTCTCCCCGCTCCGCGGGACACTCTCCCCTCCCCCCCGAGACACTCTCCCCACCCCCGGGTCACTCTCCCCTCCTCTCGGGACACTCTCCCCTCCCCCCGAGACACTCTCCCCTCCACCCGCAACACTCTCCCCTCCCCCCGAGACTCTCGTCCCTCCCCTCGGGACACTCTCCCCTCCCCTAGGGACATTCTCCCCTCCCCAACCCTTGGGAAACTCTCCAATCCCCTCGCGACACTCTCCGCTCCCCTCCCCCCGGAACACACTCCCCTCCCCTCACGCCGGGACACACACCCCTCCCCTCCCCCCGGGACACTCTCCCCTCCCCTCCGCCCGGGACACTCTCACCTCCCCTCCCCCCGAGACAGTCTCCCCTCCCCTCCCCCCGAGACATTCTCCCCATCCCCCGAGACACTCTCCCTTCCCCGCGGGATACTCTCCCCTCCCCCCGGGACACACTCCCCTTCTTCCGGGACTCTCTCCCCTCCCCCGGAGTCACTCTCCCCTCCCCCCGAGACACTCTCCCCACCCCCCGGGACACTCGCCCCTCCCCCTGAGACACTCTCCCCTCCCCCGAGACACTCTCCCCTCCCCCCGAAACACTCTCCCCTCCCCCCGAGACACTCTCCCCTCCCCCCGGGACACTCTCCCCTCCCCCCGAGACACTCTCCCCTCCCCCCGAGACACTCTCCCCTCCCCCTGAGACACCCTCCCCTCCCCCCGAGACACTCTCCCCTCCCCTCCCCCCGAGACACTCTCCCCTCCCCTCCCCCCGATACATTCTCCCCATCCCCCGAGACACTCTCCCTTCCCCGCGGGACACTCTCCCCTCCCCCCGGGACACTCTCCCCTCCTCCCGGGACACTCTCCCCTCCCCCGGAGTCACTCTACCCTCCCCCCGGGACACTCTCCCCTCCCCCTGAGACACTCTCCCCTCCCCCCGAGACACTCTCCCCACCCCCCGGGACACACTCCCCTCCCCCTGAGACGCTCTCCCCTCCCCCCGAGACACTCTCCCCTCCCCCTTAGACACTCTCCTCTCCCCCTGAGACACTCTCCCCTCCCCCTGAGACACTCTCCCCTCCCCCCGAGACACTCTCCCCTCCCCCCGAAACACTCTCCCCTCCCCCCGAGACACTCTCCCCTCTCCCCGGGACACTCTCCCCTCTCCCTGAGACACTCTCCCCTCCCCCGAGACACTCTCCCCTCCCCCCGAAACACTCTCCCCTCCGCCCGAGATACTCTCCCCTCCCCCTGAGACACTCTCCCCTCCCCCGAGACACTCTCCCCTCCCCCCGAGACACACTCCCCTCCCCCTGAGACACTCTCCGCTCCCCCCGAGACACTCTCCCCTCCCCCTGACACACTCTCCCCTCCCCTCCCCCCGAGACATTCTCCCCATCCCCCGAGACACTCTCCCTTCCCCGCGGGACACTCTCCCCTCCCCCCGGGACACTCTCCCCTCCTCCCGGGACACTCTCCCCTCCCCCGGAGTCACTCTACCCTCCCCCCGGGACACTCTCCCCTCCCCCTGAGACACTCTCCCCTCCAACCGAGACACTCTCCCCACCCCCCGGGACACTCTCCCCTCCCCCTGAGACACTCTCCCCTCCCCCCGAGACACTCTCCCCTCCCCCTGAGACACTCTGCTCTCCCCCTGAGACAGTCTCCCCTCCCCCTGAGACACTCTCCCCTCCCCCCGAGACACTCTCCCCTCCCCCCGAAACACTCTCCCCTCCCCCCGAGACACTCTCCCCTCCCCCCGGGACACTCTCCCCTCTCCCTGAGACACTCTCCCCTCCCCCGAGACACTCTCCCCTCCCCCCGAAACACTCTCCCCTCCCCCCGAGATACTCTCCCCTCCCCCTGAGACACTCTCCCCTCCCCCGAGACACTCTCCCCTCCCCCCGAGACACTCTCCCCTCCCCCTGACACACTCTCCCCTCCCCCCGGGACACTCTCCCCTCCCCCCCGGGACACACTCCCCTCCCCCCGGGACACTCTCCCCTCTCCACGAGACACTCTCCCCTCCCCCCGAGACACTCTCCCCTCCCCCCGAGACACTCTCCCCTCCCCCTGAGAGATTCTCCCCTCCCCCGAGACACTCGCCCCTCCCCCCTAGACACTCTCCCCTCCTCCCGAGACACTCTCCCCACCCCCGAGACACTCTTCCCTCCCCCCGAGACACTCTCCCCTCGCCCCGGGGACACTCTCCCCTCCCCTCCCCCCGAGAAACTCTCCCTTCCCCGCGGGACACTCTCCCCTCCACCCGGGACACTCTCGCCTCCTCCCGGGACAATCTCCCCTCCCCCGGAGTCACTCTACCCTCCCCCCGGGACACTCTCCCCTCCCCCTGAGACACTCTCCCCTCCCCCCGAGACACTCTCCCCACCCCCCGGGACACTCTCCCCTCCCCCTGAGACACTCTCCCCTCCCCCCGGGACACTCTCCCCTCCCCCTGAGACACTCTCCTCTCCCCCTGAGACACTCTCCCCTCCCCCTGAGACACTCTCCCCTCCCCCCGAGACACTCTCCCCTCCCCCCGAAACACTCTCCCCTCCCCCCGAGACACTCTCCCCTCCCCCGAGACACTCTCCCCTCCTCCCGAAACGCTCTCCCCTCCCCCCGAGACACTCTCCCCTCCCCCTGAGACACTCTCCCCTCCCCCGAGACACTCTCCCCTCCCCCCGAGATACTCTCCCCTCCCCCTGAGACACTCTCCCCTCCCCCGAGACACTCTCCCCTCCCCCCGAGACACTCTCCCCTCCCCCTGACACACTCTCCCCTCCCCCCGGGACACTCTCCCCTCCCCCCCGGGACACACTCCCCTCCCCCCGGGACACTCTCCCCTCTCCACGAGACACTCTCCCCTCCCCCCGAGACACTCTCCCCTCCCCCCGAGACACTCTCCCCTCCCCCTGAGAGATTCTCCCCTCCCCCGAGACACTCGCCCCTCCCCCCTAGACACTCTCCCCTCCTCCCGAGACACTCTCCCCACCCCCGAGACACTCTTCCCTCCCCCAGAGACACTCTCCCCTCGCCCCGGGGACACTCTCCCCTCCCCTCCCCCCGAGAAACTCTCCCTTCCCCGCGGGACACTCTCCCCTCCACCCGGGACACTCTCGCCTCCTCCCGGGACAATCTCCCCTCCCCCGGAGTCACTCTACCCTCCCCCCGGGACACTCTCCCCTCCCCCTGAGACACTCTCCCCTCCCCCCGAGACACTCTCCCCACCCCCCGGGACACTCTCCCCTCCCCCTGAGACACTCTCCCCTCCCCCCGGGACACTCTCCCCTCCCCCTGAGACACTCTCCTCTCCCCCTGAGACACTCTCCCCTCCCCCTGAGACACTCTCCCCTCCCCCCGAGACACTCTCCCCTCCCCCCGAAACACTCTCCCCTCCCCCCGAGACACTCTCCCCTCCCCCGAGACACTCTCCCCTCCTCCCGAAACGCTCTCCCCTCCCCCCGAGACACTCTCCCCTCCCCCTGAGACACTCTCCCCTCCCCCGAGACACTCTCCCCTTCCCCCGAGACACTCTCCCCTCCCCCTGAGACACTCTCCGCTCCCCCCGAGACACTCTCCCCTCCCCCTGACACACTCTCCCCTCCCCCCGGGACACTCTCCCCTCCCCCCCGGGACACACTCCCCTCCCCCCGGGACACTCTCCCCTCCCCACGAGACACTCTCCCCTCCCCCCGAGACACTCTCCCCTCCCCCCGAGACACTGTCCCCTCCCCCTGAGAGATCTCCCCTCCCCCGAGAAACTCGCCCCTCCCCCCTAGACACTCTCCCCTCCTCCCGAGACACTCTCCCCACCCCCGAGACACTCTTCCCTCCCCCCGAGACACTCTCCCCTCGCCCCGGGGACACTCTCCCCTCCCCTCCCCCCGAGAAACTCTCCCCTCCCCCCGGGACACTCTCCCCTCCCCCCGGGACATTCTCCCCTTAACCCTGGACACTCTCCCCTTCCCCCGGGACACACTCCCCTACTCCCGAGACACTCTCCGCTCCCCCCGAGTCACTCTCTCCTCCCGCCGAGACACTCTCCATTCCCCCGAGACACTCTCCACTCCCCGTGAGACACTCTCCCCTCCCCCCGGGACAGTCTCCCCTCCTCCCGGGACACTCTCCCTACGCCCGGGACACTCTCCCCTCCACCCGGGACACTCTCCGCTCCCACCGTGACACTCTCCCCTCCTCCCGGAACACTATCGCCTCCCCCCGGGACACTCTCCCCTCCCCTCGGGACACTATTCCCTCCCCTCGGGACATTCTCCCCTCCCCCCCCGGACACTCTCCCCTCCACCTAGGACACTCTCCCCTCCCCCTGGGACACTCTCCCCTCCTCATGAGACACTCTCCCCTCCCCCCGGGACACTCTCCACTCCCCCCGAGACACACTCCCCTCCCCCTGAGATACTCTCCCCTCCCCCCGAGACACTCTCTCCACCCCACGGGACACACTCCCCTCCCCTCGGGACACTCTCCCCTCCCCCCGGGACACTCTCCTCTCCCCCTGAGACACTCTCCCCTCCCCTCGGGTCACTCTCCCCTCCCCCCAGGACACTCTCCCTTCCCCCCGGGACACTCTCCCCTCCCCCCGGGACACTCTCCCCTCCACCCGGGACACTCTCCCCGCTCCGCGGGACACTCTCCCCTCCCCCCCGAGACACTCTCCCCACCCCCGGGTCACTCTCCCCTCCTCTCGGGACACTCTCCCCTCCCCCCGAGACACTCTCCCCTCCACCCGCAACACTCTCCCCTCCCCCCGAGACTCTCGTCCCTCCCCTCGGGACACTCTCCCCTCCCCTAGGGACATTCTCCCCTCCCCAACCCTTGGGAAACTCTCCAATCCCCTCGCGACACTCTCCGCTCCCCTCCCCCCGGAACACACTCCCCTCCCCTCACGCCGGGACACACACCCCTCCCCTCCCCCCGGGACACTCTCCCCTCCCCTCCGCCCGGGACACTCTCACCTCCCCTCCCCCCGAGACAGTCTCCCCTCCCCTCCCCCCGAGACATTCTCCCCATCCCCCGAGACACTCTCCCTTCCCCGCGGGATACTCTCCCCTCCCCCCGGGACACACTCCCCTTCTTCCGGGACTCTCTCCCCTCCCCCGGAGTCACTCTCCCCTCCCCCCGAGACACTCACCCCACCCCCCGGGACACTCGCCCCTCCCCCTGAGACACTCTCCCCTCCCCCGAGACACTCTCCCCTCCCCCCGAAACACTCTCCCCTCCCCCCGAGACACTCTCCCCTCCCCCCGGGACACTCTCCCCTCCCCCCGAGACACTCTCCCCTCCCCCCGAGACACTCTCCCCTCCCCCTGAGACACCCTCCCCTCCCCCCGAGACACTCTCCCCTCCCCTCCCCCCGAGACACTCTCCCCTCCCCTCCCCCCGATACATTCTCCCCATCCCCCGAGACACTCTCCCTTCCCCGCGGGACACTCTCCCCTCCCCCCGGGACACTCTCCCCTCCTCCCGGGACACTCTCCCCTCCCCCGGAGTCACTCTACCCTCCCCCCGGGACACTCTCCCCTCCCCCTGAGACACTCTCTCCTCCCCCCGAGACACTCTCCCCACCCCCCGGGACACACTCCCCTCCCCCGAGACGCTCTCCCCTCCCCCCGAGACACTCTCCCCTCCCCCTTAGACACTCTCCTCTCCCCCTGAGACACTCTCCCCTCCCCCTGAGACACTCTCCCCTCCCCCCGAGACACTCTCCCCTCCCCCCGAAACACTCTCCCCTCCCCCCGAGACACTCTCCCCTCCCCCCGGGACACTCTCCCCTCTCCCTGAGACACTCTCCCCTCCCCCGAGACACTCTCCCCTCCCCCCGAAACACTCTCCCCTCCTCCCGAGATACTCTCCCCTCCCCCTGAGACACTCTCCCCTCCCCCGAGACACTCTCCCCTCCCCCCGAGACACACTCCCCTCCCCCTGAGACACTCTCCGCTCCCCCCGAGACACTCTCCCCTCCCCCTGACACACTCTCCCCTCCCCCCGGGACACTCTCCCCTCCCCCCCGGGACACACTCCCCTCCCCCCGGGACACTCTCCCCTCCCCACGAGACACTCTCCCCTCCCCCCGAGACACTCTCCCCTCCCCCCGAGACACTCTCCCCTCCCCCTGAGAGATTCTCCCCTCCCCCGAGACACTCGCCCCTCCCCCCTAGATACTCTCCCCTCCTCCCGAGACACTCTCCCCACCCCCGAGACACTCTTCCCTCCCCCCGAGACACTCTCCCCTCGCCCCGGGGACACTCTCCCCTCCCCTCCCCCCGAGAAACTCTCCCTTCCCCGCGGGACACTCTCCCCTCCCCCCGGGACACTCTCCCCTCCTCCCGGGACACTCTCCCCTCCACCGGAGTCACTCTACCCTCCCCCCGGGACACTCTCCCCTCCCCCTGAGACACTCTCCCCTCCCCCCGAGACACTCTCCCCACCCCCCGGGACACTCTCCCCTCCCCCTGAGACACTCTCCCCTCCCCCGGGGACACTCTCCCCTCCCCCTGAGACACTCTCCTCTCCCCCTGAGACACTCTCCCGTCCCCATGAGACACTCTCCCCTCCCCCCGAGACACTCTCCCCTCCCCCCGAAACACTCTCCCCTCCCCCCGAGACACTCTCCCCTCCCCGAGACACTCTCCCCTCCTCCCGAAACACTCTCCCCTTCCCCCGAGACACTCTCCCCTCCCCCTGAGACACTCTCCCCTCCCCCGAGACACTCTCCCCTCCCCCCGAGACACTCTCCCCTCCCCCTGAGACACTCTCCGCTCCCCCCGAGACACTCTCCCCTCCCCCTGACACACTCTCCCCTCCCCCCGGGACACTCTCCCCTCCCCCCCGGGACACACTCCCATCCCCCCGGGACACTCTCCCCTCCCCACGAGACACTCTCCCCTCCCCCCGAGACACTATCCCCTCCCCCCGAGACACTCTCCCCTCCCCCTGAGAGATCTCCCCTCCCCCGAGACACTCGCCCCTCCCCCCTAGACACTCTCCCCTCCTCCCGAGACACTCTCCCCACCCCCGAGACTCTCTTCCCTCCCCCCGAGACACTCTCCCCTCGCCCCGGGGACACTCTCCCCTCCCCTCCGCCCGAGAAACTCTCCCCTCCCCCCGGGACACTCTCCCCTCCCCCCGAGACACTCTCCCCTCCCCCCGGGACACTCTCCCCTCTCCCTGAGACACTCTCCCCTCCCCCGAGACACTCTCCCCTCCCCCCGAAACACTCTCCCCTCCGCCCGAGATTCTCTCCCCTCCCCCTGAGACACTCTCCCCTCCCCCGAGACACTCTCCCCTCCCCCCGAGACACACTCCCTTCCCCCTGAGACACTCTCCGCTCCCCCCGAGACACTCTCCCCTCCCCCTGACACACTCTCCCCTCCCCCCGGGACACTCTCCCCTCCCCCCCGGGACACACTCCCCTCCCCCCGGGACACTCTCCCCTCCCCACGAGACACTCTCCCCTCCCCACGAGACACTCTCCCCTCCCCCCGAGACACTCTCCCCTCCCCCTGAGAGATTCTCCCCTCCCCCGAGACACTGGCCCCTCCCCCCTAGACACTCTCCCCTCCTCCCGAGACACTCTCCCCACCCCCGAGACACTCTTCCCTCCCCGCGAGACACTCTCCCCTCGCCCCGGGGACACTCTCCCCTCCCCTCCCCCCGAGAAACTCTCCCTTCCCCGCGGGACACTCTCCCCTCCCCCCGGGACACTCTCCCCTCCTCCCGGGACACTCTCCCCTCCACCGGAGTCACTCTACCCTCCCCCCGGGACACTCTCCCCTCCCCCTGAGACACTCTCCCCTCCCCCCGAGACACTCTCCCCACCCCCCGGGACACTCTCCCCTCCCCCTGAGACACTCTCCCCTCCCCCGGGGACACTCTCCCCTCCCCCTGAGACACTCTCCTCTCCCCCTGAGACACTCTCCCGTCCCCCTGAGACACTCTCCCCTCCCCCCGAGACACTCTCCCCTCCCCCCGAAACACTGTCCCCTCCCCCCGAGACACTCTCCCCTCCCCGAGACACTCTCCCCTCCTCCCGAAACACTCTCCCCTCCCCCCGAGACACTCTCCCCTCCCCCTGAGACACACTCCCCTCCCCCCGAGACACTCTCCCCTCCCCCTGAGACACTCTCCGCTCCCCCCGAGACACTCTCCCCTCCCCCTGACACACTCTCCCCTCCCCCCGGGACACTCTCCCCTCCCCCCCGGGACACACTCCCCTCTACCCGGGACACTCTCCCCTCCCCACGAGACACTCTCCCCTCCCCCCGAGACACTCTCCCCTCCCCCCGAGACACTCTCCCCTCCCCCTGAGAGATCTCCCCTCCCCCGAGACACTCGCCCCTCCCCCCTAGACACTCTCCCCTCCTCCCGAGACACTCTCCCCACCCCCGAGACACTCTTCCCTTCCCCCGAGACACTCTCCCCTCGCCCCGGGGACACTCTCCCCTCCCCACCCCCCGAGAAACTCTCCCCTCCCCCCGGGACACTCTCCCCTCCCCCCGGGACACTCTCCCCTCCCCCCGGGACACTCTCCCCTCCCCCCCGGGACACACTCCCCTCCCCCCGGGACACACTCCCCTCCCCACGAGACACTCTCCACTCCCCCCGGGACACTCTCCCCTCACCCCCGGGACACTCTCCCCTCCCCTCCCCCCGGGACAATCTCTCCACCCCACGGGACACACTCCCCTCCCCTCGGGACACTCTCCCCTCCCCCCGGGACACTCTCCCCTCCCCCTGAGACACTCTCCCCTCCCCCCGAGACACTCTCCCCACCCCCCGGGACACTCTCCCCTCCCACTGAGACACTCTCCCCTCCACCCGAGACACTCTCCCCTCCCCCTGAGAGATCTCCCCTCCCCCGAGACACTCGCCCCTCCCCCCTAGACACTCTCCCCTCCTCCCGAGACACTCTCCCCACCCCCGAGACACTCTTCCCTCCCCCCGAGACACTCTCCCCTCGCCCCGGGGACACTCTCCCCTCCCCTCCCCCCGAGAAACTCTCCCCTCCCCCCGGGACACTCTCCCCTCCCCCCAGGACATTCTCCCCTTAATCCTGGACACTCTCCCCTTCCCCCGGGACACACTCTCCTACTCCCGAGACACTCTCCGCTCCCCCCGAGTCACTCTCTCCTCCCGCCGAGACACTCTCCATTCCCCCGAGACACTCTCCACTCCCCCTGAGACACTCTCCCCTCCCCCCGGGACAGTCTCCCCTCCTCCCGGGACACTCTCCCTACCCCTGGGACACTCTCCCCTCTACCCGGGACACTCTCCGCTCCCACCGTGACACTCTCCCCTCCTCCCGGAACACTATCGCCTCCCCCCGGGACACTCTCCCCTCCCCTCGGGACACTATTCCCTCCCCTCGGGACATTCTCCCCTCCCCCCCCGGACACTCTCCCCTCCACCTAGGACATCTCCCCTCCCCCTGGGACACTCTCCCCTCCTCATGAGACACTCTCCCCTCCCCTCCCCCCGAGAAACTCTCCCCTCCCCCCGGGACACTCTCCCCTCCCCCCGGGACACTCTCCCCTCCCCCCGGGACACTCTCCCCTCCCCCCCGGGACACACTCCCCTCCCCCCGGGACACTCTCCCCTCCCCACGAGACACTCTCCACTCCCCCCGGGACACTCTCCCCTCACCCCCGGGACACTCTCCCCTCCCTTCCCCCCGGGACAATCTCTCCACCCCACGGGACACACTCCCCTCCCCTCGGGACACTCTCCCCTCCCCCCGGGACACTCTCCCCTCCCCCTGAGACACTCTCCCCTCCCCCCGAGACACTCTCCCCTCCACCCGAGACACTCTCCCCTCCCCCTGAGAGATCTCCCCTCCCCCGAGACACTCGCCCCTCCCCCCTAGACACTCTCCCCTCCTCCCGAGACACTCTCCCCACCCCCGAGACACTCTTCCCTCCCCCCGAGACACTCTCCCCTCGCCCCGGGGACACTCTCCCCTCCCCTCCCCCCGAGAAACTCTCCCCTCCCCCCGGGACAGTCTCCCCTCCCCCCAGGACATTCTCCCCTTAACCCTGGACACTCTCCCCTTCCACCGGGACACACTCCCCTACTCCCGAGACACTCTCCGCTCCCCCCGAGTCACTCTCTCCTCCCGCCGAGACACTCTCCATTCCCCCGAGACACTCTCCACTCCCCCTGAGACACTCTCCCCTCCCCCCGGGACAGTCTCCCCTCCTCCCGGGACACTCTCCCTACCCCCGGGACACTCTCCCCTCTACCCGGGACACTCTCCGCTCCCACCGTGACACTCTCCCCTCCTCCCGGAACACTATCGCCTCCCCCCGGGACACTCTCCCCTCCCCTCGGGACACTATTCCCTCCCCTCGGGACATTCTCCCCTCCCCCCCCGGACACTCTCCCCTCCACCTAGGACACTCTCCCCTCCCCCTGGGACACTCTCCCCTCCTCATGAGACACTCTCCCCTCCCCCCGGGACACTCTCCACTCCCCCCGAGACACACTCCCCTCCCCCTGAGATACTCTCATCTCCCCCCGAGACACTCTCCCCTCCCCCCGAGACACTCTCCCCTCCCCCCGGGACACTCTCCCCTCCCCCCGAGACACACTCCACTCCCCCCGGGACACTCTCCCCTCACCCCCGGGACACTCTCCCCTCCCCTCCCCCCGGGACAATCTCTCCACCCCACGGGACACACTCCCCTCCCCTCGGGACAC
The DNA here is from genome assembly GCF_044704955.1 of Pristiophorus japonicus. Taxonomy (NCBI): domain Eukaryota; kingdom Metazoa; phylum Chordata; class Chondrichthyes; family Pristiophoridae; genus Pristiophorus; species Pristiophorus japonicus. The sequence continues at coordinate 43,960 of NW_027253937.1, read as the reverse complement.
TCTCCCCTCCCCCCGGGACACTCTCCCCTCCCCCTGAGACACTCTCCCCTCCCCCAGGGACACTCTCCCCTCCACCCGGGACACTCTCCCCGCTCCGCGGGACACTCTCCCCTCCCCCCCGAGACACTCTCCCCACCCCCGGGTCACTCTCCCCTCCTCCCGGGACACTCTCCCCTCCCCCGAGACACTCTCCCCTCCACCCGCGACACTCTCCCCTCCCCCCGAGACTCTCGTCCCTCCCCTCGGGACACTCTCCCCTCCCCTAGGGACATTCTCCCCTCCCCAACCCTTGGGAAACTCTCCAATCCCCTCGCGACACTCTCCGCTCCCCTCCCCCCGGAACACACTCCCCTCCCCTCACGCCGGGACACACACCCCTCCCCTCCCCCCGGGACACTCTCCCCTCCCCTCCGCCCGGGACACTCTCACCTCCCCTCCGCCCGGGACACTCTCCCCTCCCCTCCCACCGAGACACTCTCCACTCCCCTCCCCCCGAGACACTCTCCCCACCCCTCCCCCCGAGACACTCTCCCCTCCCCCCGAGAAACTCTCCACTACCCCCGAGACACTCTCCATTCCCCCAGAGACACTCTCCCCTCCACCCGAGACACTCTCCCCTCCCCCCGAGACACACTATCCTCCCCCCGAAAGACTCTCCCCTCCCCCCGTGACACTCTCCCCTCCCCCAGAAACACTCTCCCCTCCTCCCCATCCCCTCACTCCGAGAAACACTTCCCTCCCCCGGGACACTCTCCCCTCCCCCCGGGACATTCTACCCTTAACCCGGGACACTCTCCCCGCCCCTCCCCCCGAGAAAATCTCCCCTCCCCCCGAGGCACTCTCCATTCCCCCGAGACACTCTCCACTCCCCCTGAGACAACTCTCCCCTCCCCCGGGGACACTCTCCCCTCCTCCCGAGACACTCTCCATTCCCCCGAGACACTCTCCACTCCCCCTGAGACAACTCTCCCCTCCCCCCGGGACACTCTCCCCTCCTCCCGGGACACTCTCCCTTCCCCCCGGGACACTCTCCCCTCCCCCCGGGACACTCTCCCCTCCTCCCGGGACACAATCGCCTCCCCCCGAGACACTCTCCCCTCCCCCCGGGACACTCTCCCCTCCCCCCGAGACACTCTCCCCTCCCCCCGAGACACTCTCCCCTCCCCCTGAGACACCCTCCCCTCCCCCCGAGACACTCTCCCCTCCCCTCCCCCCGAGACACTCTCCCCTCCCCTCCCCCCGAGACATTCTCCCCATCCCCCGAGACACTCTCCCTTCCCCGCGGGACACTCTCCCCTCCCCCGGGACACTCTCCCCTCCTCCCGGGACACTCCCCCCTCCCCCGGAGTCACTCTACCCTCCCCCCGGGACACTCTCCCCTCCCCCTGAGACACTCTCCCCTCCCCCTGAGACACTCTCCCCTCCCCCCGAGACACTCTCCCCACCCCCCGAGACACTCTCCCCTCCCCCTGAGACACTCTCCCCTCCCCCCGAGACACTCTCCCCTCCCCCTGAGACACACTCCTCTCCCCCTGAGACACTCTCCCCTCCCCCTGAGACACTCTCCCCTCCCCCCGAGACACTCTCCCCTCCCCCCGAAACACTCTCCCCTCCCCCCGAGACACTCTCCCCTCCCGCCGGGACACTCTCCCCTCTCCCTGAGACACTCTCCCCTCCCCCGAGACACTCTCCCCTCCCCCCGAAACACTCTCCCCTCCCCCCGAGACACTCTCCCCTCCCCCTGAGACACTCTCCCCTCCCCCGAGACACTCTCCCCTCCCCCCGAGACACTCTCCCCTCCCCCTGAGACACTCTCCGCTCCCCCCGAGACACTCTCCCCTCCCCCTGACACACTCTCCCCTCCCCCCGGGACACTCTCCCCTCCCCCCGGGACACACTCCCCTCCCCCCGAGACACTCTCCCCTCCCCCTGAGACACTCTCCCCTCCCCCGAGACACTCTCCCCTCCTCCCGAGACACTCTCCCCACCCCCGAGACACTCTTCCCTCCCCCCGAGACACTCTCCCCTCGCCCCGGGGACACTCTCCCCTCCCCTCCCTCCGAGAAACTCTCCCTTCCCCGCGGGACACTCTCCCCTCCCCCCGGGACACTCTCCCCTCCTCCCGGGACACTGTCCCCTCCCCCGGAGTCACTCTACCCTCCCCCCGGGACACTCTGTCCTCCCCCTGAGACACTCTCCCCTCCCCCCGAGACACTCTCGCCACCCCCCGGGACACTCTCCCCTCCCCCTGAGACACTCTCCCCTCCCCCCGGGACACTCTCCCCTCCCCCTGAGACACTCTCCTCTCCCCCGAAACACTCTCCCCTCCCCCCGAGACACTCCCCCCTCCCCCCGGGACACTCTCCCCTCTCCCTGAGACACTCACCCCTCCCCCGTGACACTCTCCCCTCCTCCCGGAACACTATCGCCTCCCCCCGGGACACTCTCCCCTCCCCTCGGGACACTATTCCCTCCTCTCGGGACATTCTCCCCTCCCCCCCGGACACTCTCCCCTCCACCTAGGACACACTCCCCTCCCCCTGGGACACTCTCCCCTCCCCCCGAGACACTCTCCCCTCCCCCCGGGACACTCTCCCCTCTCCCTGAGACACTCTCCCCTCCCCCGAGACACTCTCCCCTCCTCCCGAAACACTCTACCCTCCCCCCGAGACACTCTCCCCTCCCCCTGAGACACTCTCCCCTCCCCCGAGACACTCTCCCCTCCCCCCGAGACACTCTCCCCTCCCCCTGAGACACTCTCCGCTCCCCCCGAGACACTCTCCCCTCCCCCTGACACACTCTCCCCTCCCCCCGGGACACTCTCCCCTCCCCCCCGGGACACACTCCCCTCCCCCCGGGACACTCTCCCCTCCCCACGAGACACTCTCCCCTCCCCCCGAGACACTCTCCCCTCCCCCCGAGACACTTTCCCCTCCCCCTGAGAGATTCTCCCCTCCCCAGAGACACTCGCCCCTCCCCCCTAGACACTCTCCCATCCTCCCGAGACACTCTCCCCATCCCCGAGACACTCTTCCCTCCCCCCGAGACACTCACGCCTCGCCCCGGGGACTCTCTCCCCTCCCCTCCCCCCGAGAAACTCTCCCCTACCCCCGGGACACTCTCCCCTCCCCCCGGGACATTCTCCCCTTAACCCTGGACACTCTCCCCTTCCCCCGGGACACACTCCCCTACCCCCGAGACACTCTCCGCTCCCCCCGAGTCTCTCTCTCCTCCCGCCGAGACACTCTCCATTCCCCCGAGACACTCTCCACTCCCCCTGAGACACTCTCCCCTCCCCCCGGGACAGTCTCCCCTCCTCCCGGGACACTCTCCCTACCCCCGGGACACCCTCCCCTCCACCCGGGACACTCTCCGCTCCCACCGTGACACTCTCCCCTCCTCCCGGAACACTATCGCCTCCCCCCGGGACACTCTCCCCTCCCCTCGGGACACTATTCCCTCTCCTCGGGACATTCTCCCCTCCCCCCCCGGACACACTCCCCTCCACCTAGGACACTCTCCCCTCCCCCTGGGACACTCTCCCCTCCTCATGAGACACTCTCCCCTCCCCCCGAGACACTCTCCACTCCCCCCGAGACACACTCCCCTCCCCCTGAGATACTCTCCCCTCCCCCCGAGACACTCTCCCCTCCCCCCGAGACAATCTCCCCTCCCCCCGGGACACTCTCCCCTCCCCCCGAGACACACTCCACTCCCCCCGGGACACTCTCCCCTCACCCCCGGGACACTCTCCCCTCCCCTCCCCCCGGGACAATCTCTCCACCCCACCGGACACACTCCCCTCCCCTCGGGACACTCTCCCCTCCCCCCGGGACACTCTCCCCTCCCCCTGAGACACTCTCCCCTCCCCTCGGGTCACTCTCCCCTCCCCCCAGGACACTCTCCCTTCCCCCCGGGACACTCTCCCCTCCCCCCGGGACACTCTCCCCTCCCCCCGGGACACTCTCCCCGCTCCGCGGGACACTCTCCCCTCCCCCCCGAGACACTCTCCCCACCCCCGGGTCACTCTCCCCTCCTCCCGGGACACTCTCCCCTCCCCCCGAGACATTCTCCCCTCCACCCGCGACACTCTCCCCTCCCCCCGAGACTCTCGTCCCTCCCCTCGGGACACTCTCCCATCCCGTAGGGACATTCTCCCCTCCCCAACCCTTGGGAAACTCTCCAATCCCCTCGCGACACTCTCCGCTCCCCTCCGCCCGGAACACACTCCCCTCCCCTCACGCCGGGACACACACCCCTCCCTTCCCCCCGGGACACTCTCCCCTCCCCTCCGCCCGGGACACTCTCACCTCCCCTCCGCCTGGGACACTCTCCCCTCCCCTCCCACCGAGACACTCTCCACTCCCCTCCCCCCGTGACACTCTCCCCAGCCCTCCCCCCGAGACACTCTCCCCTCCCCCCGAGAAACTCTCCACTACCCCCGAGACACTCTCCATTCCCCCAAAGACACTCTCCCCTCCCCACGAGACACTCTCCCCACCCCCCGGGACACTCACCCCTTCCCCCGGGACACTCTCCCCTCCCCCTGTGACATTCTCCCCTCCCCCGAGACACTCGCCCCTCCCCCTACACACTCTCCCCTCCTCCCGAGACACTCTCCCCTCCCCCCGAGCCACTCTTCCCTCCCCCCGAGACACCCTCCCCTCGCCCTGGGGACACTCTCCCCTCGCTTCGCCCCGAGAATCTCTCCCCTCCCCCCGGGACACTCTCCCCTCCCCCCGGGACATTCTACCCTTAACCCGGGACACTCTCCCTTCCCCTCCCCCCGAGAAACTCTCCCCTCCCCCCGAGACACTCTCCATTCCCCCGAGACACTCTCCACTCCCCTGAGACAACTCTCCCCTCCCCCCGGGACACTCTCCCCTCCTCCCGAGACACTCTCCATTCCCCCGAGACACTCTCCACTCCCCCTGAGACAACTCTCCCCTCCCCCCGGGACTCTCTCCCCTCCTCCCGGGACACTCTCCCTTCCCCCCGGGACACTCTCCCCTCCCCCCGGGACACTCTCCCCTCCTCCCGGGACACAATCGCCTCCCCCCGGGACACTCTCCCCTCCCCTCGGGACACTATCCCCTCCCCTCGTGACATTCTCCCCTCCCCCCCGGACACTCTCCCCTCCCCCTCGGGACACTCTCCCCTCCCCTAGGGACATTCTCCCCTCCCCAACCCTTGGGAAACTCTCCAATCCCCTCGCGACACTCTCCGCTCCCCTCCGCCCGGAACACACTCCCCTCCCCTCACGCCGGGACACACACCCCTCCCCTCCCCCCGGGACACTCTCACCTCCCCTCCGCCCGGGACACTCTCCCCTCCCGTCCCACCGAGACACTCTCCACTCCCCTCCCCCCGAGACACTCTCCCCACCCCTCCCCCCGAGACACTCTCCCCTCCCACCGAGAAACTCTCCACTACCCCCGAGACACTCTCCATTCCCCCAGAGACACTCTCCCCTCCACCCGAGACACTCTCCCCTCCCCCCGAGACACACTCCCCTCCCCCCGAAAGACTCTCCCCTCCCCCCGAGACACTCTCACCTCCCCCCGAGATACTCTCCCCTCCCCCAGAAACACTCTCCCCTCCCCCCCATTCCCTCACTCCGAGAAACACTTCCCTCCCCCGGGACACTCTCCCTTCCCCCCGGGACACGCTCCCCTCCCCCGGGACACTCTGCCCTCCCCCCGAGACACTCTCCCCTCCCCCCGAGACATTCTGCCCTCCCCCCGGGACACTCTCCCCTCCCCCCGGGACACTCTCCCCTCCTCCCGGGACACAATCGCCTCCCCCCGGGACACTCTCCCCTCCCCTCGGGACACTATCCCCTCCCCTCGTGACATTCTCCCCTCCCCCCCGGACACTCTCCCCTCCCCCTCGGGACACTCTCCCCTCCCCTAGGGACATTCTCCCCTCCCCAACCCTTGGGAAACTCTCCAATCCCCTCGCGACACTCTCCGCTCCCCTCCGCCCGGAACACACTCCCCTCCCCTCACGCCGGGACACACACCCCTCCCCTCCCCCCGGGACACTCTCCCCTCCCCTCCGCCCGGGACACTCTCACCTCCCCTCCGCCCGGGACACTCTCCCCTCCCCTCCCACCGAGACACTCTCCACTCCCCTCCCCCCGAGACACTCTCCCCACCCCTCCCCCCGAGACACTCTCCCCTCCCCCCGAGAAACTCTCCACTACCCCCGAGACACTCTCCATTCCCCCAGAGACACTCTCCCCTCCACCCGAGACACTCTCCCCTCCCCCCGAGACACACTCCCCTCCCCCCGAAAGACTCTCCCCTCCCCCCGAGACACTCTCACCTCCCCCCGAGACACTCTCCCCTCCCCCAGAAACACTCTCCCCTCCCCCCCATCCCCTCACTCCGAGAAACACTTCCCTCCCCCGGGACACTCTCCCTTCCCCCGGGACACGCTCCCCTCCCCCGGGACACTCTGCCCTCCCCCCGAGACACTCTCCCCTCCCCCCGAGAGATTCTGCCCTCCCCCCGGGACACTCTCCCCTCCCCCCGGGACACTCTCCCCTCCCCCCGGGACACTCTCCCCTCCCCACGAGACACTCTCCCCTCCCCCCGAGACATTCTCCCGTCCCCCGGAGTCACTCTCCCCTCCCGACGAGACACTCTCCCCTCCCCCCGAGACACTCTCCCCTCCCCCGGAGTCACTCTCCCCTCCCCCCGAGACACTCTCCCCACCCCCCGGGACACTCACCCCTTCCCCCGGGACACTCTCCCCTCCCCCTGTGACATTCTCCCCTCCCCCGAGACACTCGCCCCTCCCCCCTACACACTCTCCCCTCCTCCCGAGACACTCTCCCCTCCCCCCGAGCCACTCTTCCCTCCCCCCGAGACACTCTCCCCTCGCCCTGGGGACACTCTCCCCTCCCTTCCCCCCGAGAAACTCTCCCCTCCCCCCGGGACATTCTACCCTTAACCCGGGACACTCTCCCCTCCCCTCCCCCCGAGAAACTCTCCCCTCCCCCCGAGACACTCTCCATTCCCCCGAGACACTCTCCACTCCCCCTGAGACAACTCTCCCCTCCCCCCGGGACACTCTCCCCTCCTCCCGGGACACTCTCCATTCCCCCGAGACACTCTCCACTCCCCCTGAGACAACTCTCCCCTCCCCCCGGGACACACTCCCCTCCTCCCGGGACACTCTCCCTTCCCCCCGGGACACTCTCCCCTCCCCCCGGGACACTCTCCCCTCCTCCCGGGACACAATCGCCTCCCCCCGGGACACTCTCCCCTCCCCTCGGGACACTATCCCCTCCCCTCGTGACATTCTCCCCTCCCCCCCGGACACTCTCCCCTCCCCCTAGGACACTCTCCCCTCCCCCTGGGACACTCTCCCCTCCTCATGAGACACTCTCCGCTCCCCCCGGTACACTCACCCCTCCCCCCGAGACACACTCCCCTCCCCCTGAGACACTCTCCCCTCCCCCCGAAACACTCTCCCCTCCAACGGAGACACTCTCTCCTCCCCCTGAGACACTCTCCCCTCCCTCTGAGATACTCTCCCCTCCCACCGAGACACTCTCCCCTCCCCCCGAGACACTCTCCTCTCCCTCCGAGACACTCTCCCCTCCCCCGAAACACTCTCCCCTCCCCCCAAGACACTCTCCCTTCCCCCCGGGACACTCTCCCCTCCCCGCCCCCCGGGACAATCTCTCCTCCCCACGGGACACACTCCCCTCCCCTTGGGACACTCTCCCCTCCCCCCGGGACACTCTACCCTCCCCCTGAGACACTCTCCCCTCCCCTCGGGTCACTCTCCCCTCCCCCCAAGATACTCTCCCTTCCCCCCGGGACACTCTCCCCTCCCCCCGGGACACTCTGCCCTCCCCCCGGGACATTCTCCCCTCCCCTCTCCGCGGGACACTCTCCCCTCCCCCCCGAGACACTCTCCTCACCCCCGGGTCACTCTCCCTTCCTCCCGGGACACTCTCCCCTCCCCCCGAGACACTCTCCCCTCCCCCCGCGACACTCTAACCTCCCCCTGAGACACTCTCCCCTCCCCCCGGGGCTCTCGCCCCTCCCCTCGGGACACTCACCCCTCCCCTCGCGACACTCTCCCCTCCCCTCCCCCCGGGACACTCACCCCTCCCCTCGGAACACTCTCCCCTCCCCTCGGGACACTCTCTCCTCCCCTCCCCCCGGAACACACTACCCTCCCCTCCCCCCGGGACACACTCCCCTCCCCTCTCCCCGCGACACTCTTCCCTCCCCTCCCCCCGGTACACTCTCCCCTCTCCTCCCCCCGGGACACTCTCCCCTCCCCTTCCCCCGGGACACTCTCCGCTCCCCTCCCCCCGGGACACTCACCCCTCCCCTCCCCCCGGAACACTCTCCCCTCCCCTCCCCCCGGTACACTCTCCCCTCCCCTCCCCCCGGGACACTCTCCCTTCCCCTCCCCCCGGGACACTCTCCGCTCCCCTCCACCCGGGACACTCACCCCTCCCCTCCCCCCGGAAAACTCTCCCCTCCCCCCTCCCCCCGTGACACTCTCCCCCTCCCCTCCCCCCGAGACACTCTCCACTCCCCTCCCCCCGAGAAACTCTCCCTCACTCCGAGACACTCTCCCCTCCCCACCCCTCGGGACACCTCTCCCCCTCCCCCCGAGACACTCTCCCCTCCCCCCGGGACACTCACCGCTCCCGCCGGGACACTCTCCCCTACCCCTGAGAACCTCTCCCCTCCCCCGAGACACTCGCCCCTCCCCCCGAGACACTCTCCCCTAGACACTCTCCCCTCCCCCCGTGACACTCTCACCTCGCCCCGGGGACACTCTCCCATCCACCCCCCCAAAGACACTCTCCCCTCCCCCCGTGACACTCTCCCCTCCCCCTGAGACACACTCCCCTCCCCCCGAGACACTTTCCACTCCCCCGAGACACTCTCCCCTCCCCCCGAGACAGTCTCCCCTCCCCCCGAGACATTCTCCCCTCCACCCGAGACATTCTCCCCTCCCCCCGAGACACTCTCCCCTCCCCCCGAGACACTCTCCCCTCCCCCCGAGACACTCTCCCCTCCACCCGAGAGCACTCTCCCGCCCCCCGAGATACTCTCCCCTCCGCCCCGAGACACTCTCCCCTCCCCCCGAGACACTCTCCACTCCCCCCGAGACACTCTCCCTCCCCCCGAGACACTCTCCCCTCCCCCCGAGACACTCTCCCCCTCCCCTCCCCCCGAGACACTCTCCCCTCCCCCTGAGACACTCTCTCCTCCCATCGGGACACTCTCTCCTCCCCTCCCCCCGGAACACACTACCCTCCCCTCCCCCCGGGACACACTCCCCTCCCCTCCCCCCGGGACACTCTCCCCTCCCCTCCCACCGGGACACTCTCCCCTCCCCTCCCCCCGGGACACTCTCCCCTCCCCTCCCCCCGGGACACTCTCCCCTCCCCTCCCCCCGGAACACTCTCCCATCCCCTCCCCCCGAGACATCTCCACTCCCCTCCCCCGAGAAACTCTCCCCTCCCCCAAGACACTATCCCCCTCCCCTCCGCGGGACACTCACCCCTCCCCTCGGGACACTCTCTCCTCCCCTGAGACACTCTCTCCTCCCCCTGAGACACTCTCTCCTCCCCCCGAGACACTCTCCCCTCCCACCGAGACACTCTCCCCTCCCCCTGAGACACTCTCTCCTCCCCCTGAGACACTCTCTCCTCCCCCTGTGCCACTCTCCCCTCCCCCGAGACAATCTCCCCTCCCACCGGGACACTCTCCACTCCCCTCGTGACACTCACCCCTCCCCCCGGGACACCTCTCCCCTCCCCTCGGGACACTCTCCACTCCCCCTGAGACATTCTCCCCGCCCCCCGAGACACTCTCCCCTCACCTCCCCCCGGGACACACTCTCCTCCCCTCCCCCCGAGACACTCTCCCCTCCCTCCCCCGGGACACTCTCTCCTCCCCACCCCCCGGGACATTCTCCCCTCCCCTCCTCCGAGACACTCTCCACTCCCCTCCCCCCGAGACACTCTCCCCTCCTACCGAGACACTCTCCCTTCCCCCTGAGACACTCTCCCCTCCCCCGAGACACTCTCCCCTCCCCCTGAGACACTCTCCCCTCCTCCCCGAGACACTCTCCCCTCCCCCCGAGACACTCTCCCATCCCCCCGAGACACAGTCCACTCCCCCCGGGACACTCTCCCCTCCCCTCGGGACACTCTCCCCTCCCCCCCGAGACACTCTCCCCTCCCCTCGGGACACTCTCCCCTCCCCTCGGGACACTCTCTCCTCCCCTCCCCCCGGAACACACTACCCTCCCCTCCCCCCGGGACATACTCCCCTCCCCTCCCCCCGGGACTCTCTCCCCTCCCCTCCCCGCGGGACGCTCTTCCCTCCCCCCGAGACACTCTCCCCTCGCCCTGGGGACACTCTCCCCTCACTTCCCCCGAGAAACTCTCCCCTCCCCCCGGGACACTCTCCCTCCCCCGGGACATTCTACCCTTAACCCGGCCCTCCCCTCCCCCCGAGAAACTCTCCCCTCCCCCCGAGACACTCTCCATTCCCCCGAGACACTCTCCACTCCCCCTGAGACAACTATCCCCTCCCCCCGCGACACTCTCCCCTCCTCCCGAGACACTCTCCATTCCCCCGAGACACTCTCCACTCCCCCTGAGTCAACTCTCCCCTCCCCCCGGGACACTCTCCCCTCCTCCCGGGACACTCTCCCTTCCCCCCGGGACACTCTCCCCTCCCCCCGGGACACTCTCCCCTCCTCCCGGGACACTCTCCCCTCCCCTCGGGACACTATCCCCTCCCCTCGTGACATTCTCCCCTCCCCACCGGACACTCTCCCCTCCCCCTAGGACACTCTCCCCTCCCCCTGGGACACTCTCCCCTCCTCATGAGACACTCTCCGCTCCCCCCGGTACACTCTCCCCTCCCCCCGAGACACACTCCCCTCCCCCTGAGACACTCTCCCCTCCCCCCGAAACACTCTCCCCTCCAACGGAGACACTCTCTCCTCCCCCTGAGACACTCTCCCCTCCCTCTGAGATACTCTCCCCTCCCACCGAGACACTCTCCCCTCCCCCCGAGACACTCTCCTCTCCCCCCGAGACACTCTCCCCTCCCCCGAGACACTCTCCCCTCCCCCCAAGACACTCTTCCTACCCCCCGGGACACTCTCCCCTCCCCTCCCCCCGGGACAATCTCTCCTCCCCACGGGACACACTCCCCTCCCCTTGGGACACTCTCCCCTCCCCCCGGGACACTCTACCCTCCCCCTGAGACACTCTCCCCTCCCCTCGGGTCACTCTCCCCTCCCCCCAAGATACTCTCCCTTCCCCCCGGGACACTCTCCCCTCCCCCCGGGACACTCTCCCCTCCCCCCGGGACATTCTCCCCTCCCCTCTCCGCGGGACACTCTCCCCTCCCCCCCGAGACACTCTCCTCACCCCCGGGTCACTCTCCCTTCCTCCCGGGACACTCTCCCCTCCCCCCGAGACACTCTCCCCTACACCGGGACACTCTCCCCTCCCCTCGGGACACTCTCCCCTCCCCCTGAGACATTCTCCCCGCCCCCCGAGACACTCTCCCCTCACCTCCCCTCGGGACACACTCTCCTCCCCTCCCCCCGAGACACTCTCCCCTCCCCTCCCCCCGGGACACTCTCTCCTCCCCTCCCCCCGGGACATTCTCCCCTCCCCTCCCCCGAGACACTCTCCACTCCCCTCCCCCCGAGACACTCTCCCCTCCTCCCGAGACACTCTCCCTTCCCCCTGAGACACTCTCCCCTCCCCCGAGACACTCTCCCCTCCCCCTGAGTCACTCTCCCCTCCTCCCCGAGACACTCTCCCCTCCCCCCGAGACACTCTCCCATCCCCCCGAGACACAGTCCACTCCCCCCGGGACACTCTCCCCTCCCCTCGGGACACTGTCCTCTCCCCCCAGAGACACTCTCCCCTCCCCTCGGGATACTCTCCCCTCCCCTCGGGACACTCTCTCCTCCCCTCCCCCCGGAACACACTACCCTCCCCTCCCCCCGGGACATACTCCCCTCCCCTCCCCCCGGGACTCTCTCCCCTCCCCTCCCCCCGGGACACTCTCCCCTCCCCTCCCACCGGGACACTCTCCCCACCCCTCCCCCCGGGACACTCTCCCCTCCCCTCCCCCCGGAACACTCTCCCCTCCCCTCCCCCCGGGACACTCTCCCCTCCCCTCCCCCCGAGACACTCTCCACTCCCCTCCCCCCGAGAAACTCTCCCCTCCCCCCGAGACACTCTCCCCTCCCCTCCCCTCGGGACACTCTCCCCTCCCCCCGAGACACTCTCCCCTCCCTCCGGGACACTCACCACTCCCCTCGGGACACTCTCTCCTCCCCCTGAGACACTCTCTCCTCCCCCTGAGACACTCTCTCCTCCCCCCGAGACACTCTCCCCTCCCACCGAGACACTCTCCCCTCCCCCTGAGACACTCTCTCCTCCCCCTGAGACACTCTCTCCTCCCCCTGTGACACTCTCCCCTCCCCCGAGACAATCTCCTCTCCCCCCGGGACACTCTCCACGCCCCTCGTGACACTCTCCCCTCCCCCCGGGACACTCTCCCCTCCCCTCGGGACACTCTCCCCTCCCCCTGGACATTCTCCCCGCCCCCCAAGACACTCTCCCCTCACCTCCCCCCGGGACACACTCCCCTCCCCTCCCCCCGGGACACTCTCCCCGCCCCTCCCCCCGGGACACTCTCTCCTCCCCTCCCCCTGGGACATTCTCCCCTCCCCTCCCCCGAGACACTCTCCACTCCCCTCCCCCTGAGACAATCTCCCCTCCTCCCGAGACACTCTCCCTTCCCCCTGAGACACCCTCCCCTCCCCCGAGACACTCTCCCCTCCCCCTGAGACACTCTCCCCTCCTCCCCGAGACACTCTCCCCTCCCCCCGAGACACTCTCCCATCCCCCCGAGACACAGTCCACTCCCCCCGGGACACTCTCCCCTCCCCTCGGGACACTGTCCTCTCCCCCCAGAGACACTCTCCCCTCCCCTCGGGACACTCTCCCCTCCCCTCGGGACACTCTCTCCTCCCCTCCCCCCGGAACACACTACCCTACCCTCCCCCCGGGACATACTCCCCTCCCCTCCCCCCGGGACTCTCTCCCCTCCCCTCCCCCCGGGACACTCTCCCCTCCCCTCCCCCCGGGACACTCTCCCCACCCCTCCCCCCCGGGACACTCTCCCCTCCCCTCCCCCCGGAACACTCTCCCCTCCCCTCCCCCCGGGACACTCTCCCCTCCCCTCCCCCCGAGACACTCTCCACTCCCCTCCCCCCGAGAAACTCTCCCCTCCCCCCGAGACACTCTCCCCTCCCCTCCCCTCGGGACACTCTCCCCTCCCCCCGAGACACTCTCCCCTCCCTCCGGGACACTAACCCCTCCCCTCGGGACACTCTCTCCTCCCCCTGAGACACTCTCTCCTCCGCCTGAGACACTCTCTCCTCCCCCAGAGACACTCTCCCCTCCCACCGAGACACTCTCCCCTCCCCCTGAGACATTCTCTCCTCCCCCTGAGACACTCTCTCCTCCCCCTGTGATACTCTCCCCTCCCCCGAGACAATCTCCTCTCCCCCCGGGACACTCTCCACGCCCCTCGTGACACTCTCCCCTCCCCCCAGGACACTCTCCCCTCCCCTCGGGACACTCTCCCCTCCCCCTGAGACATTCTCCCCGCCCCCCGAGACACTCTCCCCTCACCTCCCCCCGGGACACACTCCCCTCCCCTCCCCCCGGGACACTGTCCCCTCCCCTCCCCCCGGGACACTCTCTCCTCCCCTCCCCCTGGGAGATTCTCCCCTCCCCTCCCCCCGAGACACTCTCCCTTCCCCCTGAGACACTCTCCCCTCCCCCGAGACACTCTCCCCTCCCCCTGAGACACTCTCCCCTCCCCCCCGAGACACTCTCCCCTCCCCCCGAGACACTCTCCCCTCCCCCCGAGACACAGTCCACTCCCCCCGGGACACTCTCCCCTCCACTCGGGACACTCTCCCCTCCCCCCCGAGACACTCTCCCCTCCACCCGAGACACTCTCCCCTCCCCACAAGACACTCTCCCCTCCCCTCCCCCCGAGACACTCTCCCTTCCCCATGAGACACTCTCCCCTCACCCGAGACACTCTCCCCTCCCCCTGAGACACTCTCCCCTCCCCACAAGACACTCTCCCCTCCCCCTGAGACACTCTCCCCTCCCCTCCCCCCGGGACACACTCCCCTCCCCTCCCCCCAGGACACCCTCCCCTCCCCTCCCCCCGGGACACTCTCCCGTCCCCTCCCCCTGGGACACTCTCCCGTCCCCTCCCCCTGGGACACTCTCCCCTCCACTTCCCCTGGGACACTCTCCCCTCCCCTCCCCCCGTGATACTCTGCCCTCCTCTCCCCCCGGGACACTCTCCCCTCCCCTCCCCCTGGGACACTCTCCCGTCCCCTCCCCCTGGGACACTCTGCCCTCCCCTCCCCCTGCGACACTCTCCCGTCCCCTCCCCCCGGGACACTCTCCCGTCCCCTCCCCCCGGGACACTCACCTCTCCCCCCGGGACACTCTCCACTCCCCCCGGGACACTCTCCCCTCCCCCCGAGACACTCTCCACTACCCCCGGGACACTCACCACTCCCCTCGGGACACTCTCCCCTCCCCTCGGGACACTCTCTCCACCCCTCCCCCCGGAACACACTACCCTCCCCTCCCCCGAGACACACTCCCCTCCCCTCCCTCCGGGACACTCTCCCCTCCCCTCCCCCCGGGACACCCTCCCCTCCCTCCCCGCGGGACACGCTCCCCTCCCCTCCCCCCAGGACACTCTCCCCTCCCCTCCTCCCGGAATACTGTCCCCTCCCCTCCCCCCGGGACAAACTCCCCTCCCCTCCCCCCGAGATACTCACCCCTCCCCCCGGGGCACTCACCCCTCCCCCCGGGACACTCTCCCCTACCCCTGAGACACTCTCCCCTCCCCCAAGACACTCGCCCCTCCCCCCTCGACACTCTCCCCTCCCCACGAGACACTCTCCCCTCCCCACAAGACACTCTCCCCTCCCCTCCCCCCGAGACACTCTCCCTTCCCCCTGAGACACTCTCCCCTCCCCCAAGACACTCGCCCCTTCCCCCTCGACACTCTCACCTCGCCCCGGAGACACTCTCCCGTCCCCTCCCCACAAGACACTCTCCCCTCCCCCCGTGACACGCTCCCCACCCCCCGAGACACACTCCCCTCCCCCCGAGACACTCTCCAATCCCGCCGAGACACTCTCCACTCTCCCGAGACATTCTCCCCTACGCCTGAGACAATCTCCCCTCCCCCGAGACATTCTCCCCTCCCCCCGAGACACTCTCCCCTCCCCCCGAGACCCTCTCCCCTCCACCCGAGACACTCTCCCCGCCCCCGAGACACTCTCCCATCCGCCCGAGACACTCTCCCCTCCCCCCGAGACACTCTCCCCTCCCCTCCCCCCGAGACACTCTCCCCTCCCCCTGAGACACTCTCTTCTCCCCCTGAGACACTCTCTCCTCCCCCCCGAGACACTCTCCCCTTCCCCCGAGACACTCTCCCCGCCCCCCGAGACACTCTCCCCTCCCCCCCGAGACACTCTCCCCTCCCCCCCGAGACACTCTCCCCTCCCCCCGAGACACTCTCCCTCCCCCCGAGACACTCTCCCCTCCCCCCGAGACACTCTCCCCTCCCCTCCCCCCGAGACACTCTCCCCTCCCCCTGAGACACTCTCTTCTCCCCCTGAGACACTCTCTCCTCCCCCCGAGACACTCTCCCCTTCCCCCGAGACACTCTCCCTTCCCCCTGAGACACTCTCTCCTCCCATCGGGACACTCTCTCCTCCCCTCCCCCCGGAACACACTACCCTCCCCTCCCCCCGGGACACACTCCCCTCCCCTCCCCCCGGGACACTCTCCCCTCACCTCCCCCCGGGACAATCTCCCCTCCCCTCCCCCCGGGACACTCTCCCCTCCCCTCCCCCCGGGACACTCTACCCTCCCCTCCCCCCGGAACACTCTCCCCTCCCCTCCCCCCGGGGCACTCTCCCCTCCCCTCCCCCCGAGACACTCTCCACTCCCCTCCCCCCGAGAAACTCTCCCCTCCCCCCGAGACACTCTCCCCTCCCCTCCCCTCGGGACACTCTCCCCTCCCCCCGAGACACTCTCCCCTCCCCGCGGGACACTCACCCCTCCCCTCGGGACAATCTCTCCTCCCCCTGAGACACTCTCTCCTCCCCCTGAGACACTCTCTCCGCCCCCCGAGACACTCTCCGCTCCCACCGAGACACTCTCCCCTCCCCCTGAGACACTCTCTCCTCCCCCTTAGACACTCTCTCCTCCCCCTGTGACACTCTCCCCTCCCCCGAGACAATCACCCCTCCCCCCGGGACACTCTCCACTCCCCTCGTGACACTCTCCCCTCCCCCCGGGACACTCTCCCCTCCCCTCGGGACACTCTCCCCTCCACCTGAGACATTCTCCCCGCCCCCCGAGACACTCTAACCTCACCTCCCCCCGGGACACACTCTCCTCCCCTCCCCCCGGGACACTCTCCCCTCCCCTCCCCCCGGGACACTCTCTCCTCCCCTCCCCCCGGGACATTCTCCCCTCCCCTCCCCCGAGACACTCTCCACTCCCCTCCCCCCGAGACACTCTCCCCTCCTCCCGAGACACTCTCCCTTCCCCCTGAGACACTCTCCCCTCCCCCGAGACACTCTCCCCTCCCCCTGAGACACTCTCCCCTCCTCCCCGAGACACTCTCCCCTCACCCCAAGACACTCTCCCATCCCCCCGAGACACAGTCCACTCCCCCCGGGACACTCTCCCCTCCCCTCGGGACACTGTCCTCTCCCCCCAGAGACACTCTCCCCTCCCCTCGGGACACTCTCCCCTCCCCTCGGGACACTCTCTCCTCCCCACCCCCCGGAACACACTACCTTCCCCTCCCCCCGGGACATACTCCCCTCCCCTCCCCCCGGGACTCTCTCCCCTCCCCTCCCCCCGGGACACTCTCCCCTCCCCTCCCCCCGGGACACTCTCCCCACCCCTCCCCCCGGGACACTCTCCCCTCCCCTCCCCCCGGAACACTCTCCCCTCCCCTCACCCCGGGACACTCTCCCCTCCCCTCCCCCCGAGACACTCTCCACTCCCCTCCCACCGAGAAACTCTCCCCTCCCCCCGAGACACTCTCCCTTCCCCTCCCCTCGGGACACTCTCCCCTCCCCCTGAGACACTCTCTCCTCCCCCGAGACACTCTCTCCTCCCCCCGAGACACTCTCCCCTCCCACCGAGACACTCTCCCCTCCCCCTGAGACACTCTCTCCTCCCCCTGAGACACTCTCTCCTCCCCCTGTGACACTCTCCCCTCCCCCGAGACAATCTCCTCTCCCCCCGGGACACTCTCCACGCCCCTCGTGACACTCTCCCCTCCCCCCGGGAGACTCTCCCCTCCCCTCGGGACACTCTCCCCTCCCCCTGAGACATTCTCCCCGCCCCCCGAGACACTCTCCCCTCACCTCCCCCCGGGACACACTCCCCTCCCCTCCCCCCGGGACACTCTCCCCTCCCCTCCCCCCGGGACACTCTCTCCTCCCCTCCCCCTGCGACATTCTCCCCTCCCCTCCCCCGAGACACTCTCCACTCCCCTCCCCCCGAGACACTCTCCCTTCCCCCTGAGACACTCTCCCCTCCCCCGAGACACTCTCCCCTCCCCCTGAGACACTCTCCCCTCCTCCCCGAGACACTCTCCCCTCCCCCCGAGACACTCTCCCATCCCCTCGAGACACAGTCCACTCCCCCCGGGACACTCTCCCCTCCCCTCGGGACACTGTCCTCTCCCCCCAGAGACACTCTCCCCTCCCCTCGGGACACTCTCCCCTCCCCTCGGGACACTCTCTCCTCCCCTCCCCCCGGGACACTCTCCCCTCCCCTCCCCCCAGGACACTCTCCCCACCCCTCCCCCCGGGACACTCTCCCCTCCCCTCCCCCCGGAACACTCTCCCCTCCCCGCCCCCCGGGACACTCTCCCCTCCCCTCCCCCCGAGACACTCTCCACTCCCCTCCCCCCGAGAAACTCTCCCCTCCCCCCGAGACACTCTCCCCTCCCCTCCCCTCGGGACACTCTCCCCTCCCCCCGAGACACTCTCCCCTCCCTCCGGGACACTCACCCCTCCCCTCGGGACACTCTCTCCTCCCCCTGAGACACTCTCTCCTCCCCCTGAGACACTCTCTCCTCCCCCAGAGACACTCTCCCCTCCCACCGAGACACTCTCCCCTCCCCCTGAGACACTCTCTCCTCCCCCTGAGACACTCTCTCCTCCCCCTGTGACACTCTCCCCTCCCCCGAGACAATCTCCTCTCCCCCCGGGACACTCTCCACGCCCCTCGTGACACTCTCCCCTCCCCCCGGGACACTCTCCCCTCCCCTCGGGACACTCTCCCCTCCCCCTGAGACATTCTCCCCGCCCCCCGAGACACTCTCCCCTCACCTCCCCCCGGGACACACTCCCCTCCCCTCCCCCCGGGACACTCTCCCCTCCCCTCCCCCCGGGACACTCTCTCCTCCCCTCCCCCTGGGACATTCTCCCCTCCCCTCCCCCTGAGACACTCTCTCCTCCCCCTGAGACACTCTCTCCTCCCCCAGAGACACTCTCCCTTCCCCCTGAGACACTCTCCCCTCCCCCGAGACACTCTCCCCTCCCCCTGAGACACTCTCCCCTCCCCCCCGAGACACTCTCCCCTCCCCCCGAGACACTCTCCCCTCCCCCCGAGACACAGTCCACTCCCCCCGGGACACTCTCCCCTCCACTCGGGACACTCTCCCCTCCCCCCCGAGACACTCTCCCCTCCACCCGAGACACTCTCCCCTCCCCACAAGACACTCTCCCCTCCCCTCCCCCCGAGACACTCTCCCTTCCCCCTGAGACACTCTCCCCTCCCCCGAGACACTCTCCCCTCCCCCTGAGACACTCTCCCCTCCCCACAAGACACTCTCCCCTCCCCCTGAGACACTCTCCCCTCCCCTCCCCCCGGGAAACACTCCCCTCCCCTCCCCCCAGGACACCCTCCCCTCCCCTCCCCCCGGGACACTCTCCCGTCCCCTCCCCCTGGGACACTCTCCCGTCCCCTCCCCCTGGGACACTCTCCCCTCCCCTTCCCCTGGGACACTCTCCCCTCCCCTCCCCCCGGGATACTCTGCCCTCCTCTCCCCCCGGGACAATCTCCCCTCCCCTCCCCCTGGGACACTCTCCCGTCCCCTCCCCCTGGGACACTCTGCCCTCCCCTCCCCCTTCGACACTCTCCCGTCCCCTCTCCCCGGGACACTCTCCCGTCCCCTCCCCCCGAGACACTCACCTCTCCCCCCGGGACACTCTCCACTCCCGCCGGGACACTCTCCCCTCCCCCCGAGACACTCTCCACTACCCCCGGGACACTCACCACTCCCCTCGGGACACTCTCCCCTCCCCTCGGGACACTCTCTCCACCCCTCCCCCCGGAACACACTACCCTCCCCTCCCCCGAGACACACTCCCCTCCCCTCCCTCCGGGACACTCTCCCCTCCCCTCCCCCCGGGACACCCTCCCCTCCCCTCCCCGCGGGACACGCTCCCCTCCCCTCCCCCCCAGGACACTCTCCCCTCCCCTCCTCCCGGAATACTGTCCCCTCACCTCCCCCCGGGACAAACTCCCCTCCACTCCCCCCGAGATACTCTCCCCTCCCCCCGGGGCACTCACCCCTCCCCCCGGGACACTCTCCCCTACCCCTGAGACACTCTCCCCTCCCCCAAGACACTCGCCCCTCCCCCCTCGACACTCTCCCCTCCCCACGAGACACTCTCCCCTCCCCACAAGACACTCTCCCCTCCCCTCCCCCCGAGACACTCTCCCTTCCCCCTGAGACACTCTCCCCTCCCCCAAGACACTCGCCCCTCCCCCCTCGACACTCTCACCTCGCCCCGGAGACACTCTCCCGTCCCCTCCCCACAAGACACTCTCCCCTCCCCCCGTGACACGCTCCCCACCCCCCGAGACACACTCCCCTCCCCCCGAGACACTCTCCAATCCCGCCGAGACACTCTCCACTCTCCCGAGACATTCTCCCCTACGCCTGAGACAATCTCCCCTCCCCCGAGACATTCTCCCCTCCCCCCTAGACACTCTCCCCTCCCCCCGAGACCCTCTCCCCTCCACCCGAGACACTCTCCCCGCCCCCGAGACACTCTCCCATCCGCCCGAGACACTCTCCCCTCCCCCCGAGACACTCTCCCCTCCCCTCCCCCCGAGATACTCTCCCCTCCCCCTGAGACACTCTCTTCTCCCCCTGAGACACTCTCTCCTCCCCCCGAGACCCTCTCCCCTTCCCCCGAGACACTCTCCCCTCCACCCGAGACATTCTCCCCTCCCCGCGAGACACTCTCCCCTCCCCCCGAGACACTCTCCCCTCCCCCCGAGAGACTCTCCCCTCCACCCGAGACACTCTCCCCGCCCCCCGAGACACTCTCCCCTCCCCCCCGAGACACTCTCCCCTCCCCCCCGAGACACTCTCCCCTCCCCCCGAGACATTCTCCCTCCCCCGAGACACTCTCCCCTCCCCCCGAGACACTCTCCCCTCCCCTCCCCCCGAGACACTCTCCCCTCCCCCTGAGACACTCTCTTCTCCCCCTGAGACACTCTCTCCTCCCCCCGAGACACTCTCCCCTTCCCCCGAGACACTCTCCCTTCCCCCTGAGACACTCTATCCTCCCATCGGGACACTCTCTCCTCCCCACCCCCCGGAACACACTACCCTCCCCTCCCCCCGGGACACACTCCCCTCCCCTCCCCCCGGGACACTCTCCCATCACCTCCCCCCGGGACAATCTCCCCTCCCCTCCCCCCGGGACACTCTCCCCTCCCCTCCCCCCGGGACACTCTACCCTCCCCTCCCCCCGGAACACTCTCCCCTCCCCTCCCCCCGGGGCACTCTCCCCTCCCCTCCCCCCGAGACACTCTCCACTCCCCTCCCCCCGAGAAACTCTCCCCTCCCCCCGAGACACTCTCCCCTCCCCTCCCCTCGGGACACTCTCCCCTCCCCCCGAGACACTCTCCCCTCCCCGCGGGACACTCACCCCTCCCCTCGGGACACTCTCTCCTCCCCCTGAGACACTCTCTCCTCCCCCTGAGACACTCTCTCCGCCCCCCGAGACACTCTCCGCTCCCACCGAGACACTCTCCCCTCCCCCTGAGACACTCTCTCCTCCCCCTTAGACACTCTCTCCTCCCCCTGTGACACTCTCCCCTCCCCCGAGACAATCTCCCCTCCCCCCGGGACACTCTCCACTCCCCTCGTGACACTCTCCCCTCCCCCCGGGACACTCTCCCCTCCCCCTGAGACACTCTCCCCTCCCCCCCGAGACACACTCCCCTCCCCCCGAGACACTCTCCCCTCCCCCCGAGACACAGTCCACTCCCCCCGGGACACTCTCCCCTCCACTCGGGACACTCTCCCCTCCCCCCCGAGACACTCTCCCCTCCACCCGAGACACTCTCCCCTCCCCACAAGACACTCTCCCCTCCCCTCCCCCCGAGACACTCTCCCTTCCCCCTGAGACACTCTCCCCTCCCCCGAGACACTCTCCCCTCCCCCTGAGACACTCTCCCCTCCCCACAAGACACTCTCCCCTCCCCCTGAGACACTCTCCCCTCCCCTCCCCCCGGGACACACTCCCCTCCCCTCCCCCCAGGACACCCTCCCCTCCCCTCCCCCCGGGACACTCTCCCGTCCCCTCCCCCTGGGACACTCTCCCGTCCCCTCCCCCTGGGACACTCTCCCCTCCCCTTCCCCTGGGACACTCTCCCCTCCCCTCCCCCCGGGATACTCTGCCCTCCTCTCCCCCCGGGACAATCTCCCCTCCCCTCCCCCTGGGACACTCTCCCGTCCCCTCCCCCTGGGACACTCTGCCCTCCCCTCCCCCTTCGACACTCTCCCGTCCCCTCTCCCCGGGACACTCTCCCGTCCCCTCCCCCCGGGACACTCACCTCTCCCCCCGGGACACTCTCCACTCCCGCCGGGACACTCTCCCCTCCCCCCGAGACACTCTCCACTACCCCCGGAACACTCACCACTCCCCTCGGGACACTCTCCCCTCCCCTCGGGACACTCTCTCCACCCCTCCCCCCGGAACACACTACCCTCCCCTCCCCCGAGACACACTCCCCTCCCCTCCCTCCGGGACACTCTCCCCTCCCCTCCCCCCGGGACACCCTCCCCTCCCCTCCCCGCGGGACACGCTCCCCTCCCCTCCCCCCAGGACACTCTCCCCTCCCCTCCTCCCGGAATACTGTCCCCTCACCTCCCCCCGGGACAAACTCCCCTCCACTCCCCCCGAGATACTCTCCCCTCCCCCCGGGGCACTCACCCCTCCCCCCGGGACACTCTCCCCTACCCCTGAGACACTCTCCCCTCCCCCAAGACACTCGCCCCTCCCCCCTCGACACTCTCCCCTCCCCACGAGACACTCTCCCCTCCCCACAAGACACTCTCCCCTCCCCTCCCCCCGAGACACTCTCCCTTCCCCCTGAGACACTCTCCCCTCCCCCAAGACACTCGCCCCTCCCCCCTCGACACTCTCACCTCGCTCCGGAGACACTCTCCCATCCCCTCCCCACAAGACACTCTCCCCTCCCCCCGTGACACGCTCCCCACCCCCCGAGACACACTCCCCTCCCCCCGAGACACTCTCCAATCCCGCCGAGACACTCTCCACTCTCCCGAGACATTCTCCCCTACGCCTGAGACAATCTCCCCTCCCCCGAGACATTCTCCCCTCCCCCCTAGACACTCTCCCCTCCCCCCGAGACCCTCTCCCCTCCACCCGAGACACTCTCCCCGCCCCCGAGACACTCTCCCATCCGCCCGAGACACTCTCCCCTCCCCCCGAGACACTCTCCCCTCCCCTCCCCCCGAGATACTCTCCCCTCCCCCTGAGACACTCTCTTCTCCCCCTGAGACACTCTCTCCTCCCCCCCGAGACCCTCTCCCCTTCCCCCGAGACACTCTCCCCTCCACCCGAGACATTCTCCCCTCCCCCCGAGACACTCTCCCCTCCCCCCGAGACACTCTCCCCTCCCCCCGAGACACTCTCCCCTCCACCCGAGACACTCTCCCCGCCCCCCGAGACACTCTCCCCTCCCCCCCCGAGACACTCTCCCCTCCCCCCCGAGACACTCTCCCCTCCCCCCGAGACACTCTCCCTCCCCCGAGACACTCTCCCCTCCCCCCGAGACACTCTCCCCTCCCCTCCCCCCGAGACACTCTCCCCTCCCCCTGAGACACTCTCTTCTCCCCCTGAGACACTCTCTCCTCCCCCCGAGACACTATCCCCTTCCCCCGAGACACTCTCCCTTCCCCCTGAGACACTCTCTCCTCCCATCGGGACACTCTCTCCTCCCCACCCCCTGGAACACACTACCCTCCCCTCCCCCCGGGACACACTCCCCTCCCCTCCCCCCGGGACACTCTCCCATCACCTCCCCCCGGGACAATCTCCCCTCCCCTCCCCCCGGGACACTCTCCCCTCCCCTCCCCCCGGGACACTCTACCCTCCCCTCCCCCCGGAACACTCTCCCCTCCCCTCCCCCCGGGGCACTCTCCCCTCCCCTCCCCCCGAGACACTCTCCACTCCGCTCCCCCCGAGAAACTCTCCCCTCCCCCCGAGACACTCTCCCCTCCCCTCCCCTCGGGACACTCTCCCCTCCCCCCGAGACACTCTCCCCTCCCCGCGGGACACTCACCCCTCCCCTCGGGACACTCTCTCCTCCCCCTGAGACACTCTCTCCTCCCCCTGAGACACTCTCTCCGCCCCCCGAGACACTCTCCGCTCCCACCGAGACACTCTCCCCTCCCCCTGAGACACTCTCTCCTCCCCCTTAGACACTCTCTCCTCCCCCTGTGACACTCTCCCCTCCCCCGAGACAATCTCCCTCCCCCCGGGACACTCTCCACTCCCCTCGTGACACTCTCCCCTCCCCCCGGGACACTCTCCCCTTCCCTCGGGACACTCTCCCCTCCACCTGAGACATTCTCCCCGCCCCCCGAGACACTCTCACCTCACCTCCCCCCGGGACACACTCTCCTCCCCTCCCCCCGGGACACTGTCCCCTCCCCTCCCCCCGGGACACTCTCTCCTCCCCTCCCCCCGGGACATTCTCCCCTCCCCTCCCCCGAGACACTCTCCACTCCCCTCCCCCCGAGACACTCTCCCCTCCTCCAGAGACACTCTCCCTTCCCCCTGAGACACTCTCCCCTCCCCCGAGACACTCTCCCCTCCCCCTGAGACACTCTCCCCTCCTCCCCGAGACACTCTCCCCTCCCCCCGAGACACTCTCCCATCCCCTCGAGACACAGTCCACTCCCCCTGGGACACTCTGCCCTCCCCTCGGGACACTCTCCCCTCCCCCCCGAGACACTCTCCCCTCCCCTCGGGACACTCTCCCCTCCCCTCGGGACACTCTCTCCTCCCCTCCCCCCGGAACACACTACCCTCCCCTCCCCCCGGGACATACTCCCCTCCCCTCCCCCCGGGACTCTCTCCCCTCCCCTCCCCCCGGGACACTCTCCCCTCCCCTCCCCCCGGGACACTCTCCCCTCCCCTCCCCCCGGGACACTCTCCCCTCCCCTCCCCCCGGAACACTCTCCCCTCCCCTCCCCCCGGGACACTCTCCCCTCCCCTCCCCCCGAGACACTCTCCACTCCCCTCCCCCCGAGAAACTCTCCCCTCCCCCCGAGACACTCTCCCCTCCCCTCCCCTAGGGACACTCTCCCCTCCCCCCGAGACACTCTCCCCTCCCTCCGGGACACTCACCCCTCCCCTCGGGACATTCTCTCCTCCCCCTGAGACACTCTCTCCTCCCCCTGAGACACTCTCTCCTCCCCCAGAGACACTCTCCCCTCCCCCCGAGACACTCTCCCCTCCCCTCCCCCCGAGACACTCTCCCCTCCCCCTGAGACACTCTCTTCTCCCCCTGAGACACTCTCTCCTCCCCCCCGAGACAATCTCCCCTTCCCCCGAGACACTCTCCCCTCCACCCGAGACATTCTCCCCTCCCCCCGAGACACTCTCCCCTCCCCCCGAGACACTCTCCCCTCCCCCCGAGACACTCTCCCCTCCACCCGAGACACTCTCCCCGCCTCCCGAGACACTCTCCCCTCCCCCCCGAGACACTCTCCCCTCCCCCCCGAGACACTCTCCCCTCCCCCCGAGACACTCTCCCTCCCCCCGAGACACTCTCCCCTCCCCCCGAGACACTCTCCCCTCCCCTCCCCCCGAGACACTCTCCCCTCCCCCTGAGACACTCTCTTCTCCCCCTGAGACACTCTCTCCTCCCCCCGAGACACTCTCCCCTTCCCCCGAGACACTCTCCCTTCCCCCTGAGACACTCTCTCCTCCCATCGGGACACTCTCTCCTCCCCTCCCCCCGGAACACACTACCCTCCCCTCCCCCCGGGCCACACTCCCCTCCCCTCCCCCCGAGACACTCTCCCCTCACCTCCCCCCGATACAATCTCCCCTCCCCTCCCCCCGGGACACTCTCCCCTCCCCTCCCCCCGGGACACTCTCCCCTCCCCTACCCCCGGAACACTCTCCCCTCCCCTCCCCCCGGGGCACTCTCCCCTCCCCTCCCCCTGAGACACTCTCCACTCCCCTCCCCCCGAGAAACTCTCCCCTCCCCCCGAGACACTCTCCCCTCCCCTCCCCTCGGGACACTCTCCCCTCCCCCCGAGACACTCTCCCCTCCCCGCGGGACACTCACCCCTCCCCTCGGGACACTCTCTCCTCCCCCTGAGACACTCTCTCCTCCCCCTGAGACACTCTCTCCGCCCCCCGAGACACTCTCCGCTCCCACCGAGACACTCTCCCCTCCCCCTGAGACACTCTCTCCTCCCCCTGAGACACTCTCTCCTCCCCCTGTGACACTCTCCTCTCCCCCGAGACAATCTCCCCTCCCCCGGGACACTCTCCACTCCCCTCGTGACACTCTCCCCTCCCCCCGGGACACTCTCCCCTCCCCTCGGGACACTCTCCCCTCCACCTGAGACATTCTCCCCGCCCCCCGAGACACTCTCACCTCACCTCCCCCCGGGACACACTCTCCTCCCCTCCCCCCGGGACACTCTCCCCTCCCCTCCCCCCGGGACACTCTCTCCTCCCCTCCCCCCCGGGACATTCTCCCCTCCCCTCCCCCGAGATACTCTCCACTCCCCTCCCCCCGAGACACTCTCCCCTCCTCCCGAGACACTCTCCCTCCCCCCTGAGACACTCTCCCCTCCCCCGAGACACTCTCCCCTCCCCCTGAGACACTCTCCCCTCCTCCCCGAGACACTCTCCCCTCCCCCCGAGACACTCTCCCATCCCCCCGAGACACAGTCCACTCCCCCCGGGACACTCTGCCCTCCCCTCGGGACACTCTCCCCTCCCCACCGAGACACTCTCCCCTCCCCTCGGGACATTCTCCCCTCCCCTCGGGACACTCTCTCCTCCCCTCCCCCCGGAACACACTACCCTCCCCTCCCCCCGGGACATACTCCCCTCCCCTCCCCCCGGGACTCTCTCCCCTCCCCTCCCCCCGGGACACTCTCCCCTCCCCTCCCCCCGGGACACTCTCCCCTCCCCTCCCCCCGGGACACTCTCCCCTCCCCTCCCCCCGGAACACTCTCCCCTCCCCTCCCCCCGGGACACTCTCCCCTCCCATCCCCCCGAGACACTCTCCACTCCCCTCCCCCCGAGAAACTCTCCCCTCCCCCCGAGACACTCTCCCCTCCCCTCCCCTCGGGACACTCTCCCCTCCCCCCGAGACACTCTCCCCTCCCTCCGGGACACTCACCCCTCCCCTCGGGACATTCTCTCCTCCCCCTGAGACACTCTCTCCTCCCCCTGAGACACTCTCTCCTCCCCCAGAGACACTCTCCCCTCCCACCGAGACACTCTCCCCTCCCCCTGAGACACTCTCTCCTCCCCCTGAGACACTCTCTCCTCCCCCTGTGACACTCTCCCCTCCCCCGAGACAATCTCCTCTCCCCCCGGGACACTCTCCACGCCCCTCGT
This sequence comes from Pristiophorus japonicus, assembly GCF_044704955.1. Taxonomy (NCBI): domain Eukaryota; kingdom Metazoa; phylum Chordata; class Chondrichthyes; family Pristiophoridae; genus Pristiophorus; species Pristiophorus japonicus. The sequence goes on along the minus strand of NW_027253937.1, from coordinate 16,873 downwards.
GACACTCTCCCCTCCCCCCGGGACACTCTCCCCTCCCCTCGGGACACTCTCCCCTCCCCCTGAGACACTCTCCCCTCCCCCCCGAGACACTCTCCCCTCACCTCCCCCCGGGACACACTCCCCTCCCCTCCCCCCGGGACACTCTCCCCTCCCCTCCCCCCGGGACACTCTCTCCTCCCCTCCCCCTGCGACATTCTCCCCTCCCCCGAGACACTCTCCACTCCACTCCCCCCGAGACACTCTCCCCTCCCCCCGAGACACTCTCCCTTCCCCCTGAGACACTCTCCCCTCCCCCGAGACACTCTCCCCTCCCCCTGAGACACTCTCCCCTCCCCCCCGAGACACTCTCCCCTCCCCCCGAGACACTCTCCCCTCCCACCGAGACACAGTCCACTCCCCCCGGGACACTCTCCCCTCCACTCGGGACACTCTCCCCTCCCTCCCGAGACACTCTCCCCTCCCCACGAGACACTCTCCCCTCCCCACAAGACACTCTCCCCTCCCCTCCCCCCGAGACACTCTCCCTTCCCCCTGAGACACTCTCCCCTCCCCCGAGACACTCTCCCCTCCCCCTGAGACACTCTCCCCTCCCCACAAGACACTCACCCCTCCCCCTGAGACACTCTCCCCTCCCCTCCCCCCGGGACACACACCCCTCCCCTCCCCCCAGGACACCCTCCCCTCCCCTCCCCCCGGGACACTCTCCTGTCCACTCCCCCTGGGACACTCTCCCGTCCCCTCTCCCTGGGACACTCTCCCCTCTCCTCCCCCTGGGACACTCTCCCCTCCCCTCCCCCCGGGATACTCTGCCCTCCACTCCCCCCGGGACACTCTCCCCTCCCCTCCCCCTGGGACACTCTCCCGTCCCCTCCCCCTGGGACACTCTGCCCTCCCCTCCCCCTGGGACACTCTCCCGTCCCCTCCCCCCGGGACATTCTCCCGTCCCCTCCCCCCGGGACACTCACCTCTCCCCCCGGAACACTCTCCACTCCCCCCGGGACTCTCTCCCCTCCCCCCGAGACACTCTCCACTACCCCCGGGACACTCACCCCTCTCCTCGGGACACTCTCCCCTCCCCTCGGGACACTCTCTCCACCCCTCCCCCCTTAACACACTACCCTCCCCTCCCCCGAGACACACACCCCTCCCCTCCCTCCGGGACACTCTACCATCCCCTCCCCCCGGGACACCCTCCCCTCCCCTCCCCGCGGGACACGCTCCCCTCCCCTCCCCCCAGGACACTCTCCCCTCCCCTCCCCGCGGAATACTGTCCCCTCCCCTCCCCCCGGGACAAACTCCCCTCCCCTCCCCCCGAGATACTCTCCCCTCCCCACGGGGCACTCACCCCTCCCCACGGGACACTCTCCCCTACCTCTGAGACACTCTCCCCTCCCCCAAGACACTCGCCCCTCCCCCCTCGACACTCTCACCTCGCCCCGGAGACACTCTCCCGTCCCCTCCCCCCAAGACACTCTCCCCTCCCCCCCGTGACACTCTCCCCACCTCCCGAGACACACTCCCCTCCCCCCGAGACACTCTCCACTCCCCCGGGACACTCTCCACTCTCCCGAGACATTCTCGCCTACCCCTGAGACAATCTCCCCTCCCCCGAGACATTCTCCCCTCCCCCCGAGACACTCTCCCCTCCCCCCGAGACCTTCTCCCCTCCACCCGAGACACTCTCCCCGCCCCCGAGACACTCTCCCCTCCCCCCCGAGACACTCTCCCCTCCCCCCGAGGCACTCTCCCCTCCCCACGAGACACTCTCCCTTCCCCCCGAGACACTCTCCCCTCCCCCCGAGACACTCTCCTCGCCCCCGAGACACTCTCCCCTCCCCCCCGAGACACTCTCCCCTCCCCCCGAGACACTCTCCCTTCCCCCCGAGACACTCTCCCCTCCTCCCCGAGACACTCTCCACTTCCCCCCGAGACACTCTCCCCTCCACCCGAGACACTCTCCCCTCCCCCTGAGACACTCTCTCCTCCCCCTGAGACACTCTCTCCTGCCCCTGAGACACTCTCTCCTCCCCCTGAGACAGTCTCCCCTCCCCCCGGGACACTCTCACCTCCCCTTCGTGACACTCTCCCCTCCCCCCGGGACACTTTCCCCTCCCTTCGGGACACTCTCCTCTCCCCCCGAGACACTCTCCCCTCCCCCCGAGACACTCTCCCCTCCCCCCGGGACACTCTCCGCTCCCCCCGGGACACTCTCCCCTCCCGCCGAGACACTCTCCCCACCCCCTGAAACACACTCCCCTCCCCGCGGGACACTCTCCCCTCCCCCCGAGACACTCTCTGCTCCCCCCGAGACACTCTCCGCGCCCCCCGAGACAGTCTCCGCGCCCCCCGAGACACTCTCTCCTCCCCCTGAGACAGTCTCCCCTCCCCCCGGGACACTCTCACCTCCCCTTCGTGACACTCTCCCCTCCCCCCGGGACACTTTCCCCTCCCCTCGTGACACTCTCCTCTCCCCCCGAGACACTCTCCCCTCCCCCCGAGACACTCTCCCCTCCCCCCGGGACACTCTCCGCTCCCCCCGGGACACTCTCCCCTACCGCCGAGACACTCTCCCCACCCCCTGAAACACTCTCCCCTCCCCGCGGGACACTCTCCCCTCCCCCCGAGACACTCTCCGCGCCCCATTAGACACTCTCCGCGCACCCCGAGACACTCTCTGCTCCCCCCGAGACACCCTCCGCGCCCCCCGAGACACTCTCCGCGCCCCACGAGACACTCTCCCCTCCCCCTGAGACACTCTCCCCTCCCCCGGAGACACTCTCCCCTCCCCCCGGCACACTCTCCCCTCCCCCCGGGACAATCTCCCTTCCCCCCGGGACACTCTCCCCTCCCCCGGGACAATCTCTCCTCCCCTCCCCCCGGAACACACTACCCTCCCCTCCCCCCGGGACACACTCCCCTCCCCTCTCCCCGCGACACTCTTCCCTCCCCTCCCCCCGGTACACTCTCCCCTCTCCTCCCCCCGAGACACTCACCCCTCCTCCCGAGACACTCTCCCTCCCCCCTGAGACACCCTCCCCTCCCCCGAGACACTCTCCCCTCCCCCTGAGACACTCTCACCTCCTCCCCGAGACACTCTCCCCTCCCCCAGAGACACTCTCCCATCCCCCCGAGACACAGTCCACTCCCCCCGGGACACTCTGCCCTCCCCCCGGGACACTCTCCGCTCCCCCCGGGACACTCTCCCCTACCGCCGAGACACTCTCCCCACCCCCTGAAACACTCTCCCCTCCCCGCGGGACACTCTCCCCTCCCCCCGAGACACTCTCCGCGCCCCATTAGACACTCTCCGCGCACCCCGAGACACTCTCTGCTCCCCCCGAGACACCCTCCGCGGCCCCCGAGACACTCTCCGCGCCCCACGAGACACTCTCCCCTCCCCCTGAGACACTCTCCCCTCCCCCGGAGACACTCTCCCCTCCCCCCGGCACACTCTCCCCTCCCCCCGGGACAATCTCCCTTCCCCCCGGGACACTCTCCCCTCCCCCCGGGACGCACTCCCCTCCCCCCGTGACACTCACCACTCCTCCCGGGACACTCTCGCCTCCCGCCGGGACACTCTCCCCTCCCCTCCCCCCGAGACACTCTCCCCTCCCCTCTCCCCGAGACACTCTCCCCTCCCCCCGGGACACTCTCCCCTCCCCTCCCCCCGAGACACTTTCCCCTCCTCCCGGGACACTCTCCCCTCCGCCCGGGACACTCTCTCTTCCCCCCGGGACACTCTCCCCTCCCCCGAGACACTCTCCCCTCCCCCGAGACACTCTCCCCTCCCCCCGGGACACTCTCTCCTCCCCCGGAGACCCTCTCCCCTCCCCCCGGGACACTCACCTCAGCCCCCGGGACACTCTCCCCTCCCCCCGTGACACTCTCCCCTACCCGCGGGACACTCACCCCTCCCCTCGGGACACTCTCCCCTCCCCTCGGGACACTCTCTCCTCCCCTCCCCCCGGAACACACTACTCTCCCCTCCCCCCGGAACACACTACCCTCCCCTCCCCCCGGGACATACTACCCTCCCCTCCCCCCGGGACTCTCTCCCCTCCCCTCCCCCCGGGACACTCTCCCCTCCCCTCCCCCCGGGACACTCTCCCCTCCCCTCCCCCCGGGAAACTCTCCCCTCCCCTTCCCCCGGAACACTCTCCCCTCCCCTCCCCCCGGGACACTCTCCCCTCCCCTCCCCCCGAGACACTCTCCACTCCCCTCCCCCCGAGAAACTCTCCCCTCCCCCCGAGACACTCTCCCCTCCCCTCCCCTCGGGACACTCTCCCCTCCCCCCGAGACACTCTCCCCTCCCTCCGGGACACTCACCCCTCCCCTCGGGACATTCTCTCCTCCCCCTGAGACACTCTCTCCTCCCCCTGAGACACTCTCTCCTCCCCCAGAGACACTCTCCCCTCCCACCGAGACACCCTCCCCTCCCCCTGAGACACTCTCTCCTCCCCCTGAGACACTCTCTCCTCCCCCTGTGACACTCTCCCCTCCCCCGAGACAATCTCCTCTCCCCCCGGGACACTCTCCACGCCCCTCGTGACACTCTCCCCTCCCCCCGGGACACTCTCCCCTCCCCTCGGGACACTCTCCCCTCCCCCTGAGACACTCTCCCCTCCCCCCCGAGACACTCTCCCCTCACCTCCCCCCGGGACACACTCCCCTCCCCTCCCCCCGGGACACTCTCCTCTCCCCTCCCCCCGGGACACTCTCTCCTCCCCTCCCCCTGCGACATTCTCCCCTCCCCCGAGACACTCTCCACTCCCCTCCCCCCGAGACACTCTCCCCTCCCCCCGAGACACTCTCCCTTCCCCCTGAGACACTCTCCCCTCCCCCGAGACACTCTCCCCTCCCCCTGAGACACTCTCCCCTCCCCCCCGAGACACTCTCCCCTCCCCCCGAGACACTCTCCCCTCCCCCCGAGACACAGTCCACTCCCCCCGGGACACTCTCCCCTCCACTCGGGACACTCTCCCCTCCCTCCCGAGACACTCTCCCCTCCCCACGAGACACTCTCCCCTCCCCACAAGACACTCTCCCCTCCCCTCCCCCCGGGACACTCTCTCCTCCCCTCCCCCTGCGACATTCTCCCCTCCCCCGAGACACTCTCCACTCCCCTCCCCCCGAGACACTCTCCCCTCCCCCCGAGACACTCTCCCTTCCCCCTGAGACACTCTCCCCTCCCCCGAGACACTCTCCCCTCCCCCTGAGACACTCACCTCAGCCCCCGGGACACTCTCCCCTACCCCCGTGACACTCTCCCCTCCCCCCGGGACACTCACCCCTCCCCTCGGGACACTCTCCCCTCCCCTCGGGACACTCTCTCCTCCCCTCCCCCCGGAACACACTACTCTCCCCTCCCCCCGGGACACACTCCCCTCCCCTCTCCCCGCGACACTCTTCCCTCCCCTCCCCCCGGTACACTCTCCCCTCTCCTCCCCCCGAGACACTCACCCCTCCTCCCGAGACACTCTCCCTCCCCCCTGAGACACCCTCCCCTCCCCCGAGACACTCTCCCCTCCCCCTGAGACACTCTCACCTCCTCCCCGAGACACTCTCCCCTCCCCCCGAGACACTCTCCCATCCCCCCGAGAGACAGTCCACTCCCCCCGGGACACTCCGCCCTCCCCCCGGGACACTCTCCGCTCCCCCCGGGACACTCTCCCCTACCGCCGAGACACTCTCCCCACCCCCTGAAACACTCTCCCCTCCCCGCGGGACACTCTCCCCTCCCCCCGAGACACTCTCCGCGCCCCATTAGACACTCTCCGCGCACCCCGAGACACTCTCTGCTCCCCCCGAGACACCCTCCGCGCCCCCCGAGACACTCTCCGCGCCCCACGAGACACTCTCCCCTCCCCCTGAGACACTCTCCCCTCCCCCGGAGACACTCTCCCCTCCCCCCGGCCCACTCTCCCCTCCCCCCGGGACAATCTCCCTTCCCCCCGGGACACTCTCCCCTCCCCCCGGGACGCACTCCCCTCCCCCCGTGACACTCACCACTCCTCCCGGGACACTCTCGCCTCCCGCCGGGACACTCTCCCCTCCCCTCCCCCCGAGACACTCTCCCCTCCCCTCCCCCCGAGACACTCTCCCCTCCCCCCGGGACACTCTCCCCTCCCCTCCCCCCGAGTCACTCTCCCCTCCTCCCGGGACACTCTCCCCTCCGCCCGGGACACTCTCTCTTCCCCCCGGGACACTCTCCCCTCCCCCGAGACACTCTCCCCTCCCCCGAGACACTCTCCCCTCCCCCCGGGACACTCTCTCCTCCCCCGGAGACCCTCTCCCCTCCCCCCGGGACACTCACCTCAGCCCCCGGGACACTCTCCCCTCCCCCCGTGACACTCTCCCCTACCCCCGGGACACTCACCCCTCCCCTCGGGACACTCTCCCCTCCCCTCGGGACACTCTCTCCTCCCCTCCCCCCGGAACACACTACCCTCCCCTCCCCCCGGGACACACTCCCCTCCCCTCACCCCGCGACACTCTTCCCTCCCCTCCCCCCGGTACACTCTCCCCTCTCCTCCCCCCGAGACACTATCCCCTCCTCCCGAGACACTCTCCCTCCCCCCTGAGACACTCTCCCCTCCCCCGAGACACTCTCCCCTCCCCCTGAGACACTCTCACCTCCTCCCCGAGACACTCTCCCCTCCCCCCGAGACACTCTCCCATCCCCCCGAGACACAGTCCACTCCCCCCGGGACACTCTGCCCTCCCCTCGGGACACTCTCCCCTCCCCACCGAGACACTCTCCCCTCCCCTCGGGACATTCTCCCCTCCCCTCGGGACACTCTCTCCTCCCCTCCCCCCGGAACACACTACCCTCCCCTCCCCCCGGGACATACTACCCTCCCCTCCCCCCGGGACTCTCTCCCCTCCCCTCCCCCCGGGACACTCTCCCCTCCCCTCCCCCCGGGACACTCTCCCCTCCCCTCCCCCCGGGACACTCTCCCCTCCCCTTCCCCCGGAACACTCTCCCCTCCCCTCCCCCCGGGACACTCTCCCCTCCCCTCCCCCCGAGACACTCTCCACTCCCCTCCCCCCGAGAAACTCTCCCCTCCCCCCGAGACACTCTCCCCTCCCCTCCCCTCGGGACACTCTCCCCTCCCCCCGAGACACTCTCCCCTCCCTCCGGGACACTCACCCCTCCCCTCGGGACATTCTCTCCTCCCCCTGAGACACTCTCTCCTCCCCCTGAGACACTCTCTCCTCCCCCAGAGACACTCTCCCCTCCCACAGAGACACTCTCCCCTCCCCCTGAGACACTCTCTCCTCCCCCTGAGACACTCTCTCCTCCCCCTGTGACACTCTCCCATCCCCCGAGACAATCTCCTCTCCCCCCGGGACACTCTCCACGCCCCTCGTGACACTCTCCCCTCCCCCCGGGACACTCTCCCCTCCCCTCGGGACACTCTCCCCTCCCCCTGAGACACTCTCCCCTCCCCCCCGAGACACTCTCCCCTCACCTCCCCCCGGGACACAATCCCCTCCCCTCCCCCCGGGACACTCTCCCCTCCCCTCCCCCCGGGACACTCTCTCCTCCCCTCCCCCTGCGACATTCTCCCCTCCCCCGAGACACTCTCCACTCCCCTCCCCCCGAGACACTCTCCCCTCCCCCCGAGACACTCTCCCTTCCCCCTGAGACACTCTCCCCTCCCCCGAGACACTCTCCCCTCCCCCTGAGACACTCTCCCCTCCCCCCCGAGACACTCTCCCCTCCCCCCGAGACACTCTCCCCTCCCCCCGAGACACAGTCCACTCCCCCCGGGACACTCTCCCCTCCACTCGGGACACTCTCCCCTCCCTCCCGAGACACTGTCCCCTCCCCACGAGACACTCTCCCCTCCCCACAAGACACTCTCCCCTCCCCTCCCCCCGAGACACTCTCCCTTCCCCCTGAGACACTCTCCCCTCCCCCGAGACACTCTCCCCTCCCCCTGAGACACTCTCCCCTCCCCACAAGACACTCACCCCTCCCCCTGAGACACTCTCCCCTCCCCTCCCCCCGGGACACACACCCCTCCCCTCCCCCCAGGACACCCTCCCCTCCCCACCCCCCGGGACACTCTCCCGTCCACTCCCCCTGGCACACTCTCCCGTCCCCTCTCCCTGGGACACTCTCCCCTCCCCTCCCCCTGGGACACTCTCCCCTCCCCTCCCCCCGGGATACTCTGCCCTCCACTCCCCCCGGGACACTCTCCCCTCCCCTCCCCCTGGGACACTCTCCCGTCCCCTCCCCCTGGGACACTCTGCCCTCCCCTCCCCCTGGGACACTCACCTCTCCCCCCGGGACACTCTCCACTCCCCCCGGGACTCTCTCCCTTTCCCCTGAGACACTCTCCACTACCCCCGGGACACTCATCCCTCTCCTCGGGACACTCTCCCCTCCCCTCGGGACACTCTCTCCACCCCTCCCCCCGGAACACACTACCTTCCCCTCCCCCGAGACACACTCCCCTCCCCTCCCTCCGGGACACTCTCCCCTCCCCTCCCCCCGGGACACCCACCCCTCCCCTCCCCGCGGGACACGATCCCCTCCCCTCCCCCCAGAACACTCTCCCCTCCCCTCCCCCCGGAATACTGTCCCCTCCCCTCCCCCCGGGACAAACTCCCCTCCCCTCCCCCCGAGATACTCTCAACTCCCCCCGGGGCACTCACCCCTCCCCACGGGACACTCTCCCCTACCTCTGAGACACTCTCCCCTCCCCCAAGACACTCGCCCCTCCCCCCTCGACACTCTCACCTCGCCCCGGAGACACTCTCCCGTCCCCTCCCCCCAAGACACTCTCCCCTATCCCCCGTGACACTCTCCCCACCTCCCGAGACACACTCCCCTCCCCCCGAGACACTCTCCACTCCCCCCGAGACACTCTCCACTCTCCCGAGACATTCTCCCCTACCCCTGAGACAATCTCCCCTCCCCCGAGACAATCTCCCCTCCCCCCGAGACACTCTCCCCTCCCCCCGAGACCCTCTCCCCTCCACCCGAGACACTCTCCCCGTCCCCGAGACACTCTCCCCTCCCCCCCGAGACACTCTCCCCTCCCCCCGAGGCACTCTCCCCTCCCCACGAGACACTCTCCCTTCACCCGAGACACTCTCCCCTCCCCCCGAGACACTCTCCTCGCCCCCGAGACACTCTCCCCTCCCCCCCGAGACACTCTCCCCTCCCCCCGAGACACTCTCCCTTCCCCCCGAGACACTCTCCCCTCCTCCCCGAGACACTCTCCACTTCCCCCCGAGACACTCTCCCCTCCACCCGAGACACTCTCCCCTCCCCCTGAGACACTCTCCCCTCCCCCTGAGACACTCTCTCCTGCCCCTGACACACTCTCTCCTCCCCCTGAGACAGTCTCCCCTCCCCCCGGGACACTCTCACCTCCCCTTCGTGACACTCTCCCCTCCCCCCGGGACACTTTCCCCTCCCCTCGGGACACTCTCCTCTCCCCCCGAGACACTCTCCCCTCCCCCCGAGACACTCTCCCCTCCCCCCGGGACACTCTGCTCCCCCCGGGACATTCTAACCTCCCGCCGAGACCCTCTCCCCACCCCCTGAAACACTCTGCCCTCCCCGCGGGACACTCTCCCCTCCCCCCGAGACACTCTCCGCGCCCCCCGGGACACTCTCCGCGCCCCCCGAGACATTCTCTGCTCCCCCCGAGACACTCTCCGCGCCCCCCGAGACACTCTCCGCGCCCCCCGAGACACTCTCTCCTCCCCCTGAGACAGTCTCCCCTCCCCCCGGGACACTCTCACCTCCCCTTCGTGACACTCTCCCCTCCCCCCGGGACACTTTCCCCTCCCCTCGGGACACTCTCCTCTCCCCCCGAGACACTCTCCCCTCCCCCCGAGACACTCTCCCCTCCCCCCAGGACACTCTCCGCTCCCACCGGGACACTCTCCCCTACCGCCGAGACACTCTCCCCACCCCCTGAAACACTCTCCCCTCCCCGCGGGACACTCTCCCCTCCCCCCGAGACACTCTCCGCGCCCCATTAGACACTCTCCGCGCACCCCGAGACACTCTCTGCTCCCCCCGAGACACCCTCCGCGCCCCCCGAGACACTCTCCGCGCCCCCCGAGACACTCTCCCCTCCCCCTGAGACACTCTCCCCTCCCCCGGAGACACTCTCCCCTCCCCCCGGCACACTCTCCCCTCCCCCCGGGACAATCTCCCTTCCCCCCGGGACACTCTCCCCTCCCCCCGGGACACACTCCCCTCCCCCCGTGACACTCACCACTCCTCCCGGGACACTCTCGCCTCCCGCCGGGACACTCTCCCCTCCCCTCCCCCCGAGACACTCTCCCCTCCCCTCCCCCCGAGACACTCTCCCCTCCCCCCGGGACACTCTCCCCTCCCCTCCCCCCGAGACACTCTCCTCTCCTCCCGGGACACTCTCCCCTCCGCCCGGGACACTCTCCCTTCCCCCCGGGACACTCTCCCCTCCCCCGAGACACTCTCTCCTCCCCCCGGGACACTCTCTCCTCCCCCGGAGACCCTCTCCCCTCCCCCCGGGACACTCACCTCAGCCCCCGGGACACTCTCCCCTCCCCCCGTGACACTCTCCCCTACCCCCGGGACACTCACCCCTCCCCTCGGGACACTCTCCCCTCCCCTCGGGACACTCTCTCCTCCCCTCCCCCCGGAACACACTACCCTCCCCTCCCCCCGGGACACACTCCCCTCCCCTCTCCCCGCGACACTCTTCCCTCCCCTCCCCCCGGTACACTCTCCCCTCTCCTCCCCCCGGGACACTCTCCCCTCCCCTCCCCCGGGACACTCTCCGCTCCCCTCCCCCCGGGACACTCACCCCTCCCCTCCCCCCGGAACACTCTCCCCTCCCCTCCCCCCGGTACACTCTCCCCTCCCCTCCCCCCGGAATACTCTCCCTTCCCCTCCCCCCGGGACACTCTCCGCCCCCCTCCCCCCGGGACACTCACCCCTCCCCTCCCCCCGGAAAACTCTCCCCTCCCCTCCCCCCGTGACACTCTCCCCTCCCCTCCGCCCGAGACACTCTCCACTCCCCTCCCCCCGAGAAACTCTCCCCTCACTCCGAGACACTCTCCCCTCCCCACCCCTCGGGACACTCTCCCCTCCCCCCGAGACACTCTCCCCTCCCCCCGGGACACTCACCGCTCCCCCCGGGACACTCTCCCCTACCCCTGAGAACCTCTCCCCTCCCCCGAGACACTCTCCCCTCCCCCCGAGACACTCTCACCTCGCCCCGGGGACACTCTCCCATCCACCCCCCCCAAGACACTCTCCCCTCCCTCCGTGACACTCTCCCCTCCCCCCGAGACACACTCCCCTCCCCCCGAGACACTTTCCACACCCCCCGAGACACTCTCCCCTCCCCCCGAGACACTCTCCCCTCCCCCCGAGACACTCTCCCCTCCCCCCGAGACACTCTCCCCTCCACCCGAGACATTCTCCCCTCCCCCCGAGACACTCTCCCCTCCCCCCGAGACACTCTCCCCTCCACTCGAGACACTCTCCCCGCCCCCCGAGACACTCTCCCCTCCCCCCCGAGACACTCCCCCCTCCCCCCGAGACACTCTCCCCTCCCCCCGAGACACTCTCCCCTCCCCCCGGGACACTCTCCGCTCCCCCCGGGACACTCTCCCCTCCCGCCGAGACACTCTCCCCACCCCCTGAAACACTCTCCCCTCCCCGCGGGACACTCTCCCCTCCCCCCGAGACACTCTCCGCGCCCCCCGAGACACTCTCCGCGCCCCCCGAGACACTCTCCCCGCCCCCCGAGACACTCTCCCCTCCCCCCCGAGACACTCTCCCCTCCCCCCGAGACACTCTCCCCTCCCCCTGAGACACTCTCTTCTCCCCCTGAGACACTCTCTCCTCCCCCCGAGACACTCTCCCCTTCCCCCGAGACACTCTCCCTTCCCCCTGAGACACTCTCTCCTCCCATCGGGACACTCTCTCCTCCCCTCCCCCCGGAACACACTACCCTCCCCTCCGCCCGGGACACACTCCCCTCCCCTCCCCCCGGGACACTCTCCCCTCCCCTCCCCCCGGGACACTCTCCCCTCCCCTCCCCCCGGGACACTCTCCCATCCCCTCCCCCCGGGACACTCTCCCCTCCCCTCCCCCCGGAACACTCTCCCCTCCCCTCCCCCCGGGGCACTCTCCCCTCCCCTCCCCCCGAGACACTCTCCACTCCCCTCCCCCCGAGAAACTCTCCCCTCCCCCCGAGACACTCTCCCCTCCCCTCCCCTCGGGACACACACCCCTCCCCTCCCCCCAGGACACCCTCCCCTCCCCTCCCCCCGGGACACTCTCCCGTCCCCTCCCCCTGGGACACTCTCCCCTCTCCTCCCCCTGGGACACTCTCCCCTCCCCTCCCCCTGGGACACTCTCCCCTCCCCTCCCCCCGTGATACTCTGCCCTCCACTCCCCCCGGGACACTCTCCCCTCCCCTCCCCCTGGGACACTCTCCCGTCCCCTCCCCCTGGGACACTCTGCCCTCCGCTCCCCCTGGGACACTCTCCCGTCCCCTCCCCCCGGGACACTCTCCCGTCCCCTCCCCCCGGGACACTCACCTCTCCCCCCGGGACACTCTCCACTCCCCCCGGGACACTCTCCCCCTCCCCCCGAGACACTCTCCACTACCCCCGGGACACTCACCCCTCTCCTCGGGACACTCTCCCCTCCCCTCGGGACACTCTCTCCACCCCTCCCCCCGGAACACACTACCCTCCCCTCCCCCGAGACACACTCCCCTCCCCTCCCTCCGGGACACTCTCCCCTCCCCTCCCCCCGGGACACCCTCCCCTCCCCTCCCCGCGGGAGACGCTCCCCGCCCCTCCCCCCAGGACACTCTCCCCTCCCCTCCCCCCGGAATACTGTCCCCTCCCCTCCCCCCGGGACAAACTCCCCTCCCCTCCCCCCGAGATACTCTCCCCTCCCCCCGGGGCACTCACCCCTCCCCCCGGGACAATCTCCCCTACCCCTGAGACACTCTCCCCTCCCCCAAGACACTCGCCCCTCCCCCCTCGACACTCTCACCTCGCCCCGGAGACACTCTCCCGTCCCCTCCCCCCAAGACACTCTCCCCACCCCCCGTGGCACTCTCCCCACCTCCAGAGACACACTCCCCTCCCCCCGAGACACTCTCCACTCCCCCCGAGACACTCTCCACTCTCCCGAGACATTCTCGCCTACCCCTGAGACAATCTCCCCTCCCCCGAGACATTCTCCCCTCCCCCCGAGACACTCTCCCCTCCCCCCGAGACCCTCTCCCCTCCACCCGAGACACTCTCCCCGCCCCCGAGACACTCTCCCCTCCCCCCCGAGACACTCTCCCCTCCCCCCGAGACACTCTCCCTTCCCCCCGAGGCACTCTCCCCTCCCCCCGAGACACTCTCCCTTCCCCCCGAGACACTCTCCCCTCCCCCCGAGACACTCTCCTCGCCCCCGAGACACTCTCCCCTCCCCCCCGAGACACTCTCCCCTCCCCCCGAGACACTCTCCCTTCCCCCCGAGACACTCTCCCCTCCTCCCCGAGACACTCTCCACTTCCCCCCGAGACACTCTCCCCTCCACCCGAGACACTCTCCCCTCCCCCTGAGACACTCTCCCCTCCCCCTGAGACACTCTCTCCTCCCCCTGAGACAGTCTCCCCTCCCCCCGGGACACTCTCACCTCCCCTTCGTGACACTCTCCCCTCCCCCCGGGACACTTTCCCCTCCCCTCGGGACACTCTCCTCTCCCCCCGAGACACTCTCCCCTCCCCCCGAGACACTCTCCCCTCCCCACGGGACACTCTCCGCTCCCCCCGGGACACTCTCCCCTCCCGCCGAGACACTCTCCCCACCCCCTGAAACACTCTCCCCTCCCCGCGGGACACTCTCCCCTCCCCCCGAGACACTCTCCGCGCCCCCCGAGACACTCTCCGCGCCCCCCGAGACACTCTCTGCTCCCCCCGAGACACTCTCCGTGCCCCCCGAGACACTCTCCGCGCCCCCCGAGACACTCTCTCCTCCCCCTGAGACAGTCTCCCCTCTCCCCGGGACACTCTCACCTCCCCTTCGTGACACTCTCCCCTCCCCCCGGGACACTTTCCCCTCCCCTCGGGACACTCTCCTCTCCCCCCGAGACACTCTCCCCTCCCCCCGAGACACTCTCCCCTCCCCCCGGGACACTCTCCGCTCCCCCCGGGACACTCTCCCCTCCCGCCGAGACACTCTCCCCACCCCCTGAAACACTCTCCCCTCCCCGCGGGACACTCTCCCCTCCCCCCGAGACACTCTCCGCGCCCCATTAGACACTCTCTGCGCACCCCGAGACACTCTCCGCGCCCCCCGAGACACTCTCCGCGCCCCCCGAGACACTCTCCCCTCCCCCTGAGACACTCTCCCCTCCCCCGGAGACACTCTCCCCTCCCCCCGGCACACTCTCCCCTCCCCCCGGGAAAATCTCCCTTCCCCCCGGGACACTCTCCCCTCCCCCCGGGACACACTCCCCTCCCCCCGTGACACTCACCCCTCCTCCCGGGACACTCTCGCCTCCCGCCGGGACACTCTCCCCTCCCCTCCCCCCGAGACACTCTCCCCTCCCCTCCCCCCGAGACACTCTCCCCTCCCCCCAGGACACTCTCCCCTCCCCTCCCCCCGAGACACTCTCCCCTCCTCCCGGGACACTCTCCCCTCCCCCCGGGACACTCTCCCTTCCCCCCGGGACACTCTCCCCTCCCCCGAGACACTCTCCCCTCCCCCGAGACACTCTCCCCTCCCCCCGGGACACTCTGTCCTCCCCCCGAGACCCTCTCCCCTCCCCCCGGGGCACTCACCTCAGCCCCCGGGACACTCTCCCCTCCCCCCGAGACACTCTCCCCTAACCCCGGGACACTCACCCCTCCCCTCGGGACACTCTCCCCTCCCCTCGGGACACTCTCTCCTCCCCTCCCCCCGGAACACACTACCCTCCCCTCCCCCCGGGACACACTCCCCTCCCCTCTCCCCGTGACACTCTTCCCTCCCCTCCCCCCGGTACACTCTCCCCTCTCCTCCCCCCGGGACACTCTCCCCTTCCCTCCCCCCGGGACACTCTCCGCTCCCCTCCTCCCGGGACACTCACCCCTCCCCTCCCCCCGGAACACTCTCCCCTCCCCTAACCCCGGTACACTCTCCCCTCCCCTCCCCCCGGGACACTCTCCCTTAACCTCCCCCCGGGACACTCTCCGCTCCCCTCCCCCCGGGACACTCACCCCTCCCCTCCCCCCGGAAAACTCTCCCCTCCCCTCCCCCCGTGACACTCTCCACTCCCCTCCGCCCGAGACACTCTCCACTCCCCTCCCCCCGAGAAACTCTCCCCTCACTCCGAGACACTCTCCCCTCCCCACACCTCGGGACACTCTCCCCTCCCCCCGAGACACTCTCCCCTCCCCCCGGGACACTCACCGCTCCCCCCGGGACACTCTCCCCTACCCCTGAGAACCTCTCCCCTCCCCCGAGACACTCGCCCCTCCCCCCGAGACACTCTCCCCTAGACACTCTCCCCTCCCCCCGAGACACTCTCACCTCGCCCCGGGGACACTCTCCCATCCACCCCCCCCAAGACACTCTCCCCTCCCTCCGTGACACTCTCCCCTCCCCCCGAGACACACTCCCCTCCCCCCGATTAACTTTCCACTCCCCCGAGACACTCTCCCCTCCCCCCGAGACACTCTCCCCTCCCCCCGAGACACTCTCCCCTCCACCCGAGACATTCTCCCCTCCCCCCGAGACACTCTCCCCTCCCCCCGAGACACTCTCCCCTCCACCCGAGACACTCTCCCCTCCCCCCGGGACACTCTCCCCGCCCCCCGAGACACTCTCCACTCCCCCCCGAGACACTCTCCCCTCCCCCCGAGACACTCTCCCTCCCCCCGAGACACTCTCCCCTCCCCCCGAGACAATCTCCCCTCCCCTCCCCCCGAGACACTCTCCCCTCCCCTCCCCCCGAGACACTCTCCCCTCCCCCCGAGACACTCTCCCCTCCCCCCGAGACACTCTCCCCTCCCCTCCCCCCGAGACACGCTCCCCTCCCCCCGAGACACTCTCCCCTCCCCCTGAGACACTCTCTTCTCCCCCTGAGACACTCTCTCCTCCCCCCCGAGACACTCTCCCCTTCCCCCGAGACACTCTCCCCTCCCCCTGAGACACTCTCTCCTTCCCTCGGGACACTCTCTCCTCCCCTCCCCCCGGAACACACTACCCTCCCCTCCCCCCGGGACACACTCCCCTCCCCTCCCCCCGGGACACTCTCCCCTCCCCTACCCCGGGACACTCTCCCCTCCCCTCCCCCCGGGACACTCTCCCCTCCCCTCCCCCCGGGACACTCTCCCCTCCCCTCCCCCCGGAACACTCACCCCTCCCCTCCCCCCGGGGCACTCTCCCCTCCCCTCCCCCCGAGACACTCTCCACTCCCCTCCCCCTGAGAAACTCTCCCCTCCCCCCGAGACACTCTCCCCTCCCCTCCCCTCGGGACATTCTCCCCTCCCCCCGAGACACTCTCCCCTCCCCTCCCCTCGTACACTCTCCCCTCCCCCCGAGACACTCTCCCCTCCCCCCGAGACACTCTCCCCTCCCCCCGAGACACTCTCCCCTCCCCTCCGCCCGAGACACTCTCCCCTCCCCTCCCCCCGAGTCACTCTCCCCTCCCCCCGAGACACTCTCCCCTCCCCCCGAGACACTCTCCCCTCCCCTCCCCCCGAGACACTCTCCCCTCCCCCCGAGACACTCTCCCCTCCCCCTGAGACACTCTCTTCTCCCCCTGAGACACTCTCTCCTCCCCCCCGAGACACTCTCCCCTTCCCCCGAGACACTCTCCCCTCCCCCCTGAAACACTCTCTCCTTCCCTCGGGACACT